>NC_071505.1:168474047-168780853 GCF_027887155.1 Malaclemys terrapin pileata
GATCCCTTTCATGTTATATAGTGACCCAGTCACCCACGCAAAGAGCTCTCCACAGTTAGCTGACCAGGTTTGTGAAAGAATGGTAGGTTTTATGATAATAGCATGAAATTTGC
This sequence comes from Malaclemys terrapin pileata, assembly GCF_027887155.1. NCBI lineage: Eukaryota > Metazoa > Chordata > Testudines > Emydidae > Malaclemys > Malaclemys terrapin. The sequence continues at coordinate 168,474,161 of NC_071505.1, forward strand.
CAGAGTCTTAAGATATTGTCTAATAAATATTTTCAGATATGGGCCATTGCCAACTCATACCACATTGGCTGTGGCAGCCATTTTAAATTCCGAATGCATTTTTTTCTACGGATTGTTTCTGGTATTAAAACATCCCTGTGGGTTTTTATTTTTTGTACGTTTATATTCCTGTTGTCTGAGGTGTCCTAAAAACTAAAGCAATGAATTATGATGGCTTGAAATTATACAAAAATATAAAGAGTTACCGTGCTCAGGAACGTGTCACCGGAGAGTATTTACTAAAATATGAATTACATAGAAAATTAACACAATAAGTTTACAAGTTTCTGTTCATGATCAGAAAGTTACATTTCCCCCCTTGCTAACAACGATATTTCAGATTGATCTATGCTGTGTCTCAAAAAGATTAGGGCTGTCAAATGATTTAAAAAAATTAATCGTGATTAATCACAGTTTTAATCGCACTATTCAACAATAGAATACCATTTATTTAAATATTTTTGGATATTTTCTATACTTTCAAATAGAGGCTCAGGGCTGGGTGCTCAGGGCTTCAGCCCCCCCAGAGGTATGCGATTAACATGTTAAAAAAATTAATGTGTTCATTTTGTTTTCAGTTAATCGCAGGCGTTAACTGCAATTGATTGACAGCCCTAATAAACATGCAGCCTAAAACAAAATAAAAAACAAGAAAATCTTTCACAGTCTTCTGTGTATTGAAATGTTGCATTCCCCCCATACTGGCACAGGGCAATGTGACATAGTGCTGTCCTAACACACTTGCGCTTTGCCTCACACCCCAATTTGAAGCCACATCTTAGGAGTTCATGTCAATAGGAGTTCACGGCTGTATTAGTAGGAGCATTGCCAGCAGATCGAGGGAAGTGATTATTCCCCTCTATTCGGCACTGGTGAGGCCACACCTGGGGTATTGTGTCCAGGTTTGGTCCCCCCACTACAGAAGAGATGTGGACAAATTGGAGAGAGTCCAGCAGAGGACAACGAAAATGATTAGGGGGCAGGGGCACATGATTTACGAGGAGAGGCTGAGGGAACTGGGGTTATTTAATCTGCAGAAGAGAAGAGTGAGGGGGGGATTTGATAGCCTTCAACTGCCTGAAGAGGGGTTCCAAAGAGGATGGAGCTCGGCTGTTCTCAGTGATAGCAGATGACAGAACAAGGACCAATAGTCCCAAGTTGCAGTGGGACAGGTCTAGGTTGGATATTAGGAAACATTATTTCACTAGGAAGGTGATGAAGCACTGGAATGGGTTACCTAGGGAGGTGGTGGAATCTCCATCCTTGGAGGTTTTTAAGGCCCAGCTTGACAAAGCCCTGGCTGGGATGATTTAGTTGGGGTTGGTCCTGCTTTGAGCAGGGGGTTGGACTAGATGACCTCCTGAGGTCCCTTCCAACCCTGATATTCTATGATTCTAATAATCACTTGCTTCTGGGAGGGTTGTCCACAATGTACTCTGTCCATCAGTGCCCTCAACCCAACGCCATGCCTTGGACAAGGGAAGTTCAGGAGCAGGTATCAAGGCCTGACCGGAGCAGTGTGCTTGGTATGCTGTATATACTGTGCTGCACCAGAACAGCTTTGATCAGTGGGAGGGATTCCCTAGCTCTGCCCTTCTGTGTGAAGAGCCACCTGCAGGTAGGGTGACCAGACAGCAAATGTGTAAAATCAGGACAGGGGTGGGGGGTAATAGGAGCCTATATAAGAAAAAGACCCAAAAATCGGGACTGTCCCTATAAAATCGGGACATCTGGTCACCCTACCTGCAGGCCTCATCAGCACTGTTTGTGCCACTGTCCTTTTTGTACAGAAGCACTACAAAGCTCTCCAACAGAGACATAGATGATGGAACTATAAGATTGTGGTGCCGCAGACAAATCCATGAAAGCCACTTCTTCAAATGTCTGCCAGGTCTCCCATGCAACCTCTTTCCTCTTCCAGCAAAGGCAGACACTCTGTTGCAACCAGTATAGGCATGGAACCCCACTAAAGGCTTTGACTTGCTGGGACAAGCAAAGAAACTATGTCATGAGCAGATATCTTAACTGTTGTCCCAAATCCAATCCACAGTTCAGGGACCTGAAGTTTTGGCACGTATGTAACAGCAAGGAGTAACACGTCTGTGTCAGCTGTGCATCTGAGGATTTTAGTACATCCTCGACTGGATGCATCAGCAGCATGCAGCACCATTCTGGTATCTGCTTCCTTATGGTTGCATGGGGAAAGTCTAGTCTTATCACGTGCGGGACTGCAGTGTACATCTCGACCATCTGTGGTGATTACCTCTTGTGTTCTACTGCCAGCTTTGTAATATACTTTGCAAGGAAGCAGAAGAGGTCATCTGTATTTTCATTGATGCACAGAAACTCTTGCCAGTTTAGTGGTAGAGGGATGTAAGGCTTGGCATTCCTCTTGATTCCCTTTCCTCTCCTGCTTCTGGTCTGGACTTTGACACTGTGGGCAATGTAAACATCCCACACTATATTAATCCTTCTACCACACTGCAACTGTGTCTGGAGGTATGGAATAAATAGCCTAGTCAACAACTGTGTTGCTAGCAAGAAGTTTCAACATGTTCACAAAAACTGCCCCCTCAAAAATTATGGCACCAGTTGCTGGAGCTGTATCTCATGGTTGAATATAGCCTTCCAGAATAGCCACCAGGTCCGATTTCTTTCCAAAGCGTAATTTCCCCATCTCAAACAATGAAAGGGGGGGATGCCTGGTTCTTATGCTGAAAGAAATCTTCCAGGTTGCCATCATGTGTTTAGCAAGCTATGTACAGCTCTTTGAGAAGAGGAAGCAGTCATTTTTTCAAGGAGGAGAGCTGTAGTTTGGCCTTGAAGATCTCCCTTGCAGGAGGTGTGCTGGACAAGGGGAGTTTATTTCACTTGAAGGCTCTGATAATGGCTTGGTTCTGTCTTGCAGTCTTTCTATTAAAAACATGGTGTACTGCTGCTGCCCTATTTTTCTCAACCTGCCTAACAGAGAAAATCACAGTAAGGTCTGCAATGTCTTTGGTTGAACTAAGTTTAAGTCTTCTCTCTTCTGAGAAGGGTTTGCTCATGTCTTCTATGACCTCAACAATTGCCTTTATATGCCATGCAAAGGCTTTCCATATCTCAGAGGTGAACAGGTGCCCAGTGAGCATAATTCGTATGGTGTAATGCAAAGAACTAGGGTGACAGTTTTTCAAGGCATTCAGTATAGAGAGAAAAGTTTGCCTGGTGGCTTGACAGCACATAGGTCAATACAAGAAGCTCCAGATGAAGTGTGGCTTCCTGGAAGTGGAACATTGGGTTTTCTAGTTTTTGCTTGTCACACCATTTATCCTACCCCTTTAGGGCCTCATCTTCTCTGAGACTGGGTATACTGTATATATTTATTTTAGAGCAAGATGAACAGACTGCTGGCAGTTACTTGGTGAGCACACCTAGTATGTGTGACCTGAGACACTTTGGCTAGAAGACAGTGGCTTCCCAGGCAATCTCCAGTCAGTTTCAGACTTGCCATTTGCAGATGGAGACCACCCAGCATAATCACAAATTTGTCCTCTCCAGACCCAGCAGGCCAGGCCCACTGTCTGGTTACGGTGGAAAGGGGCTGATCACTGGCACGTGGCATGGGCTTAGGTGGTGCACAGCATGCCTTGTCACATCCATGGCATGATGAAACATTCCAGATGACTCCAGGTCTGTGGAAAATTTAGAAAGAAGGGCAGTGATGGCTGGGGTGAAGTCTGGCACTGGCTGTTTGCTGGCATGGTGAGCTGCCCAAGAAATGTCTTGACCTTGTCGGGGACTCAGAACCCAGACGGCAAGGTTCGTTGTCTTGGGCCTAACAACCTCCATTGAAGGTATACAGACTTGCTGTTTTCCTTCCTTGTTCAAGCCACCTCCATTATTCTTGCAAGGCTTGGGTAATCAGTTGGCAGCCAGTCTTGATTTCAGCATTTGTGACAGGAATGGGTGCATTGGTTTTCTTCCAGCTCAATGGAGGGACAGTTGTGTAACACTTGGGAAGTGATGATCTAGTCTTGTTCACTGATGCTGCAGTCTATAGTCTGGGGTGGGAATTCCATGGGCAGCTCCCTCTGCTTGGGTAATGGGATGCTGAAAAAGTGATATCCCGGTTCCACAAAAGGAGTCTGTTGCTGTGGTGGGCCTGGGACTGTGATGTAATGTTGTCTATGGCCACAGTGGTGAACAGACCACCACAAAGCCTTAGAGGACAGGCTCCATTCTCATCCTCAAGAGTGTTGGCTTGCACTGCTTGCCGTGCTGGTAAAGACGGCCAACACTATGTCATAGAAGATGGATATTCCAGATTTAAAGAAGGTATCTACTAGCTCACTTTTCGTGTCTGTGCATGAAGTGTTAAACCAAGGTAGACTGGTAAAGGCGTTTCTCAAGCTTTGTTGTGTTACAAACTTTCATTTCCTTCATGTCGCTGGATGTTGTACTGCAGCAGTTGTGCCAAAATAAGGGTAGCTGGATGACAAGATGGAAGGTTGTTCTGACTGAGTTTTAATGTTTGGACCATCCAATATCATGAGTATGTGAAAGGATATGGGATTTTAGTTCAGTGCTGTGAGTGTGCTCAGCCACTGTCACCCCCCGCTGTTCTTGTCTAGCTGTATAGAGCCTTGTGAGGTCTGCTAGTTTTAAAGACTGGAGCCATGTCTTCATTCAGTCTTGTCTCGTCAGGGTATGCAGAGTTGCCGATTTCTCATCATTTTGTCATGAGTATCATGATAGTTATTGTTTTCCTTTAAAGCCCCAGCTCCTGTTGGCAAGTGGATATGTGATGATTTCAGCAGCCTTCGTTGTTAAAGAAAATGTAAGTTTCTAGCCCTAATGGCTGTGGGGAAAGCTTCAAAATGTGACCCCACTGCATCCTAAAGTCTCAAAAGCAGTAGACAAATAAAAGAACACCACATCTATTATTTTTATATAATCTTGTGATTTTTAAAGGAATCTCATGATTTTTGGTGAGCCTGACTCATGATTTTTGCACATTTGGAGTTGGCTATGTATGCTAGTTCATCAAACGCAGCCCCATGCAACATCCTCTCTATGTTGCTTTGCTCTGTTTTCTCCCTGAATTTATTGTAGAGAGACACCAAATATCTTGCATGATATTTCGCCTTTTGTGCCATTATGTCCCTTACACTTAGTTTTGCAAGCAAGCTCTGGTCTTGAAGCTGAAGTGCACACTTGAGGACTTAACTATCGAGGCCAAGGGTAGAAGCATCATGGAGGCCTTCTGATGGTATGTTCATTTCACAAATAAAGCACGCTGCTTCTTCTGGAGATACTTTGTGTTGGTCACTTAAATGTGTGTATTTCCTCTTTAGTTCGTCAGGGTGATCCACAGTTTTCTCAGTTCTTTTTTCCCCTCAGCCCTTTGAAGTTTGGTCCTGTTAAACTTCATGTAGCAGGATTTGTGCCAAAGTCCATTGTTCTTGTTGTGATGCTTGCAGGCCAGATGCCAGCGCTTGCCCAGGCTGCAGGCATTAGCTAAGGACTGACAAACTCATAGCTGGACACTGGACCAGATCACCTCTGTTAGTTTTGCTCAGAATATGTATTAGTCTTATAAGAATGTATATAGTGTTTGTAAGTTGCTGCATGCATGAATCTCGCTTGTAATTGTAAGCGGGGGAATGGTCCCGCTATTGTGGGGAACTTTCCTGACTTCTGCACTACCCCGGTGAGGTGGGCTAGCAAAAGGATCTGAGTCCCCGCTCCCACTTCCTTTACCCAGAGGCCTCCCTGCCCTTGAGGGCTCCCCTTCCACTCTCCCGTCTGTCTGAGTCCTCGTAACCCCAACAAGGCTGGGCCCAGGATTCCTGGGGGGGCTCGACCCCCAACCCTGCTGTGGTCACCTAGGGCAGGGGCTAGGGTGTCCCCACTCCGGGGTACACTCTCTCTGCACTGGGCACCTCCCTGACCCACTGATTATTCCATACAATTTAAAGCAAACACAAATTATTTAATTAACAATTAATCTAAAGAAAAGAACAAGGAAAAATGGGAAAGGTTAAAGGAAAACACATCACCCCGCTCTGTGGCAGGGAACATCACAAACAGTGTCTCTGGAACGTCAGGGCAGGTCACAGTCTGCTTCTTGTAGGTCCCAGGCTCCTTCTCAGGCCCTGGCCGTGCTGCAGAGACGCTGCGGGTTGGACACTTGCAATGGTGGTGGCCACACACCTCCGGGCTTTGAGTGGTGGGACCCTTCTTCCCTGCGTCAGCCCCCCGTAGGGTTAAGGTCCCCCTCCCGGTCTGGCCTGCAAGGGCCCTTGTCTGGTGGTGTCTTTCTGTGCTGGGCCCTTTGCCCAGGTCCCCCCTTGGCTGGCCCCACTTGCTCACCACACCTGGCTCTGTGGCTGCAGCTTTGCTCCCAGCACAGGATCTGCTCCCCCTGGGCTGCGTCTCTGGCTCTGTGGCTGCAGCTCTGCTCCTAGCACAGGATCTGCTCTCCCTGGGCTGCGTCTCTGGCTCTGTGGCTGCAGTTCTGCTCCCAGCACAGGATCTGCTCCCCCTGGGCTGCGTCTCTGGCTCTGTGGCTGCAGCTTTGCTCCCAGCACAGGATCTGCTCCCCCTGGGCTGCGTCTCTGGCTCTGGCCCGGTTCTGCTCTCCAGCTCAGCTTGGGCCCCTGCTCTCTCCTTAGCTCGGCCCCACTCTGTCTGACTCAGGCCATTCCAGTTCACACGGAGGACGGGACCCCCCCGGCCTCCTGACTCTCTGATTAGCCTGCCCGCCCTGTCAATCAGGCTGATCTGGAGCATTGGCCTCTCCCCATTGCCCCTGGGGACTGTCAGTCTCAGGCTCCTGATTTGCCATTGACCCTTCCCTTTTTAGTGCTGGGAGCTAGCAACCAAAACACCCCCACTGAGTGTTAGTAAGGGGGCAACAGTCCCCTTACATAATGTCTGTAATTACATGCAATAACAAACTATGTAAGTTTTTCTTTATAACTTTTTGAGAATGTTTGCTCTGAATTTGTGAACCCAGGTAAGATAATCATTCCCTACTCCTCCCTCACCTATTCAGAAGGACTATCAAAATCAGATGGGCCATCAAGGAACATCGCAATGCAAAGCATTGGTTAATGGCCTTATCATCCCACCTTGGAAATGTTACGGGCAAGGAAGCTCGTCCAGTGGACTTGGAAGCAAAATGAAGGGAATAAAACAAAGTCACAGGAAAATTTTCCATCTCTTTCATTGCTGTTTGAACTCTGACAGGGCCAGAGGCTCTAAACTGAGGCAGAGATCCACAGAGGTTACCCCTGGGTTTGCCATGAAAGACCCTTTGAATTGACAGATCACTATAACTCTTAGGATTTAGATGGTAACTCATTGGTGTGTGTTTGCTTGCTTTAACCTGCAAACAACTCTCATATTGCTTTCTCCTAGTTAATAAACCATTAGGTAGTTTATTACAGGATTGGATACGGATGTTGTCTTTGGTGTAAGATTTAGGGTACCAGTGGTCTGGGGTGACTGCTCTGTTGGGACCAGAAGCAACCTGAATATTATGTGATTTTTATTTTATTTTTTTAATGAAAGTGACCAATTATCACTAAGCCTAGTTTGTCTGGGTGGCAAGATAGAGTGGAGAGTCTTGAGGGACTAACTGTGATTCCATGGTAAGACAGATACATGATTCAGGAGTTCACATTTGTTACTGACTTGTGAAATCTAATTAAAGAACATAGCACCAATGTGCGGGTGTCTGCCCTGTTTTTGACAGTCTGCCCTGAGGTAGGCACTCATGGTCGTGAGCCACTCGGAACAAGTGTCCTGCTGTCTGAAGTCTTTTCAATACCATCACCATCCTCTAATCTACATATGTCTGAGTATGGGAAGTCAGCTGATGGAGCCGTCTAATATTTTCTGCTAGAGCAGGGGTAGGCAACCTATGGTACGGGTGCCAAAGGCGGCACGCGAGCTGATTTTCAATGGCACTCACACTGCCCAGGTCCTGGCCACTGGTTCGGGGGGCTCTGCATTTTAATTTAATTTTAAATGAAGCTTCTTAAACATTTAAAAAACCTTGTTTACTTTACATTCCACAATAGTTTAGTTATATATTATAGACTTATAGAAAGAGACCTTCTGAAAACATTAAAATGTATTATTGGCACGTGAAACCTTAAATTAGCATGAATAAATGAAGACTCGGCACATCACTTCTAAAAGGTTGCCGACCCCTGTGCTAGAGTTTGATAGCCAGATCCAGTATTATTACCCAATCACCAAGCAGCTGTCACTCATCCAAAGTAGCATCTGAAAGAAAAAAGAGAGATGTGATTAAATTCTGCCAAGGCCACATTAAAAGTCAATGTTAGTGCAAAATGTGTTCTTACACCAATTTTAAGGTCTCATTGAAGCAGAACCAAAATACATTCCATATAGGTCTAACTGTAAAACAACACTTCTTGCTGATTATGACAATGTTTTTAAAATATCTGCCATACCCAAAATGGCATGAGTTGGCGATGACCTCATATCTGAATCTTTATTAGGTCATACCCTAAGACTATACCAAATTTCATGCTTCTATCATAAACCCCCAATTCTGTCTTTTTTTTCTCCCCCACATCTGATTGGCTAACTAGGCTAAGTACTGGAAGTGCTGGGGGACAAGGAAAGGAATGAAAGGGGTTAGAGATGGAAGGGATAGTGGGAGAGATTAGAGCAGAGAGAGCAAAAGGAAATTGTTAAAGGTAAAAATAATTGGAATGGGGTGTGAGAAGAAACACAGAAGTAAGAAAGAGAAATATCTTGAAGAAAGGGGAATGAAGAAAGAAACCTCTTACTAAAAGTTCATTTGTCCTTGGATTCTACAATTAGGACATGGGAAAGGCTAGAAAAAAAAGAGGCATCAAGATAGAAGGAAAAGTAAAGAATAGGAAAAGAAGAGAAATGAATGGGTGGGTTTTTGTGTAGAAGGTGACTGGATAACTACTTCTGGAATTTAATGGTGAATTAGGTGTTCTAGAATGCACACAGAAAACTATCACTGAAATTTTTGCTAGCTTTGGAAGGATCTCTCTAGAGCTGAATTCTTTTGGCTGGACCTACATGTTCGTTTTACAAAGCTGACAGGTACAAATGTGTCCCTCCTTTGCTAGTCTGCCCAGTTGTGAGTTCAGGATTCAGCGCTTCGTCTCTAATAATGCCGGCATGTATGTAGTCCTTACGGATATTAAATAGAGCATCTTCTGTGATATAGGAAAGTAAGTTTTATTTTATAGGTAGGAAAACCCAAGAGACAGAGGTTAAGTGACTTGTCCAAGGCCATACAGCAAATTAGTTTCAATTCTGGCTCTGGCTTCTCCTTTAGCCCATAGCCAGTGCTGCCTTCCAAGTTGTACAAGCACTGAAAACGCTCTAAAATAGAACAATTTCTGCACTCTTTTCAAGTGCTTTGGAATGCATATTATGACAAAGTCCATCCTGCTTTGTATGTTTCAGGGAGAGGGGGCATGTTGATTTCAGAGGATGGTGTAAGATGTGTCTTGTCTCAACTGCAGGGTTATACTGATACTGGCAAAGGGGTTGTCGTTTATTTTTCATATGAGAATACCACATTTCTTCATCTGAAAGGTCTGGGTGCAGTGAGATTATTTGGGCTATCTTCAGCAACTGGAGCCAGCTGGACCTTCTGCTCCTTAAGGATGCAGCCTCGGGAATTCAGTGTAGGGGACAGTATTGTGGCAGAGTTTCTTGGTAGCACATAACTGCTGTGGAAGAGGACAGCAGATTAATAATTCATGTTGAGAGACTGTGTACAAGGTACAAAGCCTTTTACTCCTAAATTGCCAGATCCAATCCAGGCCTAGGCAGGTAGAGAATGACAGCATTTCACTGACCGACATGAAACAGACAGCTGTCTGGCACCTTCAGCACTAATTGACTCATTATTGGCTGTCTTAGTAGAGTGGTGAGGGACTGACTGGTCCAAACTCCCCTTATACCTGGTAGTGGAGTTCCTCCAGGGCAGAGATGTATTAACGAGGCAGTGTTGGGGGTCCATGCTGCGGCTACAGAGCTGTCACTTTAGCAGCACTGTTCACCAATATCGTGTGTGTGTGTGTGTGTGTGTGTGTGTGTGTGTGTGTGAGAGAGAGAGAGAGAGAGAGAGAGAGAGAGAGAGAGATTGGCAACTGAATAGTTGCCCCCAGTAGGAGCTATTGGATTTTGAGAGGAGGATAAACTTCAAGATCCTGCTTGTCAGAGGTCCTGTGATTCTGAATTAGTCCCCGGGAAGTGGTGTGCGCTCAGCACCTCTGTGCATGTCTAGCAGGTATTTTCAAAGGGGTCCAACGCTCCACGCTTATTTGAAAATCCTGGCATAAATGTATGAGACTGTTGTGTTCAGACCAGGGCTGGATTAAGAGACCATCTGGCATAACGAATGCTTCGTGCAGACAACAGATTCTCAGCGGCTCCTCCCTTATCTGGGAAAAATTGAATCACAAAGACTGGTTGCTCGCTTGTGATCTTATTCTTAAATAAATAAGAGCTGGGAGACGACTATGCCAATGAAAGGAATTTTCAAGATGGTCATTACGTTTTAGCTCTAATTAGATATCAAGGGGCAGATCCAGCCTGGTGTAGCTCCATCGCCTTCAGAAGAGTTGCACTAGGAATGACCTGGGCCCTGTACATTTTTAAAGCATACTGCTGCCCCATCTCCTCCCCAAACAGATCTCGTTGTATTTGTTATCCAGCCCATTGACGGTTCCCAGGCTGTGTGTAGTGGCTGGTCTGTCCCCTGCTCCCAGCTTAACGGAAGCAGATGGAGGCATAGCCTCTCCATCCTGAGAGTCAAGTGCTTGCATATTGGGTGAGGTCCCATACGCTTGGCAACCATGAACATATGAGGAAGCTTTAAAAAAAAAAAAAAAAAAAAAACACGTCATATCCGTGTGGCTGTCAGTTTATTCTGGTTCTCAAGCTGCTTTGAGAGGTTTATTAATATAAAACACTGAGATCACAACTGCTTCCACCCCCACCTTACACCTTTCAATTTTCTTACTTAGAAGCAAACAATTTGTTTTAAAAACAAGGGTAAGGAATTACTCAGTTTTCAGTCAAACGTGACAATAAGCGTGAGTGTAGCACTAATGAATGCGCCAAACTGATAGGCCTGGGGACTGAAGCCTCCTATCTTATCCCCAGACCAAGTACAGCATGGACAGTGGCAACGCAAGCTTCTCCCACCTTGCCTACTGATGTGCCTCCTCACCTCTGTCCAGAGGGAATTTTCTCTAAGGAAACAATCTTTCTGGCCCACTTAACCCTGACCTCATTATTTAGGAGGCTAACAAGGCAAGAAGTGGTTAGATACCCTTGTGACGGGTTTCCCCCTGGGGTGCCACCTGGAACTGGAGTACCCCTCAGCCCTCTGACCCACCAGCCTGGGCTCCCTCTCTCACTGTGCTGGAGTGACAAGCTGCAGACCTGCTCCTGGTCCTACACTTCCAGCACTCACACAGGTAGGGACACACCCAAATGCAGTTACATGCAGGCTCTCTGACCAGCAACTGCATGATCCAACAATAGAGAGGCCATCGCCAAGATAAACCCCAGCTCAACAGGCATGCACCCCAGAGCTGTACCGTCCTGCTCTGGTCAAAACCCCGACCAGTATGAATTTATTATCCAATTCGCCTCCCCATCAATGGGGAGAGGAAATGCAACAACCCCTGAGCCAAGATTCCCAAACACTTCATTCCAAACTCACTGGTTTAGATTAAAACATAAAATAAGTTTAATAATTACATAAAGATAGATTTAAGTGATTATAAGTGACAGCAACCAGATCAAAGCAGATTACCTAGTAAATAAACAAAAACGCAAACTAAGCCTAAAATACTAGAAAGATACAATCTAAATTAGCAAATTCTCACCCTGGCGGATGATACAAGCAGGCTGCAGATTCTTAAGACACAAGCAACACTTACTTTGCAGCTTGGAATCCCCAGGTTTTCATACACCAGCTAGAAATCCCTTTAGCCTGGGTCCAGCACTTCCCCCAGTTCAGTCTTTTTTTCCTCAAGTGTTTTCAGGAGTCGTCTTGTGTGGGGAGTGAAGAACCACAGATGTCACTCCCTGCCTTGTATAGCTTTAACATATGGCAGGAACCCTTTTGTCCCAAACTCAATTTGGAAAAACAATGTCATCCCAAGATGGAGTCCAGAGTCATGTGGCCTAGTCACATGCCCTTGTATACCTTGATGAGTCATAGCAGCCATTACTTACAGGCTGTCTGGAATGTTTACAGGAAGGTTAAGTTCTTCCAGGGTCCATTGTCTTTGCTGACGGGCCATCAGAACTGTCTGGCTTCTTCGTTGTTGTATCAGAAAGGCTAGTTGTGGGTGTCACCCAGAGTAAGCACGATTGAAATATAGATACATAGTCAATATTTCTAACTTTAGATACAAAAATTATACTTGCATACAAATAGGATAATCATATTCAGCAAATCATAACGTTTCCAATGACACCTCACATGACCTACCTTGTACAAAATGTAGCATAATTATGCAATAATCAAATCATAATATGACTGTGAAGAATATGGGGTTCAGTGTCAAACCATTTATACCACCTTAGAAATGTTATAGATAATAGCAGACACTTGTCCTTCTCCCAAGAATTGCATTGAGTTTAGCCAAACTCATTTCATGTAGCCACTGAATGGATCTGAAGTAGTGACCTAAAAGCGAGAGAGTGATTCATTTTAAAAAATTAAGTAAATTAGCCAATAAAAAAAATTCTACAAGAAACTGGAGCAGGTCAGATCTTGTGATGCACTGAGGCTTAGGCCTTTTCTGTGAGCAATTTACACCATTTTAACAAAAGTCTGTTTTCAAAGTGACGTTCGTTAAACTGTTGCAGGCTTCTTGATGGACACAATTCAATTGGTTTACAACTGGCATATAAGCAATGTAACATAATTTGATAAATGATATAAGCCCGTCGTAAACCACTTTAAGTGTCTGCATCAGGTTAAATAAAATTACTTTGAAACGTATTTGCATTAAACAAGTGCTAGTGTTGTGCATACACCACCACAGGACATCTGTGGCATGTGAGATGTTAAAATACTGAAATAAGCCCTCAGGTGATCAGCAAAGAATTTCTGAGAAAAATGGGTTTGTGCTCTCTATCTTTCTGTGATGAAAAGAGGATTGAAAGCTCTTTAAGAGGTGGGGTTTTTCTGTTTGTTCTTTACAGTAGTAATAGTACCCAGAAGGGCAAGTCTGGCTTTGCTGGAAGATTTGTTTGGGGTATCAGATGTATACTGGGAATCTTCTCACATCTCAATTGAAAGAGTTGGGGATGTTCAATCTCTAACAAAGGTCTTTTTCCCAAGTGTGTGTTAGTAAGTGTTGATAAAAACAAGCAGACTACCACATTCTTACAGTCTGACTAAAACTCTCTTCCTCTTATTAATTCCTCTACTCAGGCTCTTGTGATGTCATAATTCCACTAGTTCTTCAGTCCCCCTTGAGTCTGCTAGGGCAGAAAAGAACCTGAATTTCTAATGTGTTTAAAAGAAGAAAAAGAAAGGTTTGGAAAAAACACAATCTTTCATGTCTCTTTTATACAACAGAAAGTGGGAAAAGACACACGCCCATATCCGCCCCCTCCCCTTTGAAGGTCATTATTAAGGGAGTTTAACTATAATGTAAGGCCTAAAATTTGATTTGCCTTTCATTGTCATTTAAAGTTCCAGTAGTGCATATGGGATAAAACAATGGAACGTGAGAGCTGGAAATGTACTGTACATGCGTCAGTATAAATACTCCTGAAAGTATATTAATCTCTTCTTTGGGGCAGGAACCACATCTACTTTTTTGGGTTTTGTATAGCACCTGGCACAGTGGGGTCCTAATCCTGACCAGTACACTATGGTAATATGAATACAGTAACTCACTTAGTCTTTCCGGTTAACGTTGTTTCATTGCGTTGCTGATCAATTAGGGAACATGCTTGTTTAAAGTTGTGCAATGCTCCCTTCTAACGTCATTTGGCAGCTGCCTGCTTTGTCTACTGCAGGAGGAGCAGCCCGTTGCAGCTAGCTGGTGGGGGCTTGGAACCAGGGTGGACCGGCAGCCCCCTATCAGCTCCCCGCTCCCTTAAGTTCCCTGTGCAGCAGCTGCCGGCAGTTCAGCTGTGTCCCTCCCCCCACTGCCATGTGCGGCTCCTGCCCTCTGCCTTGGAGCTGCTCCCCGAGACTCCTGCTTGCTGGGCGGGGGGAAGGAAGAGAGGGCCTAATGTCAGGGTGTCCCCCTCCCCCCTGCTCCTGCACCCCACTTACCCCATCTTCCATAGAGCAAGGGGGACAGACCAGGATGGAGGGAGCTTGCAGCAGCTGCCTATCAGCAAGCTGATCTAATTAACAAGGCAGTGTACTTAAGGGAAATGCGCATTTTTCCCTCCATTCCTGCTGCCTTGTGTAGAGAGAGAGTTAACCCTTGAGGGCTCAGCCAATTGCTAGTTCATCATTTAGCAATAAGGGAAATATCCCATCCTCTGACTCCTCCACCTCAATCAAGCTTCACAATCATCATCACTGTGCACCAGATTAAATTGTTTGTTTAAAACTTATACTGTGTGTGTGTGTATACATATATATGATATAGTCTTTTGTCTGGTGAAAACGATTTCCCTGGAACCTAACCCCCTCATTTCCATTAATTCTTATGGAGAAATTGGATTTGCTTAACATTGTTTCGCTTAAAGTCGCATTTTTCAGGAACATAACTACAATGTTAAGTGAGGAGTTACTGTACTAAATAATAACTGAGTTCTTGGGGTGGGGAGACTGTCTACAGGACAGGTGGAATTTTAAGTCTCTAAGACTGTATTCACATGTCAGCAGATTTCCAAGTATAAAGTGACCCTATATGTGAGCATATAGGATCTCTTCTTAGTCTCTAAGGTGCCACAAGTACTCCTGTTCTTCTTTTTGCGGATACAGACTAACACGGCTGCTACTCTGAAATCTGATTCCTTTCTTTTGGCAGTGGCTGTGTTAGCCTTTTTAACCCCACTAAAACTTACTAGAATTGGTACTACCAGTTCAACTCCATTGTTGTGGGAGCACAATTGTAGACAGAGGTCCACGCAGCCCCTGCCATTTTAAACATGTTATGTTGCTCTGCTCAGAGCAGAGACCATGAAGATCCTTCCATTTCAGAGCATGCCCATATGTTGCTAGGAGCCTTCTGGTATCTCTGACTAGCTCTCAACCAGCTAGCATGAGTATGTGGACATGAGCAGGGAATCACACCCCTCGCTCGTAGCGTAGATGTAGCCTGAGCAGGACCTTAGGGTTGAGGGAAGAACTTTTCAGGACAGTTTGAGTCACAGCTTTTTGTGTCAAGTGAACTGCCTCTGGAAATCGATACAGGATAGTCTGCAGCTTGGTGACTAATTAGTGACTTTGAGTGATCGTCTCCTTAGAGAAGGCAGTGTGTGCCAGTGCTTCAAGCTGCAGCAGGGGCAAATGGCTGGAGACTATTAATTATTTAATATGTGGCAGGTGGGTATCGTACCAACAGTTTTAACAGCACTTCCCCAACAAACCATGGCAACTGTGAAGTGCGAGTAGAAATAGCAGTGACTGGCCACAGTAGTACAGATCGCAGCAGCAGAGGCACTGCTGAGTACATACCCCGCCGTTTCAAGTACTGTCTGCTACTTTGGCTGCACTGTCATTTATACTTGCAAGAGCTCTTGTGTGCGCAGGCAGGGGAATCACACCCCTAGCTCGTAGTGTAGACATAGGCTCAGTCAGTACAGACTGAGGCTGGGAACAAGCATCCTAATATGCTCTCCATCTTGTATACAATAGGTTTCAGCCATAGATCTTGGACTTAACTGGCATCTGTAAAACTTGTAAGCTTAGTGCAGTAGTTGGGAAGGGGAAACCGAGGCACGGAGTAGTTACAACTTAACCAAGGTCCTATAGAGCAGGGATTCTCAAACTGGGGGTCATAACCCCTCAAGGAATCATGAGGTTATGATGTGGAGGGTCGCCTCCACCCCAAATCCCACTTCGCCTCCAGCATTTATAATGGTGTTAAATAAAAATTAAGTGTTTTTAATGTATAAGTGGGGGGTTGCACTCCAAGGCTTGCTGTGTGAAAGGGGTCACCAGGACAAATGTTTGAGAACCACTGCTATAGAGAGTCAACAACAGAGCTGGGAATGAAACACAAGAGTCCTGAATCTCCCAAAACATTAAGCACTCTCAGGGCTTGAAACATTTACCAGCTGTATGTTAACCAGAGTGCCAACTAACAGCAAGAGACCAGTGCACAAGATGGAGGTGTGGGGGGCGTAGGCAAGGGGCAGTGCCCTGGCAAGCAGCTGGGATTCCCATTAGTGTGCCTTCCCTGAGTACTCCTTGGGAGACCCACCACAGTGCGGTTTGACTAGTTTGACTTTTTAATCTGGGAAGCGTCTAATACATTTGACACTTCCAGGCACCTCTGACTGCTGAAAAGAAGTTTCCTCTCTTCCATCGGAGAGCCTTCTGGCTTCTCTGTCTTGAGGAGGGTGCACAAGTGTTTCCATTATGCTCAGCCTACCCCAGACTCCTGGCTGCCGCAGCGAAGGAGAGACTGCTACTGTGTGCGTGCGCGCACACACACACACACACACACACACACACACACACACACACACACAGAGCGCGGTCTGGTTGCTATCATCAGTTAAAACCCCAATCTTTTGATGCTGTGAGCTTTCTCAAGAAGCAGTAATGGACTGAAATGTTTGATGCTTGTCAGTTTCACTGTTGACCCCAGGGTTCTGGATAGCATATCTGAAGCTGACAGAATTCTGGTCCTTTTGCGCTCTGATGCAACTTTGAAATGAGCAGCAGCAGAAGCAACTGGAATTGTCTGCAGACTCAGGAAGATGATATTGCATCAGTGACATACAGTTTGTATTCTGAAGGCTTTAAAAAAAAAAAAAAAAAAAAAAGCTTGGATTTTGCAGAAGCTGACGGTGTTGTTAGAGCTACTCCACACACCATATAAATCTTTCTATTTGCCTGTATGTGAGTGGCATCACTTTAATAACATTTTTACCAATACATTAAATTAATAAGTACTCTCACCTGTGACTGATTTTAAGAGTTTTTCTAATCTGGAATGTGTTTTTAGCACTTTTGAAATATATACGGCAGGTACTAGGAGGCAAGCTCCAGAGGGTATCTATCCTGCATCCGAACGGGTCTGCATTCATGCTGGCTCTCCAGGTCCATTTTGCAAGTGACTGAAGCATTTGGCTTTTGCATCTAATTCAATAATAATATATAAAGCTTTAACTCTCATGCATATGAGCACCTCTCCTGCTGACCCTTTGGGATGGCCATCTTTGCAAGGGGCTTTGATCTTTCCACTGTGCTGCTGTCTTCATCAGGGCATTAGTTTCCTTTGGTGAGCGGGAGAGTGACAAATGCTAGAACAGCAGAGTCAATATTTTTCTAAAATTGATGCAGCACTTGAGTATAACAACATATTGTGGAAGAACTCGGTTGGGTTATCTGTGGATAAAGCAAGCATCAGTATGGGTTCACTTAAATTCAGTGAAGAGCTGGATGCTGGATAAGAATGAAGTGTTTCTTACGTTAAATATTTGTACTCTGTCCCCCTCCCCCAATAACAGCTGCCAGGCTACTCCAGCATCCCTGGGTCTGGTGAGGAAGACTTCACTATAGGCGTGTTCCACTGATTTGGCAAGAACTCGCTGAAGAGAGCATTTAAGAATTTTTTCTGGCTCCTCTTAAAAAATAAATCTTGAAACACATTAGTGGCCCCTGGCTAAGCTTTGAGCTTGCTGTTGAGGGAGCTGTCATCCAATATGACCTTCTCAAGAGTTACTTCTTTACAGGCAGTGACAAAACAGATTGTTTCACATGCCTGTCTCAGTCATTCCAAACCCCTGTGACTGAGATCCATCTATTTTCCCATCAGACAACCATCCCATTGTTTGCAATCTTTAACCAATTCATGAAGGGAGCAGCTTCTTTCCTTAGTCTTCTAAATTAAGAAATTAATACCAGTACATCTGCGAAACATTTGAGAAAACATCAGAATTGGTGGGGCTTAAACCTTGTGGGCTGTACCCTTTGCAAAGAAAACAAGTTGATGGTGGAAGCCTATTCCTTGGGATTATATCCAATTAGCTCAGGAAAGGTCGGAATGAAAATCACACCTCAGAGAGAGACAGGAGTATTCTTTGGAACAGCCAGGGTACTATACATGAAGGCTGCTCAGTATGCTCTCAACAACCTATCCATTAAAAAAATCAACCAGCTGTGAACTGCAAACTAGCTGACTGTCAGAATGCAGCAAGATTAGGGTTTTCAAGTACTGAGCATTTTGTATGTCGGAAAACGAGTGTGAAGAACTTCACCAAGAGTATCAGTTGGTCAGGGAAGGTGAAATCCTGGAAGAACCACAGAAAAAAGCTCATGAAAATATATTTGTCCAGATGGACATCACCTGGTTACATCTGCTGACACTAGTTTGGTCTGGGGCAGTTATTTGAGAATCTGTGTCAGATTGCTGTATTTATCCTAATTCTTTAATGCAGTAGCACAGCATGTGTTCGTTACGATTGAGAAAGCCAAAACTCCATTCTGAGAAAGCCACGGAGTCATCTATGACTTTTCCCTTTGATCATTGCAGTGAAGTTTGCTCAAAGCAACAATTTTGAGCTGCCAAAATCGGCACCGAAGGAATACAAAAAAAGAAAACCCTCCAACAAGCATTGATCTTGCCATTCAGAAAATGGTATGTTGCACTGTTCATGGAATCCTAGGTTACAAACCATTTTTAAGGTTTAAACAAAACTATTAGTGGAAGTAAAATATTTTCTGAATGCCCAGGACATTTGTGTGTTTCAGTTTTAAAGATTTTCGCCATCACCTTCACCTGACCCACCCTTAGCTGCCATTTGAAAGACAAGCAGGTTCAGCTCTCTTCTTCTCTCCCCTCCCCCGGCCTGGCAGAACTCCAGCATGTTAACTCTGCCTACCTAGGAAGCTTAAGACCTCTGCATGCCTACTGACTGCCTGGGTCCAAGGGAAGTTGGTGTCCAGCTGCTTTGCTTGAGCTCCGTTGATGCTGGTTGTTGCTCGCTCCCCAGTCTTTGCCAAAGACGTAGCAGCGCATAGTAAATTCCAAAGGACTCTAGTTTTGTGTGAACAATAGGAAAGTAGTTTTGTGATGCTGCTTGTGGAGGCAGTGTGGGTCAGTGGCTAGGACCTTGAATTTTGACACTGGAGACGTGGGTTCACTTCCCAGCTCTGCCACTGACCTGTGTAGTGACATGTGGCAAGCGCCTTCCCCTTTTTTGTGTCTGTTTCCCTCTCATCTTTTTTGTCTCTTGTTAAATTACAACGAAACACTTAGGTGCAGCCTCTATATCTGTTCAGCACCGAGCATGATTGGTCTCTGATCTCAGTTGGAGTCTAGGGTGCTGCTGTAATACAAATAATCAGTAATAATCATGCTCACAAAAATCGTATCCCAAGCTTGGCTCTCCCTTAAGTTTTTGAGGCCTAATTGCTGCTGGCCATATAGATTCATAGGTTGTTAAGGCCAAAAGGAACCATTAGATCATCTTGTCCAGTGTTTCTCAAATGATGGTTGTGAAGGGCTCACGTACGGCAATAAGGGGTGGCAGGTTGTGAAACGTTGACAATTTTATTATTGAATAAAACATAAGAATCTCGCTCCCCCACTCCCTGCATAGCCTTATCCTTCAAGGTCAAGCATTCTCGCAACCCCTTGAAACGCGCACACAAATTATATAGGCTTAGCATTGTTATTCCTGGGATAGTTTTTACTTTTGCAAATGTAAGGGGGTTGCAAAAAATGTTTGCTGCAAATAAGGGGTTGTCAGCCTGAAAAGCTCAAGAAGCCCTGATCTAGTCTGACCTCCTATATAACATGAGACCTAGAATCTCATCTAGTTATTCCTTTATTGAAGCCATGCCTAAGAGCTGTATATTAATAATTATTCCTACAGAGCACAAATGCAAAATGTGAAGCACAAAGGACTCTTTTTAAGGAGTTTTGGAAAGAGGGCTTACATGAAAAGCAGGTCTCTTCCTTTATTCTGGAGGAGAAACCATCTTTCCATAATGCAGTCAGCATGAGAGATCATTATAACTCTTCTGGTAGCAAACCCTTCCCTTGACATTCAGCCTACTGTTTTGCTTGGCTAATTTAATCCTATCATACCTCTTCTAGGATTTGTTCTTGATGCTCTGTATGCCATTGTCATGCACCTTTCCCTTCTAAAAGACGGGTGTATGCATCCTGGCTGTAGGTTGGCTTCCATGATGTCCCTGCTGCAGAGGGTCTAGTTCACAGTTCAGTGCAGCTCAGAGGGGTTAAGTCAGTGGTTCTCAAACTTTTCTATTGGTGACCCCTTTCACACAGCAAGCCTCTGAGTGCGACCCCCCCTTATAAATTAAAAACACTTTTTTATATGTTTAACACCATTATAAATGCTGGAGGCAAAGCAGGGTTTGGGGGTGGAGGCTGACAGCTCACGACCGCCCAGGTAATATCCTTATGACCTCCTGCGGGGTCCCAACCCCCAGTTTGAGAACCCCGGGGTTAAGTGAATTTTACTTACACGCCCCTACCTCTGCCATTGCCCCTTCCGTAGGATTGTGTCCCCAGGGATGGGTATACACCCTTCCTTTGACAATCTCTCCTTGCCAGGCAGATCTTATCATTTGGATGCTTCTGCTTCAGGGTTAATTCCTCAAATGTTTCTGTTTATTTTTGCTTGGCCAGCAAGAGAAGATTCAGAGATTCCTCTGCCAATCCACATTCTCCCTTCGCCATGGCCCCTTCCCCAGATTCCTTTCTTGGGTCACTTGAACTGCTGTGCCCAACTTAGCAGCCTTAATAACCAGACACGCTCTTTTTGTGCCCTTGGCATGGGCACAGAAGGAAGGAAGAGTTTTTTTGTTTTGCCCTTTCCCCCTCTAGGAGACTCCTTGTGGAATAATAGCTTCCTAAACTGTGAAGACGGGAGTGAGATGCTGCTGTGTTAAGTGAACTGGAAAAGCTCTGGCTGCTGTCGAGCATAAACGTTGCTTTTGACCCCATGCCTCCCAGCACCTGCTGCACTACATGTCGGAGGCAGTCAAGGGAAGTAGGGCAAAGCTTTGAATGCAGCCATCGCTCATCAGTGGGAGAAACCTCCCAGGAGCGCGTGCATGGCTCTGTGTTGTCAGGGCATTAGGGCGCTGGGTGGTGACACTAATAGAGGAGAAGCCAGAGTATGAGCCAAATGCCGCTCATGGGGCATCCAGTGTGGCTTGTCACGTGATGGTAGTGTGGAAGTAGAGGTGTGCAGATGCAGCTGATCAATTGCAAGTTTATATCTGGTGGAAACTTAAACAAGTAGCTCCTGCCAGTCTGTCAAGGAAGATGTTAGGGCTTTGTGGGTTTATTTCCATATTAAAAACGCTTACACACAGCCATTGGGCTTTGCATAAATTGCCTATATGGTCCCTGAGTATCTCTGCACTATAGCAGTGGGCGTTCTGCTGGGATTACTAACCCTGCTCCAGAAGGAGGTACTGGCTTTATCTAAACTTCTCTGGGAAGGTGTGGGATGTGGGAGAGAGAAGTGCCAACTATAAACTCTTCTTCCTTTTGTCTGTGTGGTCTGTTTAGATTGAAAGCTCTTTAAGGTAGGGACTGCTCCTTACTGTGTGTGTATATATGGTGCCTGGCACGGGCCCAGTCGGACTCTGGTTTTAGTTGGGGCCCCTAGGTGCCAGTGAGAATTTTGTTGGTTGCTTATTATTTCTCCACTGTCCTTGCTGAAAGCTCTCCTAGTCTAATACGTCAATAGATTGTAAAAAGGTGTATCCACATTCCATCCACCCAAATGTTGGCAGGAATAGCAACGTGTTCTGACCTGCTGGTGGCAGGTGAGCATCTGCTGTGTCACAGCATTGCACCGTTAACAGGTGAGTGCACAGCTCATATTGGGCCTGTCTTCAGCAAAGAACCTTCTGATTTCTTGAGCTGGATCAGACTGTTCAGTGCAATCTCCTGTTGAATCCCCTGAGTGTAAGAAACAGTCTGTGACAAGCATGTGGATCAGGTAGAGTGCGTGACTAAGGGATTGTGCATCATGTGAGGAGGAGTGCAGGCCTTGAGTCAAAGGCTGACCTAATTTTCCATTTAAAAAAATGTCACTGACTTATCCTTTCCTCCCCTCTTTTTTCCTGTTTCCCTCCCTGCTGGCTATATGAACTCATGCAATTGCTTTGATGCATTTCTATTGAGGTAAACATTCCAAACAGTCATTAATGCACAAACAAGGATGCTATAGTAATCTGAGGATTTAGTGCTACTGCTGTGAAACAACTGTCATGCTGTCTCACTTAACTCTTCAATCCCCATTGCCCCTTGCCAGAAATTGAATAGGTAATGCCCTACCCTTTAAATAAAAAAAACCAAACGGCAGCATTATTTTACTATTGCCATGGAACGCTGCAGTAACATTATTGTAAGTGGTTCCCCAATAGTGGAGTCCTTTTTTGCCATAATGAAGGAATTGGTAATGATGCCATAATTCAGCTATTTCAGTTAGAGCCAAGGTTTAAACCTTCCTTGCTAGGAATGAAAACAAAGTTTTTGTCCATCACCAAAATTACACCACTTGCACTTAGAATACAAGTTGAACTTTTTGTGAGAGTTTGAAGTGAATCTATTGAGTATTTGTGAGGGTGGGGTATTCTTTTGTTTTGTTTTAAAAGCAGCATCTTTTTCCATTCAGACTTCTAAGAACTGTTTTCTAACACTCTTCTGGCTCTATGCA
The DNA here is from genome assembly GCF_027887155.1 of Malaclemys terrapin pileata. Classification (NCBI taxonomy): domain Eukaryota; kingdom Metazoa; phylum Chordata; order Testudines; family Emydidae; genus Malaclemys; species Malaclemys terrapin. The sequence continues at coordinate 168,497,084 of NC_071505.1, forward strand.
AAATCTCATGCATAAGGTTGGGCTGCCTTAGCACCCCTGCGCAATGGGGCTGGCAATCTCACAGGCTGGATTGAGAGCCCTGATGGGCTGGATCTGGCCCACGGGCCGTAGTTTGCCCTCCCCTGGGTTATGGGGTTCTGAAGTGTAAGCGAAGTTGGGACCTCATGTTGCATATGAAGACAATTTTACTTTAGTTCATCAGAAATAGGAACAACGCTTTCTTTTCCTGTTCCATCTTTTTTAGTTGGGCAGTACTTTTAAAAACAAAACAAAAAAATCAGTCCAGGTGCATGTCCCTGTAGAATGTTCTGCTCAATCTTGTCCACTCTCAGTGGTGACCTCTAGGGAGTTTATCACATTCTCCATGTAAGCAGCTGTGTTTTCTCCATTGCTGTAGGCAGTGTGTATGTCTTTTGATTGATTAGGGAGGGGGAGCAGTAGTTTTGTCTGCTGTGCTGTAGCTGGTATAGATTGACGCAAACAACTAATTACCAGAAACAAGGGCTGTAGAGGATTACAATGCTAATCTAGGTATCTCTCTTTCCTCACTGTCCCTCCTCCATGTACGCAAGTCTTTGGATACTGTGTAGAATGGAAATCAATACCATGGATGTATGGATTGTGTCTGAGAAAGGCAGGAGCAGGCAGCTCCTTTTACAATCGCTGTGTCTGATGCCTGCTGCTTACTTTGAGGTACCTCAAATGCTAGAGCCCTGTCTCCTCTGAACGTCTCTTCCTCGGGGGGGGGTAGCTCAGTGGTTTGAGCATTGGCCTGCTAAACCCAGGGTTGTGAGTTCAGTCCTTGAGGGGGCCATTCAGGGATCTGGGGCAAAAATCTATCAGGGACGGTACTTGGTCCTGCTGTGAAGGCAGGGGACTGGACTTGATGACTTTTCAAGGTCCCTTCCAGTTCTATGAGATAAACCTATCTCCATATAATTATAAGGCAGCTGCAACATCCCTCATGGCTCTCATTTTAGAGTGGTGAGGGCTGATGAAGTCCATTAAGGCAAACTGTAAAGCTAGCTTCAGAGCAGAGGTAAGCATGGATTTCTGCACAGAATGACCCGAGGAATAGTGTCCTTCCAATTATTCTCATACTACTGCAAACTCTTCTGGTATCAGTGACGTCACAGAGTGTTGCATTGTGGGACATCTCTGGTGGTCACAGAAGGGTGAGCAGTTTTCAGGGGCTAAGAACTAAATGTTAAATCTTTGTGCCAGTTGTATTATGCTGTGGTTAATAAGGTGACTCAGCCTGTCTGTGCCCTCTAAATTGGTGTTTGGATTACAGTTCATCTTGAACAGCTTGGTTGTGTCTTGCTAGCACAGCCTCAGAGATCAGGGAGGAGGTTAGTAAATCTGAGATGGGATTGCTGTGAGGCAGCAAGATGTAATGGGCCAGATGGGAACTGAACTCACATTAATTCCCCAGTATTCCTCAGGCAGAGAGTGGTTTCCAAGGAGTAGGGAAGAAGGGTTATGTTTTGGCTAAATAGTCCTTGCTTAGCACTTGGCAAACTCAGACCCATCCATGCTATACAGAATATGCAGCCATGGACCTGGGATCCTAGAGTACATACCACTTTTACACTGTGTTTGTCAAAGGTCTTGAAGATTAGTAAAAACCTTAAGTAATTATGTTGCAGAAGACAGGAGGTGATGGTGGTTGTCAGTTTATTTGTATTACTATAGTGCCCATAGACCCCCAACTGAGATCAGGCCCCGAATGTGCTAGGTACTGCAGGCACACAGTAAGGAGAGGGTCCCTGCCCTGGATAGCAAAGTGTGGGAGGGAAAATGGCATTGCAGAGAGGTGAAGTGAGTTGCTCACAGTCACCCACAGGAAATATGGGTTCAATACCTGGTTCTGCCTCCGACCTGCCTCCAAGTCCAGTGTCTTATCCACCAACCCACGCTGCTTCTAGAGTTGCATTATCCTCATTTTACAGAGGGGGAAGTTGAGGTTTATTGATTTGCCTAAATCCACAAAATGTTGGTGAATTTCCGGTTTCCCTCTGGTGTGCAGATCACATGGTCACACCTCCTTTTGTAGATGACTTATCTTTTGTGGAGTCCCGAGAGAAGAATGGCCATTCTGGTGGCCACAGCTCCATCAGTACTGAGCCAATATCTCAGCATGGGACGAAGGGCGTTGCTGCAGATGGGGTTGGTAGCAAAATACAAGATATTCTTCCCTTCTTGTGATTAAGCACAGGCAGGAGAGCCAGGAACTCGTATGTAATCCCAGTTCTGCCACTAACTTGTTGTGAGACCTTAAACTAGTCTCTTAACCTCTCTGTGGCTCAGTTTCCCAGCTGTGAAACAGGGTTAATGTTTTATCCCACAGAGGGCTAATATTTACCCTTCCGTGGAAGGTTTAGACGCTTTTGTGAATGGAGTTTGTTTCCAGGATTTATTGGGAAGAGATGGATATTTTTATCCAAATGCAAGAGAAGCTAAAACATTTGTCTCGGCAGCACTCCTCATCTTCAAAGTAGGGCAGAAGGGCTTTACCAGAATCTCTTGCCTAGACACAATTCTTGCAGAAATCTTGACACCACCTAGTGGCGGCTCCTATTATTACACTGGTTCTCAAACTTTTCCATAATATGGACCGTGTCTTTGAGAGTGCCTCCGGGACCATCTCCCTTCCTAGCCGTGATTTATATACCTCCTGATGTCAATTACCGGCATGGAAAATATTAGGGAGCCCTGTATTTTTAGCTGTCTTGCTTTTTTTTTTTTATTTTTTTTCCCCAATAAAAAAAAATCGACGCTGTCTACTCTAGCAATTCCAAGCATCTTTTGGCTCCAGGGTGGCAGTAGGAGATCTCAATCAGTTTGATTAATCTCTCTGTCCGTGCTCCTTTGTACGCACTTCTCTGCTGCCTAGCCCCTCTTTCCTCTCTCGCCTGGTCCTTGTCCTCCCCCCTGTGCACATGATTTTCTGCTGCCTTTCTCTCCTGGGCATGCTGCCCAGCCACCTGGTCTTGTATTCTCCCTGCTCCCCTTAATATGCTGCCCAGCTGCCTTGTCGCTGTGTCCTGACTTCATTCCCTCACCACTGTTCCTCACTGCATCATTCTTGTTGGAATCAGGTCCATTGCTGTTTTGACCCATTCCTGCTGGATTAAAATGGCCACTCTTTAGCAAACAGCTCTGTTGGCCAGATTTGTAAGGCATGTCTTTAATGCAAAGTTAACCCAGGCTTTTCCTCTGCTGTTGTCCCAGCTCCCATCCTGTCCACACACACAAACTTCTGACCTGAACTGGTGGTGCTTTAAACCCAGATTAGCCGTCCTGTTTGGAGTAGAGGCTAAAGCCCCAGTGAGGTTTTCACTGGGGCTAGTAACTTGTTGCCCACTTGGCTGTGAAGACACAGGCTAAAGCATTTGAGTGCTGATAGTCCTCCACAAGTCTTCCCCCCCCCCCCATGTGCCTAGAACAGTGGTTCCCAAACTTTAACAGCCCGCGAACCCCTTTCACTAAATTGTGAAATCTCGTGAACCCCCTCCTAAAAATGAATATTTTCAGGGATTTAAGTTTAAATTTCCTCAGTGTGATGGATGCCCCAACTGCCGGCCCTGCTCTTCCTGGGGCTTGGACTGGGGTTCGGGCTGCCGGCTCCCCCGCTGACGGGGGCAGAGCTCGGGCTGCCGGCCCCAACTGCCCGGCCCCGCTCTTCCTGGGGCTCGGGCTGCCAGCCCCGTGTGGAGCGCTGGGGTTCAGGCTGCCGGCTCCCCCACTGACGGGGAGCAGGATTCGGGCTGCCGGCCCCAACTGCCCGGTCCTGCTCTCCCTGGGGCTCGGGCTGCCAGCCCTGCATAGGGAGCGCTGGGGTTCGGGCTGCTGGCTCCCCTGCTGACCACCGGGACTCGGGCTGCCAGCCCCAACTACCCGGCCCCGCTCTCCCTGGGGATTGGGGTGTCTGCCCTGCAACTGGGTCCCACCTGCTGTCTCCAATATCCAGGGTCCTCTGTCCGCCATTAGTGATTTTTTTTCTGGCGAACCCCCTGTAATGTTCTGCGAACCCCCAGGGGTTCGCGAACCCCAGTTTTGGAACCACTGGCCTAGAAGAACAGGCAGGTTCTCCCATAATTCACTGGGAAAGGATCAGAGCAGTTCAGCTTAACTAGAGCACAAAGAACCATGGAATGTGCCCCCAGAAGTCCTAGCAACACCCACAGGTGAGCACAGCACTAGTGAGGAAACGGTAACTCAGACCTGGCTTTATAGTGTGGCTGCTCACATCTAGGGTAGGCTAATCTGGGGGCTGATCACTCAAGCTAACTCTGCAGCAGTAACATGCCCTCGTCCATTCTGCTGGACAAGTAAAACTACCTCTGACTTCTTTGGACACCACCAAGCATGTTCTATCAAACCTGGGCACGGAAACTGGCTTAAAATAAGTTTCTTTTTGAAACGTGCCCCTCTGAGTGTGATGTCAGGCTCAAAGTGACTTTCAAAAGTCACATTGTAGAAGAGTTCCCTATTTATTATTCTCTCTATTGCTTGCAAGTCTAATTTGCTTTTTTAAAATTAGTTAAGTGATCACTTTTTGCCGTGTACACTCTCATCGTTGATAAATATTCTGAACTTCAAAGCGATCTGAGGATCCAGACGATGTCTGAGGCACAATAAACTCGAGCCCACTCTGTCAGGTTAACACATATTCAAGTGAATAACATCCATAATATGTCATTAGTGGCTCTCCAAGACTTGGCATAGAACTATAGAAAGGTGGGTCTGTAAGGGATCTCAGGAGGTCATCTAGTCCATTCCTCCATGCTGAGGCAGGACCCCCAAATATACCTAGTCCATCGCTGATAGGTGTTTGTCTAACCATTTGCCATAAATGACCGAAACAAAATCAGATCACCCTCAGAACATCAAAAACCCCATTTCCCCGTGCATTTGACTTCTCTCAAAGGTCCACTTCTGCAGGAGCCTACATAAATTCTGTAAAGGATGGTGATGCTTACACTTAATTATATGACACTTAAGTGTGCAGTTGTGAGCATAAGTGGCACACTGTGTGTGCAAATCTGTAACTGCATTCAGTAGTGGCTTAATAAACAAAGGACGTGCCTAGAAGTGCCCTGTATTGTCCTTTCCCCACTGATGTTGAATGCAACAGTAGCTTCAAGTGTGGTTACTAATATAAAAGCTATAGGTTAGCATTTTTTACACACCACCTGTTTTTTTTCAGTTGGAGATCTGCTGTAGTGTATGGGGAGAGCATGACCCAAACTTTATAGACCCAGCCCATGCACCCTAACTGAGTGTAATCTGGCTCACTTCGTGGAATGAGTGACTCCTGTATGTTAGGACCTGCAGTGGCTTTCACTAACCCATAGTCCACACTACAAATTTATGTCAGTATAAGTACGTCACTTAGGAATGTGGAAAATCCCCGACCCTGAGCAACACAGTTATACCGACCTAATCCCTCATGTAGACAGCGCTGTGTGAATGGGAGGGCTTCTTCCATCAACATAGCTACTGCTTCCTGGGGAGGTATGCTGATGGCATCTGCGTAGCTAGTGTCTTCTCTAAGCAGCTGCGTCATAAGTGTAGACAAGTCCTCATAGGCAGGGAGTGGAATAGCAGTGTATTTAGCTGGTCAGGATTGAGGTGCATTGGCAAAGCTGTGTGGGGACTCAAGAATGTCGTAATGGGGGGTATGCAGAGCCCTCGAAGCTCAGTGATGGATGTGTTATAAATATGGAGATACATAGATAAAGGAAGGACTCAGGAAGGCGATAACATGAGGTACTGCAGTGGTCACAGTTAGCGGAGAGGTGTCCTGTGCTTTTTTCTCCAAACCATTTCCACTCCTTGATCTGTATCCCATGGAGGCCAGTGTAGCAAAGCTATCCTCCTTTGAGGCAGCACAGCAGGAAGGAGACTTGAGCAAGATGACAATCAGATTTAATTTATTTAATAATATAAAACAGTTACAAGAGAGCCCCAGGACTGCAGGGCGGAGATGAGGAACTGAGCTGCTCTGGAAATTTATTCAGATGGATTTTAAATGAGAAATTTAAATCTCATCAGGAAAGAGTGGTGAATAAGTTAGTTGCTGCTTGTCATGGCCATTGCTGAGCCTAAAGGCAAAGGCAAGGGGAAACCGACTAGTCCACTCTCAGACACCGGGGTAGGACAGGACTTGAAAAATCTGTCTGACACCTACTACCTAGTAGGCAGTGTGTAAGAAAATAATGGGGGAGGGGGGGAAGAGGGTCAGCATTGCTGCTGCTATCCAGAGGCAGTGACCTGGTAAGAAATTCCTCCCTCTCCCCCCAGCTTGTGGGGACTCTATTTTCATAAGTCTCTGGTCGGTAAATAGTTGATGACTGTGAAAGCACCTCCCCTCTCCCTGCTGGATAGGAGAAGTTCTCTATCCCTCACTTTCTCCACCTCCTTGCTAGTCCCTCCCCTTTCTCATTATTTGAGTCCTCACCCATGAATAACTTCAGTGTCTGACTCATTGCAACTCACAGTATCGGCTGTGGAACTGGCCAGAGACATGTTAATTTCACTCTGCTGGGACTTATCAAAGCTATGAGCAGCAGCAGAGTCACTGGTGCTGCCAGTCTGTAGGCTCCAGAAGATAACTGTTACCACTCTACCTTTTGTTCATCTTTGGTACTTTGCTTTTTCAGACAGTCTAGAAACCTTTCCCTTTTTAAAACAGGATCGTATCAACTCGAAATAGTCTGTTTCTAAAAAATGAATTCAAAAGTAGATGTAAGTACTAATACAGTACCCCTGCGTTGCCCTACATGTTTTTGTGCTTTTCAGTCTGGCATTAGTGCACCTTCAAATCCAGTGGTCTTCTCCTATCTCCCTCCCCAACCCATCCTTCAGCATAAAGGGAAGGGAGGGCCAGGGGAGGTGTGGGAGAAATTCTGTTGTTAAGTAGCCAGAAGATGTGGATTCTGGGCAAACAGATTTTTCTCTTTCAAGTGTTGGACTCTTTGCATGTTTTGTTAATTATCTTTCCCTCTCCCTGGTTCTCCCTGTGTTTCCCTTTCATGGCTAATCTTTGTTGTAGAAATAGACAGTGGGGAAATAACTCCTATTTCTTAATGGGATACATGGCATTTATTTTCTGTCCATTTGCTAAATCAACTTGACATGTGTCTAATAGCCTTATTGCCAATTCCCTGATGTCTGTCTGTCCGAGGAGGACATAGGCAATTGACTATTGTGTGGTTGCACTGCTGCCCTCAAAGGAGCCAGCTTCCTCTAAATGCAGTTACGCCATTTTGCTGAGAGAGTTAAAATGCGGACAGACACAAACAAGGGAGAGAAGAATTGTCTCCTGACCTTTTTTAAGAGGGAAAATTGAAAGATCTTAAATATGTCTACTTGGCCAAACAATGACTTACAGGAGGCAAAGGCCCTAGCAATGACGTATAAGTATTTTGAAGGATGGGAATGCCAAGGAGAGCGGGGGGAGTGATTATTAAGGGTGGTCCAGAGGTGTATGACAAGGAGTGAAGGCATGAAATTAAGAGGACAACGTAGGCTGCATCTGATAAGTGTCCTTGACAGTAAGTAGGATCTATTAAGCTACGCAACAGTAACCCAAGGGAAGTGATAGAAGGCCCTGTATGGTAGCTTGGGGGCATTTAGCAGTAGACTAAACGAAGCACCAGAAAATATGCTGTTGGTAACAATCTGCACGGGCTGAGGGCTTTGGGGAGGACTAGATGTGGCCTAATAGGGTTTTCCATCTCTAATGTCTATGAGTCACTGGAACTGTAAATAGAAACCTTCTTCCCAGTGCTCCTTTAAAGAATCCAGCCTTTAGTAGCTCCTTTGCTTCAGAGGTTTCTTAATGCCGCTACCGCTAAAAAATTATTTTTTCTCATCTCCTTGTCTTCATTCTCTTTATTGCAGTTATTCCAGACTCCTTGCGGGTGACCTCAGTTCCACAGACACTAAACAAAGTGGAGCGTGACTCTCTGGAGCTGAAATGTGAGGTGTCTAAGAGTACAGCCCAACACAGTCACCTCTCCATCTCCTGGTACCGCCAGAAAGTGGGTGAGCCTCCAGTGGAAGTGATCTCCCTGAGCCGCGACTTCGTCCTGCGGGCAGGCAGCACCTACGCGCAGAGGCAGGCCACCGGCGATGTCCGCCTAGACAAGGTGGGAGAGACCACCTCCAAGCTCACTGTCTACAACCTCCAGCCATCGGACCAGGGCGAGTTCTACTGCGAGGCAGCTGAGTGGATCCAGGACCCTGACAAGTCCTGGTACGCCATGACCCGCAAGCGCTCCGAGGGCACCACCATCAACATCCAAGCCACTGGTCGGTATCTGCAGGGTTTTCTTTCTCTTAGACAGGTATCAAGAGGAGCAGTGGGTGCTGCAATAAGGGAGAGAGCGGGGAATGTGTGAGAGCTCCACTTACAAGAGACTTCCCAGGTATTGAGCAGGCCAATGGGTGACTAGCTCTGCCTGCCTTGCCTCGCTGCCTGTGTGTGCTGCTATCAGGCAAGTTTGGTTTGGCTACAGAAGAGTCTCCTTAGGAAAGTCATGAAAGCCCTCTTGCTAGAGTCATTCTTAACACTAGACAGGTGAAAGCTATGAATGTTGTGGGCCTTGGCTATCTCAAAATCCAGCTCTCTCCCTGTGCTTTGTCACAGTGTTTATAATCATCTGAGGTGATTTCGTTAACAGTTTCCTGGGTGGAACCTCAGGTGATCAGTGGCAGGACATTCTCAAGAGGGTCACCAGAACAGCTTTATTGCTGGTAGGAGGGACAGATGTCACTAGATGTGCTGTAATAGTGATCCATTCCCAGCTTCTGGCAAACAGAGGCCTCCAAAAACAGGCCTCCTATCACGCTACATTTCCTACTGCAAGTGGCTAATCTCTTTGGCCTGTGTCCTTGGAGTGTCCAGAGACCTTCCCCCTCCCCAGGAGTGCACTCCTCTCACTAGTGAGGCTTGGGCTCTGCACCAGTGTTCCCTTCTGCAGGATTTCTCAATTATAGAACATCCTAGGGTTGCCAGGTGTTCGGTTTTCGACCGGAACGTCCGGTCAAAAAGGGACCCTGGTGGCTCCGGTCAGCACTGCTGACCGAGCCGTTAAAAGTCTGGTCGGTGGCACGGCGGAGCTAAGACAGGCTCCCTGCCTGCCCTGGTCCTGTGCAGCTCCCGGAAGCAGCAGCATGTTCCCCCTCCGGCTCCTAGGCGTAGGGGCAGCCAGAGGGCTATGCGTGCTGGACTCACTCCAAGCACCAGCTCTGCACCTCCCATTAGCCGGGAACCTCAGCCAATGGGAGCTGTGGGGACAGCGTCTGTGGATAGGGTAGTGTGCAGAGCCGCCTTGCCACACCTCTGCGTAGGAGCCAGAGGGGGGACATGCTGCTGCTTCCGGGAGCTGCCTGAGGTAAGCGTCACCCAGAGCCTGCACCCCCTCCTGTGCCCCAATCCCCTCCCCCCTGCCCTGATCCCTGTTTCTGAAAAACAGAACTAGTACTCACTTCAAAGGGGTGTCTGTACAGTTTTATATAAGGGATCAGGGTTATTGAGAGAGTATGTTTTGGAGTCCTCCTTCTGACCATAACAACACTTATAATATAAAAATGCTGAGAAGAAATGAGCTATTCCTCCTCTCCCCTCTTCTGGTTTGACTGTGATTGCAGCTTTTGCACACCAGCAGCTGGCTGCTTCTCCTCCTGAGAGTGAGATGAACTGTGTTCTCCCAGGCAGCAATTGCATGCACTGTACACTCTGCTTAAGTACTGTGTTAACTGTATGTTAATGGCAGAGATAACAGGGAGGGATGCAGGGGCATGAAAGCAGTGGGTCATGTGGGATGGGGGTGGCTGAGAAGTGGGTTAAAATGAAGCATGGAAGTGTCCTGCCACCCAGTCTGGCTCTTGGGTGAGGGTCCCCTCCACAGGTGCAGTGCTGCTGTGACGCTGCTACGCATTGGTCTGTCTCTCTCCAGATAAGGAGTTCAGTGTCCGGTTGGAGACAGAGAAGCGGACGTACACAGTGGGTGAGCCTGTGGAGTTCCGGTGTATCTTGGAGGCACAGAACATCCCAGAACGCTACTTCTCCATCTCATGGGCCTTCAACAGCTCCCTGATTGCCAGCCTGGGGCCCAACGCCGTGCCCGTCCTCAACAGTGACTTTGCCCAGCGCGAGGCACTGGGGCAGCTCAAGGTAGCCAAGGAGAGCGACAATGTCTTTGTTCTAAAGATCTACCGCCTCCGCCTGGAGGACAGCGGCAAATACAACTGCCGGGTGACGGAGCGGGAGAAGACGGTGACGGGGGACTTCATTGACAAGGAGAGCAAGCGGCCAAAGAACACGCCCATCACGGTCTTGCCCCTCAGTAAGTAGAGATTGGCATGCTCCTGTATGGTGGTGTGTCTGTGTGTGCCCTCCCATGCAAAGCAGACTGCCTGAGAAACTTAGCTGTGGTCACTTGGGGTGGGACCTCAACCGGAGAAGTTCATGCACAGTAAAGACTTGTTTGGTGTGGCTTAGAAACCCTGCTAGAAAGATCTTTAAAGGCCGGGGAGGGAGGTATCCACTACTCAGATTCTTAGGCTGGAAAAATTGGCCCTTGCCTTGGTGTTTGCCCCAGGTTGTAGTTCTTACTTTGATAGCAGAAAAGGGAGTTATTTATTCTCCCACTCTTCCCACCTCCCAGCAGGAATATGGGAACTTTAAGGTGTTACCCCCACCTTAAAAGGCTGAATTGGGAGTGCTGCTGGTCCTAAACCAGCTCCCAGTTTATCCGGGAAGCATCCCAGCCACTGGACATATGTTAGTGCCTGTTGCTCAGATGCCCCTGCTTTGGTGCTCTTGCAGGAGATCCCATCAGCTCCTCAGATCGGAGGGGATGTGCCCTGGGCCAAGAAGCAGAAACAACTGCATCCTTCCCAAGCCACCATTCGCTCTTTAGTACAAAGATCCAACTCTGTCACTGGATGCCTCACTCAGCCAGCCTAGTGAAAACATTCTTGTCTGACCCTGTTTGAATGCCTTGTGTGTGTCGGAGGGGGTGTGATAAATACTGAAAAGACAGGGCAAGAAGAGCTAGCCCTCTGGTTCATTCATTTCCTTTGTCTTGCTCTTTCTCTCCAACTCAAATAACTTTGATGTGACAAGCCACGCAAGTATCATCAAAGTTAACCCAACAATATATAATGAGCAAACAAAGGAGTAGCTGAAAAAGGCTTTTGTGTAATTTTTACCTCCCATATTAACCTTGTAGTGAGATGCAGCTTGTTCTGAAGCCATTTGTCCTGAAGTAAGGGTCAATTGTAGACTCTCATTCATTTGGGATTAAAAATTACACTAGCCAGAAGTCCTGGATTGACTGATGCCTAAAAGGTAGCACTTCTAGACTAGACCTGTAACAGATTTCATGTGTGAGATTTCATAACCACCAGTGCTAGAAACAAACTAACAGGACTTAATGTTTTTTTCAGAGGTGCTAAGCATCTGCAACTCTCACAAAAAGCAGTGGGAGTTACCAGCACTCGGCACCTGTGAAAATCAAGCCATAAGTCTTTATATCTCTTGAAACTTCAGGATCCCACTTTTCTGATGGCATAAAACATTGATAGCGAGCTCTAGTAGTTTGTGAGAGAATGGCTGTGAAAACTGGGTAGGAATTGGAAATGGCAAGATGATCATCAGAATTCTGTGATGGTTGTAAATCAAATGAATTGGAAGCCTTTTGGCAGAACAGGAGTTACAGTACCAGTAGTAACACCCGTGCTTTCAGCACATCCCTCTTGTGCGGTCTTGTCCTGGACCTGTGATCAGAAGACGTTGTGACTCCTCACAGGCAGTAATGGGACAGATTTTCAAAGTTTGGCCCTCCCCTAGCTTAGGCACACAAGTCCCCCAATAGCAGGTCACAGGCCGTGTGCATGCTTTGGATATTTGCACATACAAGTTAGCCACACGCAGATCCAATGTGTGTGTGGTTTCATGCACCTAAGTTTGGAAGAACTCCTTCCCAAGTCTCTACCTTTCTTGCATACTGGCAAATGGATGAGTATAATCATCTCCTCCATGTGCACGTGTTTCTTTTCTGTCTCTTTAGAGACCAGCATCTCCGTGGAGATGACCAACAATGCCAGCAATGTCCTAGAGGGGGAGAGCCTGCGCTTTGGCTGCAGTGTGCGCTCGGGATTTGGGCCCCAAAGCCATCTCTCTGTCACCTGGCAACTTGTGGACAAGCAGAACAGGCGCAGTGATGTTGTGCGGCTGGATCGGGATGGCACGCTGCAGCCGGGTCCCTCTTACTCAGAACGTAGCAGCTATGGGGGCATCCAGATGGAGCAGGTGCGGCCTGGCTCCTTCACCCTGGAGATCTTCAACAGTGTCAAGGCAGATGAGGGCCACTATGAGTGCCGTGTGACTGAGTGGACACGGACGCAAGATGGGGAGTGGCAGATGATTGGGGAGCGGCACGCTAGCATGCCCGTATCCATCACTGCTCTGGGTGAGTACCAGTGGCACTGTGGTGTCTATGCAATGCTTTCCAGCACCTCTCCCTCATGGGGTTTTGATTACAGTGAGTCAGGAGGTGATCGCAGGCATTGCTGGCTTGTGCTGTGTGGCTACAGAGCTAAGCGTTAGAGGGAGGGGCATGCTTCTGGTGGGGGAAACTTGTTTCTGAGTGGAAGTCAGTGTGCCTGTAGACAGCTTCGCTGGAGGAGTGCAGCACGTCACGTTACCCAGGAACTCCAGCGTGTGGCATTAGAGAGACAGAGTGGGAAATAGGCTGGTTAATGGCACTTGGCACTTCTGTAACACCTTGTGAACATTAAGCCTCCTGACTTCTTTGTGGATGAGGTAAATATTATCTCCACTCTCCAGATGAGGAAGGTGAAGTGCAGGGAGGCTGTGAGCCTGACTCTCAGAATTCTGAGCACCTACAACTCCATCAGATGTCGGCAGGAGCTGTCCTTTGCACATCTGAAAATCAGGCCCTCAGCGACTGGCCCAAGGCCACACAGTTGAGTCTATTAGCCAAGTGGGAGTAGAACCCAGGAGTTCTGATTGCTGGTGCCCTGTTCTCACATCTAATCCCTCTGAGGGTACGTCTACACTACCCGCTGGATCGGCGGGTAGTGATCGATCTATCAGGGATCGATTTATCGCATCTAGTGTAGACACGATAAATCGATCCCCGATTGCTTTGCCGTGGACTCCGGAACTCCACCACGGCGAGAGGCGGAAGCGGAGTCGACAGGGGAGCGGCGGCCATCGATCCTGCGCCGCGAGGACGCGAAGTAAGTGATTCTAAGTCGATCTAAGATACGTTGACTTCAGCTACGCTATTCTCGTAGCTGAAGTGGTGTATCTTAGATACACACACACACACACACACCTAGTGTAGACCGGGCCTGAGTGTTGAATACAGTAAAAACCACACGGAGGGCATTTTGGGAACTTCATGGATTTAGACTCTCACTGGTATTGTCTAGATCTTGCTATATTAAGTGCCGGACCAGTGCCAAAAATGCCCTGCAGGTCTGAAGAACTAGTGACTGTTCTTGAAAGCCTGATAACCTGAAAAATGCCAGGGCTATAAACAATTGCTGTATGTTGTGATTGGAAGGTTGGGATGGATTTGTAGCTTTCCAGTGCAATACAGTATTAATGAAGACCTTTAAAATCATATCACATTCTGATTAGCATCTTGCTTTTCCCTCCTCCCCTTCAGTTCTGACCTGTTCTTAAGAGTTATTCTGTCTAGAGCTAGAAATCATTGCTTTCGATCTTATACAAGCTGGCAAGATTCCTGGGTTATAAAGAATTAAGGCCAGTTTCTCAACTGGTGTAAATCAGCATAACTGAGAATCAGCTGAAGATCTTAATTTGTACTTTGTGTAGTCTGGTGAAGCTTGCAGCTAATTTCATGCCAGAATTGAAGAGTAGGGGGAGGGAGTAGGGTGTGCAGGGGGAAGTTAGCAAGATGGTAATTGGAATGACCTGCTTCTAAAATGTGAGTGTCACGTTCATTAATTCATTCTACTTGTTGAAAGTTAGCTGTGTAAAACTTCCCAGTAGTTCCAGAAAATGCAATTAAAAGTTAATAAATTGACCTTCCACTGCAGTTCCCTCTTCCAGAGAAATCTCAGATTGACAGGTCATAAGTAGTTCCTGTTTATATAACCAAGAGGTGCTACTACAGCCCAATAAAATTTGAAAGAGAAAATGTCCAACATCCTTTTGCTAGGTCTGATTCCCCCGCCCCCCCCTTAATATTTATAAAGTGCTTTGTGATACTCGAATGGCACATGCTAAAGAGGGTAGTGTTTTTTATTACTACAGCCAGAGGAGACCAAAAGCCTCTGAACACGTGAGGGTCCTGCCACTTTGCAGAGTGCTAGGGATCTTGGCCCCTGCAAGCCGTTGGGGAATAGCTGTCCTCTGATGATGTGTACACAGGCAGAGTTGTGTTAAGGGTGCTCCTAGAGCTGGAATAGTAAGGAATGCTGCATAAGCTAAGGGGCCACAGGGAAAGCTGTGAGGAGTCCCAGAGCTTGAACTAGCATGTGCACTGCAGGCCAGAATTGAGGTGTTCTTGGTAGATCAATGTGGGGGAGAGAAGGAAAGCTTTCACAGAATCTGCTGAGAGAGAGAGAGACTGTGGCAGGGGGGCAGTCTTCCCCCAGTTACTAAAAAAATTCTCCTCTCTGCTTAGCAAGAATCCTAGTCCTTTGATCCTAAATCAGTGAACAAATCAAGTGTGCTGCTTTCTACAGAGCCCTCGGCTCATTCATTGGATCGGGAACTGATGAGGGGAGAAAACATGGCATTGAAGGAAGCCCCACTTCCCCTCCCTCTTTTGTATTTAGTCAGGGCAATTGGTCGCTGTAAAAGAAAGCTGTTCGCTTGTTAACCTGGATGTAATGCGCACATGAGAGTTGAGAGCCTGAAAATGCAGATCTGGTTCCCTCATGGCAGTCGAGAAGTCTTTTTGTAATATCCTTAGTCTGGGCAAAGGAGCATGTCTGCACTACAGCTGCTACAGCAGCCACTACAGTGGTGCAGCTGTGCTGCTGTAGTGTAGGCACTTCCTACATCAACGGAAGGGGTCTTCTGCCACCTCGCCGAAAGGCGATAGCTGAGCCAACGGCAGAATTCTTCTGTCAATGTAGCTGCATCTATTCTGGGGGCTAGGCCAATTTAACTATGGCTCACAACATTTTTCATAGCCCTAAGTGACCGAGCTTGGTCTGTTTAATTTTTAAGTATAAACCAGGCCTAATTTTACAAGACCAGATGACCTTGTAAAAATTAAACCAGCTTTCTACGCCTTCATTCTCCGGCACTAGGGTCAGATGTCTTGGCTATGCTCTGGACTGGGCCTGATATGTACTTCCCTGGGTAGGGTGGCTGCCAGTGGCGACTCTATGTATTTTGCCGTGGTCACGTGGATTCGGCGTACCCGCCGCCGAATTGCAGCTGAAACCGCGGGACCGGCGGACCTCCCGCAGACATGCCACCAAAGACTCCCTGACTGCCGCCCCCACAGTGACCGGCAGGCCACCCCCCGCAGCTTGCCGCCCCAGGCACGCACTTGGTGCATTGGTGCCTGGAGCTGCCCCTGGTGGCTGCCACGCTTCATGTGGTGATGAGATGTAGAGATCTTGCAATGCGGGCAGCTTACTGGGCCTCTTCTCCTGGATAATGGTTAAACACGTTTCTAAAAGCTTTAATCCCAAAGACTGACCTGTTTTTGCAGTAATGACATGGCCCGGAACCCTGCCATGGTGACGTCTTTTGATTATTAGGATTCCTGAGCCCACTTGCTATACGTGTGCAGAGATCTCAGTGGCTGCTCTGTGGCAAGGCTGGCACGTGCAATTTAATCTGCTCACTGCAATTAATGTCCCATCTGCCTACTATTGTTAATTAATGTCTATTTAACCCTAAGGTCAGAAGGTACCATCTCCTGAGTAGTCTGAGTGCAAGGACTATTCCCGCCTTTTGCTGCCTGGTCAGTTTTCCATGGGTTTATAATCTGTCTTGATATTGCATTCAAGGCAATGAAGAATTCTCTTTGGCAGTAATTTACAGCACTTAGTAGGCTGATAATCTATTCTCACATATCAAATGTTTCTGCTTCTGTTGGATCCATGCATGGGACTGCATCCTCGGCGCTACACTGACAGCTTCATAAAATTTTCTAAATTCTGAATTTACAATAGTTAATTAAGAATATATTGTCCTCACACCTTAATGTTGTGTTAGTTTTAAAACACCCTGAAGCAAAAAAAAAAAACAACCTCTATAAAATGTAATCCAGAAAATATGTATTATATAGTGTGTGGATGGGTATATTAAATTATATATTTTGTACTAATATAGCTATAATTGAGAGACAATGAAAGTCACTTCCTAGGTGACTGAGTCACATAAAGACTAAAACCAGAGAGTCCTCACTCTACCTCAGGGGTTCTCTATCTAGGGTTTTTATATTGGTGCTCAAATACTAGAGCGATGGGCACCTCTCAAGAGAATAAATGCCAACAAACTGTCCCCTCTTTCTCCTCCTGTCACCCCTTCAGTGCCACCAGGAGGTAGGGTTGGATTTGGGGGCAGGGAGAAAATTATGAATACAAAAGAATGATGTTACTATTGCAGGAAAGCCTGGGCCAAGAGGTGGGTATTGAATCAAGCTCTGAATGCTGGGAGATTAGTGGTCAAACTCCCATCCAGTTTCTACAGTTTAGATCTGGCTGTTGTGAAGGTTCTCTGTGATTACCAGCTTCCTCCCTATTTGCTCATGTTCCAGTGCTTCTTCAGTGCTTCCATAGTGTGGACTGGTGGTTCTCAACCAATTTACGATTGTGGGCCGCATATGCAGCTTCTCTGTGTGTTATGTGGGCCACAGCTACACAATATATTTACTACCTGTATGGCCATGAGGATGTCACATTGGCCACAGCAGTGTGCTGCTTGGGCTGCAAGTGGCCCATGGGTTGAGACCCACTGGTGTGGACAATGTGTTAGAAGAGAGGTTCTCATAGACACCTCCCCTCCCATTCAGGGCTGCAGGAACCACCTCCCCTCCTGCTGGAAATGAAATACCATCCCTGTCGCACTGCAGCAGTGGCTTACATGGAAAGTTCCTGTGGAGCAAGCACTGTATTTTGAAGCCTTTTAGGTGCTTTTAAGGTAACTTAGTAATGGGAAACGAGAAGCACCAGTAGCTTTCCAGGGAGTGTAATTGGAGAGCCACTGCTGTCGCCATTTCTCATTCACGGCATTGTGACAAGCCTCATTTGACAGAGTTCTCCAAACTCTCTTCAGTCTCACTCATTTTTCTCTCTCTCTCTCTCTCTCTCTCTCTTTCTGCAGAGGCTGGTTTTGCTGTCACAGCCATATCCCGAACCCCAGGAGTGACCTACAATGAATCATTTGACCTCCAGTGTATCATCAAGCCGCACTATCCGTCCTGGGTCCCAGTGTCTGTGACATGGCGCTTCCAGCCAGCGGGCAGCACAGAATTCCATGACCTGGTCACCTTCACTCGGGATGGTGGGGTCCAGTGGGGAGACAGGTATATGGGCTTCCGGACCCGCACTGCCATTGAAAAAGCAGAGTCCAGCAACAACGTGCGCCTCAGCATCAGCCGGGCCAGTGACACTGAGGCCGGCAAGTACCAGTGTGTGGCTGAGTTGTGGCGGAAGAACTACAACAGCAGTTGGACACGACTGGCAGACAGAACCTCCAACCTACTAGAGATCCGGGTCCTGCGGCCAGGTAAGAGCCCTGATGGTCAGTGTCCTGGAGGATGAGAACTCATGAAAGTGACAGGATTAAACTCACTTTCATGACTCAAATTCCGCCCTCTTTCCTTCCCCAAAGGGCAGAGACAAAAACCTCCTAGCTCTAAACTCCTTTAACAACTATGTGATGGTACAGTTATGGCCGCCAGCAAGAACTACCAACATTACTGTCTCTTTACATATATAGGAAAAAACACCTCAGAACTGCACGTTTTACATACTGTCAGTGCATGTAACCCGGCCTTCCTCTCACTGCTACTCTTCCTCCCTCTGTTGGTTTATTCTCACCTATTGCATCTCATATCTTACTCTAGCACAGTGGGGCCCTGATCCTGGATATTGCTGTACTAATCATAGTCATGCTGTCAGACATTATGAATGTTATGTATACGCACCCACCAAGACTTGTCTGCATGCACTTCTCAGTGAGTGATGTGCTGTAGCTTTTTCCGGTTACATGTTACATCCATAGCCAAGCTCTGCTCGAGAGCAGGGCCAAGGTTTTCAAACGTGATGATTGCTTTGGAATACTTAAGTTTCGGGGTGCCCAGCTTTACCTTGTCAAAAAGCAGCCCGATTTTCAGAAAGTGCTGGGCACCTGTCCTCTGAAAATCAGGCTCATTCAACTTGGGCACTCAAAATCACTAGTCACTTCTGAAAATCATGGCCCAGGTTCTTATTGCACTGGAAATTTCTTCCGCTCATTCACCCTCTCCCCTAGACTCCGGTGCAGCCAGATGCCTTGCTCTTGTTTTTCCCTCCTTCCTCCCCGACTCGCATGTGGCTATCCATGGAAGAGTCAGCAGACACTCTGCAGTATGAGAGTCTGCTTTTGCAGTGCCTTTGCCCTCATTATCTCCACTATTCCGCTCTCTACTTGCAGGTAATCCCTTCCTTTTTGTCTTGACTCCCATACTGTTATCCTGCCTTGTAGTAAGTGTCTTATTGTCGGGGGTGCTCCAGAGGTCAGGATGGGGACTCTCATTTTCTTAGTTTTTTTTTCCTGGGAAGCAAGTTTGATTGGAGATAGTCCCTTAAGTAACACACCTCTCTGTAATGCAGCTGTGTGTGAGCGAATCCCTAGTAATGCCAACTGGGAAGAGAAACCCTTGTCACAGCACACACTGGGGGAGATTTAAAGGCCAACTAGAGGCTTTGAATGATGGAACCACCACCTCCTTACTGTGGCGCTCAAGCTCTAATGGTGCATTAATAGGGCATATGAGATGTGTGCCTGTGATCTGTGCCACACCCCATATCCTAATTGAGGCCAGAACAGCTGCTTGGCAAACCTCCCCAGGCAAGTCGTAAGTCTGGTCTAATGAGCATTGTGTAATGTTTATGGCCCATAGGGGAATAAAGGGAAGGAGGGCGTGTCCCTTCTCTCCCATTTCCTCTTGCTGAGCTCCCCGTGTCACCTTGCATTCTCTTATACATTTCATTTCTGTGCCTCAGGCAGCCGCCAAGACACAAGCTGCCTCCTTAACTGCTGCCTGCAGCCACGTTCGTTTGTGTTGTGATTCCGATCGCTCTCACCAGCTAAATGCTGGTAAAGGGTCAGGTCTTGCTGGTTGTTTGGTTGGATGATCACCAGAGAAAACCCAAGTGGGGCACGTGATTCAGTATGCAGCCCTCTTCCTTCCGTCAGTCCTTAACCAATGTCTCACCCTGCTGCTAGTGAGACCTGCACTGCTGAGGTGCTGGTTTTCAGGTAACAGTAAAATAGAGCTCTGGCTACTTATGTACGAGAGAGAGAGAGGGCATCAGCCACAGTGCCCTGGACAAATTCTGACTCAAGTAAATAATCCTGTTTACCTAAATTCAACAGGATACCATCCTCTTTTTTAATATAATGCCGCTTTTTACTGAAGTCTTATCTATGAGTCGTGTGCAAATCTGGCTAGTACGTATTTCCAAGATCCTTCAGCTTGTGCATTAATCTTGAACTTTAGTTTTCTGAGATCACAACATCCCAGCTCTGTATTTATCCAACTGACCTTAAATTTAAAAATAAATAAATTCTATTTATCATTTCTTGTCCTAAACTAAATGGTGGCTGCATTCCTTCCCAAAAGTGATTGTCTACAGTAATGGGAGTTGTGATCAATACATAAATAAGTCTGTCAAGTGTGTTGAGGTGAGGTGCTATAGAAAGGCAAGAGATCAGCAGTGTGCACCTGAGGCGATACAGCTAAAAGCTAGGCAATGTGCTGTTTGGATCTGGCTGCTGCTTAGGTCTTGTCAGACTCGTATAACTTGTCTGTGGCTGCAATGGTAACCGTTCATAAGCACATGGCAATGTCAGGCAGTTTCTCCACTTTGAGATATGGCTGTGGATGGCTCGCTACCATCAGGTCATGTAAGGAGGAACAGCTTTTTTACAGCAGAGCTGCTTGGCCTAGTGCAATGCGTCTCAACCTTTCCAGACTACTGTACTCCTTTCAGGAGGCTGATTTGTCTTGCCTACCCCCAAGTTTCACCTCACTTAAAAATGACTTGTTTACAAAATCAGACACCAAAAATACAAAAGTGCTACAGCAACTATTACTGAAAAATTGCTTACTTTCTCATTTTGCCTGTATGACATTTTAGTTTGTACTGACTTCGCTAGTGCTTTTTATGTAGTTTGTTGGAAACCTAGGCAAATATCTAGATGAGTTGATGTACCCATTGGAAGAGCTCTGCGTACTCCCAGGGGCACAGGAACCCCTAGTTGAGAACCACTGGCCTAGTGGAAACAAACTTGAAGTGCAAAACCAGGATGGCTCAGAAGTTTAATAATGTGACAATGAAATTAATCTCCATGTCATCAGTTCAGATCCAAACCAGCTAGTCCACTAGTGACTAAAAGTGATCTCAGCTCAGTTCTTAGAAGCCAAGTGTCAGCAACGCTAAACCACTGACAACTGGCCTTAATTTTACCATTCAGCACAGTTTCAAAATGCTTTCTAAACAGTTAATATGTGAGTCGGTAGATAAAGGATATAAAGGTATAATGGATACTGTTTATCAATGCATGGAATCGCTACAAAAATGTTGGACATGAAGTGAAGAATGCTGTATCCAGCTGAGAATTCAGGAAGATAGCCCTGGAGTTCTGTCTAATGTGGGTGATTAGCAGGAATAGGGAAGTTAGAGTATAAAGGGACTGTGGTATCTTTAATGGCAAAAGGAGGTCAGGATCTCACTTTTTGTCTCATTGGGGAGATGGGGATGTATGTCTTATCCTAAAGATGATCCTGCCAACAGCACAGTACCTTACAAGCCCACACTGGGGAACCGGTTTATTGCTGACAGAGATAAGAATGCCACCTACTAAATCTGCAATGCTCTGAATGTTCCTGGGATGGTGCCAAACCAGCTAGTGTCCAGGCCCAGCCCAGCTTCCTCATGAGAGCTAAGAAGATAAGGGAGGATATCACTTTGTGAAGTTATCACTTCCCAGATGCAAGACCTCTTCACTGTGGCTTGCAGCAGCCGATGTATTTAAATAATGAAAGCAGAGTGCACACATCCACGTGGTACTCTACTATGGTCAGAAGGTACTGTTTTCTCTTATGTTAGCTTGATATTCCAGTTCTTATTCCAGCTTTTTTGGTGCTTCCCTGACTTTATGTTGCAGGAATATTTGATTTTCGTGGACGGTTGTAAAAATGGCAGCATGGTTATCTGGTTGTATCTCAGCTTCATTACAGAATGTTTCCACAAAATGTATGTCACATAATTGGTAGGCAGCCGTCTGAAGTGGCCAAGAGGTAACGTGTTGAGCTATTTACTGAGGTGAGCCCAATGCCTTTAAACACTAACCCACATCTCACTCTTTGGAAGGAACTAGCAATGCTTCAGAAACAATGCAGGCAGCTCTTTAGGGCGAGAGCAGGTGAGTGGGTGCAGATAATTGGCAGCATTAACAGCAGTCTGGAGGAGAGGCCTGCATACGGAGAGGCTGCGAAATTTGGCCCAGAGTTAGCTATCCATGGCAGCATGGGCACCGCCCCACAGGGACATTGAGGCCAGGTATCAGTTTGGTATGGCTGCCCTCAAGAGAGGGGCAGTAGTACAGATGTGTTGGCTGTGAGAGAGGTGGGCTGTATGGGAGACAGCCTGCTGGCTCTGCGTGTGAGAGTATGTGGAGGAGGTTGTTATCACTAATAGAAGAGTGTGATGCTAGTTCTCTGTTTGTGGATGAGGGGTTGTCAGTGGCAGCAACAGTATTAAAGGGCTGGTACCGCCCCATGTTAGTAATTCTGCTTAGGCTGAGGGCTCTCCAGCTTGACTGGCACACCTGCACTCTAGGGCAGCGGTTCTCTTTAGCAACCTGAGGGCCCCCATTTTTATTTAAAATTTTTCGTGGACCTCCCAAGCTCCCCCGTTCAGGCCTTGCCCCCATTTCACCTCTTCCCCCAAAGCCCCGTTCCACCTCTTCCCGCCCCGTTCCACCCCGCCCCTCCTCTTCCCCACCTCTCCACCCCTCCCCCGAGCACACCCCATCCCCGCTCCTCCCAGCACCTCCTGCATACCGGGGAAAAGGGTGCAGGGGGCGCTGGGAGGGAGGGGGAGGAGTTGAGTTGATCAGCGGGGCCCACGGAGCCCCTGGAGTGCCCTTGCAGACCCCAGTTTGAGAAACGCTGCTCTAGGTGCATTGCTAGGTAGAGTAGAAATTTTCATTAACTCATCTGTATGGCCTGCCTGCTTCTATAGGCCTGTTGGGAGAGACTCAGGATATTGTGCTACTTTCACTGGGCTGGGCTGGATCAGTGCAATGACACAGCACAGGAAATCTTGTTCTGAGATCTAAAACAACAGGAGGGTTGCACTCCCATGCATGCACTCTCTCCCAGCTGGCATATAGGCAAGTCAAGTGAGCAGGTTAAGACACTAGATATCCCTTTCAGGGAACAGGAGGTCCTGTAATGTAATGCAGTCTAAGCACTGGCCTGTCCCTGCAGACAGGAGTTCAAATCAGTCTGGTTCCGGCTCCTGGCAGAGACAGGACGGACCCACTGGGTGGATCCACTATGGCAATTGCTGTGTTGCCAATGATGGCAAACGCTCCCCTCATTTCTTCACAGTTCTCAAGGCCCCCTTTGTTTTCCGGAGGCATGAGCACGCTGTGTACAATGATTGGGAAAGAACAACAAAACAAGACAACTCAGACTAGTTCCTTCCCTGAAGACAGCATGCAGTGCTCCTGCCAACTTCAAAGCTCTGTCTGAACTTGAAATAAGCCCTGAATGTGCACATGGGGATTTCTCTTCACCTGTGCCCTTCCTGTGGGACTTTCCTCTTGTCACTGGCTCTCTCCTGCCATTGAAACGTGTGTTCTCTCTGTCCCAAAGGCAGTTCCTGTAAGGTGCTCTCTCCCTGCTCCACTCCATCTTCTCCTTTATGCACTCACTTCCAGTGCCTCTGCCCCTTTCCAGCTGGAAGGAGGAGATGACTGATCCCCTCTGACAGCACTGCCACGCTGGCCAGCAGGTAATCATTCAGAGCAGATTAATCCTTACAGAGCCCAGGCACGGTAGTTCTTTGTCACACTTGAATCTCTCTGGCTTGAGTGGGAGAGAGGAATCGTAAGGTTCCTTGTGAACCCCAGTGACCCTTCTGCAGTTCCATGACACTCAGTGCAGGGCTGAGCAGTTGGCCCATGTAGACTTGCTGAGGAGACGAGATGAGTGGAGCCCTACCCCATTCCGATCCCTCTTCTTCATGCGACTTTGAAGGTGAAATTTGTCAAGACCCAGCCTCCTGCTTTCAGGAGCAGAAGAGAGAGGTGGATAGACTTCTGGGTGAGAGAGGAGATTCGGGACTGGAAAGGTGGAACTGGAGGGCAGGGCTGGTAGACGCAGGGAGATTCCTCTCCATTCCCATTGCTTTTTCAAACTGTGCCTCTTTCTGCCAAGTTTTTGGCAAAGGGAACTGTTGATTCAGTGTGAGACATGTCTGATCCCATAGACAAGGACAGCGGATGGTCTCTGTCAGTGCAGTACACAATGAGTGGCTGTGTTGCAGTCTGTACAGGCTAGGACATTTGAATATGACTCTTGGCAAGAAGGTTATCAGCAGTCTTGTGGTGGCATTAAATTGCCACAGTCTTCATGCGCATTAACACGCTTACCTTTCTCCTCTGCGGCTGAAGGATGAGGTCCTTTGGCTTTGAGAATACCGAGGACTTGAGTATCAGGAAGTGTTTTGTGCTACAGATCCATACACATCAAGCCTACTGGCACTCCTGTCCCTAGTCGCTCAAGTGCGTGTGCACACACAGGGGAAAGGCCCTCTGCTCTCCTCCTAGGAAGGGAAGTTCTGAGCCTGCACAGCAGCCAGGGGAGGAGCCCCTTCATCCGAAGGGAAGAAATGGGGGCCACTGGGAATTTTGGCCTGCCCCGTGGCACGAGTGCATTAGTGCATCCTGTGGGGACATGCAGGCTAGCAACTCTGAATTGTAGGAAGGCTGGCAAAGGTCATAGGGCTAACCAGGAACTTGTTGTTTAAGAAGCGGTTGGTGTGCAGAGATGGCCAGCGACTTCCCCTTCCTCTTATCTACACAGCCTCTTCTTATCTGGTCCCAACAAACATGAGCGCGAGTGACCTATGCCCTCCTGCACCCTCCCCACACACCGCTATGCTCAGACTGCCTGATGCCTGCGGCTTTCATTTGACTATACTGGTATCTAGATGCCGGTGGTAGAAAACTCTTTGCTATCAATCTATCCACAATTGGCCACCTCCTCTCACCACAGTGACCCTGCATAACAAAATGGACTAGGCAGCACAATTGCTGTTTATGTCCTGTGTACAGGGGTCATTGAAATTGAAAACAATTAATGGTGTCCTTTGCCTTCTGACAGCCACATGCCCCCTTTCACCACTGGATTGGACATGGAGACCGTAATACGTGTGGGCCATTAGCCTCTAATAAGAGTGCAGCAGCATCTGCTTCCGTGGATTGATTTTTACTGTCCTCCTCTCTTGCCCTTCCCATTCCCCCTCCCACTTCCTGTACTCCTGTCTGTTTTTTCACGACTAATCCTGAAGCAGGCACATGGGGTGATTGCAGCTCCTCCTCTATAAATTCCCCCTTTTGCTTGGGTTTTGACAGCAATGGATGTGGGAGGGGAAGGGGAGTGGAGCGAAATGATACCATAGCAGTCTCCAGGAGTCCCTTTCGCAAGCCTGGCCCTGGCAGATTGATTGACTTGGGAGCTGTCGAGCAAACAAGACAGCCAGGCTCTTCATTAGCGCATTAATTAGCAGCCAGGAGCTCTCTGGAGACTGCCCCATAAAGTTTAGTTTATTAGGAGCTGTCAGGATGAACACATCAATGGGTAGGGGAGGCTGCTGAGCTGAACTAAAGAAAAGGGAAGCTAGTCCATTAATGTTACTTTGAGAGTATGCTTCACAGTGATGAGCCAGGCTTTGTCTGGCAAGGAATCCTGAGACTGGTACTGAGTACTCCACCGCTGCTACTGTACTCATAGTTTGCCTTCCTATAGAGTGTCTCGCAGCAGCAATGTTTTCAGTGGGGGGTGGCACGTAACTGCCCCATGCATCACTTCTGAGGATGAGGTGGCTTGTGTGACCTTATACCCAGCAATTAAACAAGAAATAGTAATTCGCTGGAAGACAAGCTTAATTATCATTGTAGAACTTCACGTTGATAGCTCATCATGGGTCCTTTGAGCTGAAAAAACAAGGTGCTTATATTTTATCAATACTTATTAATGACTGTAAGCATCTACAGCCTTCATTTAAAACATTGCAATAATGATTTCTGTTTAAATAGCCAATTATTTTCAAATGTGAAATAGATTTTCCAGGTTAAATGCTGTAAATTTCCACAGTATAAGTCACTCCCAAATATTTTTTGCTTAAAGGATTAATTTTAGCTGAACAATTGAAAGTTCTTAACTTGAAGTGCATTTCCGTCATAAGGAGCAGCCATAGAGCCAGGAGCACCAGGGCAGTGGTGAGCCAGCTCCTCGGGGAGCCACTCACAGCCGCCGGGCTCTGCAGGCAGGGGCCAGCTCCAGGGGGCCCCTCGCCAGCCAGCGCCAGAATCCTTCGGGAGAGAGGCAAGAGCGCATCGGGGGTGCAGCTCTGAGCTGTGCTGCCCGTTCTGCCTGGGGAGTGCCCAGCTGTGCAGAGGCCGCCAGATTGGGGAGCAGGGCAGGGAGGGCTGCTGGGCAGCCAGCCAATGCCCCGGTTCCCACAGTGCGAAAAGCCAGGGGCCCAAGCAGGCCAGGCAGCTCCCACCAGCTTCTGATTCACCCACTCCTGGCAGGAGGTGACAGTTTTCAAACTGTGGGCTGTGCTCCCCTAGGAGGGTGCTCCCCACAGTTTGAAAACCTCTGTGCTAAATGGAAGGTAGAAATCTGGGCAGGGGGTGGGCACACGATCCCATGTCCCCCTGCCCCCGCGCGTTGCCTCCCATTAACATCGGGTCGTGACCCACTTTGGGGTCCCAACCCACAGTTTGAGAACCACTGATCTAAGGTCCTCTTACCATAACTGAGATCATGACTGGATACAATCTTAATTCTGCTGCTTTGATCTTAAACCAGTTTTACTCTGTCCATTTTTAACTCATTTATTCTGAAAAGCTGTCTGCAGCAGTGCACATGCTTCAGTGGGGAAGGGGTTAAAGGATGCTTGAGAAGACCCCTACTTCTGAATGCCAGGGCTCCACACAGCAGGAAGGGGCTGATTTAATGGTGACTGTAACTGTGATGCAGAATGGCCTTTTCTCTGCTGGATGCTTAGGGCCTTGCTCCTTTCCCTTAATCACTGGAGTAATAAAACCTCCTGTCCTGCCACCGAGCTGCTACTTCTCTGTGACCTTCACATTTAACAGGCAAAATAAAGTGACTGAGCCTCTGTGCAACCCATAACTCTGCTCTATCACAGCCCATTCGTAAGAGAACAAAACCAGTGGCCTTGCATTCTCTGTCAACAGTACAAGAGTTTCCTTTTTTTTCCATAGCCCTCTTCCTCTGCGGCAGAGACACCCTCCAAGCCTGCAGATTTACTGATGGGAGTCACCTCCCATGCAGCTCGCTCATGCAGCTTCCCTGCTCTGACTCCCTTCTCCCTCCACAGATACTTATCTTCTCCCTGGCCTAGGACTCCCAACGCTCTTTCCCCACAATGATGCATCAAATCCTGTTTTCTGCACCCCTGCCCCTCTCTCCTCTACTGGCATTCTCTCTCCCACTTACCTGTTGAGCCCTTTTTCCTCTTTGCCCTCTCTCTTCTGCAGATGCTGCTGGTAGGATACGCTATAATCCACAGACTTCACGTTGTATTTATAGATACAGGCCCAAATTCTGCCTCCAGATATCTGTGCAGAGCCAGTGTGGTCAAGTGTCTAGGGCACTGGCCTGGGACTCTGGAGACCTTGTCCTATTGCTGCCTCTGGCCTGCTGGATGATGTAGACAAACTAGACTTCTCTGTCTCAGTCAATTTCCCCATCTGTAAAACGGGGATAATGACTTACCTCCTTTGCAGAATACTTGGAGATCTGATCATGAAAAAGCATTGTAAGAGCCAGGTATAATAAAGTTATTGATAAGAATAATAGTGTGGGGGGCTTCCACTGATTTTAGTGGGAGTCTGGAAAACACATTCGGAGTCTGAGAGCCAAAATTTTGTCCTTTAATGTCTGGGAAGCATCTGGAATATTTTGTGAGTGAATCAGAGTTCTTGGGGCTAGAAGGTCTCTATACTGGGTCACTTAAGTCCATGTCCTACTTGGCTTATTGCAGGAACTCTAGCTCATCTCGTGCTTGTCTGGCTAAGACTTAAGGATTTCTGGGGCTTGGGTTCTACCGAGGGCTGTCAAGCGATTAAAAAAAATTAATTGTGTTTGATCACATGATTAAACAATAATAGAATACCATTTATTTAAATATTTTGGATGTTTTCTACATTTTCAAATATATTCAATTACAACACAGAATACAAAGTGTACAGTGCTCACTTCATATTTATTTTGTATTACAAATATTTGCACTGTAAAAAACAAAAGAAATAGTATATTTCAATTCACCTCATACAAATACTGTAGTGCAGTCTCTTTATCATGAAAGTTGAACTTACAAATGTAGAATTATGTACAAAATAATAACTGCATTCAAAAATAAACAATGTAAAACTTTAGAGTCTACAAGTCCACTCAGTCCTACTTCTTGTTCAGCCAGTCGCTCTGACAAACAAGTTTGGTTACAATTTGCAGGAGATGCTGCTGCCCGCTTTGTGCTTACAATGTCACCTCAAACTGAGAACAGGTGTTCACATGGCACTGTTGTATCTGGCATCACAAGATATTTATGTGCCAGATGCACTAAAGTTTCATATGCCCCTTCATGCTTCAACCATCATTCCAAAGGCCATATGTCCATACTGACGATGGGTTCTGCTCGATGACAATCCAAAGCAGGGCGGACCAATGCATGTTCATTTTCATCATCAGTCAGATGCCATCAACAGAAGGTTGATTTTCTTTTTTGGTGGTTCGGGTTCAGTAATTTCCGCATCTGAGTGTTGCTCTTTTAAGACTTCTGAAAGCATGCTCCACACCTTGTCCCTCTCAGATTTTGGAAGGCACTTCAAATTCTTAAAGCTTGGGTTGAGCGCTGTAGCTATTTTTAGAAATCTCACATTGGTACCGTCTTTGCGCTTTGTCAAATCTGCTGTTTAAATGTTCTTAAAACAACATGTGCTGGGTCATCATCCAAGACTGCTTTATAACATGAAATATTTGAATGTGGGTAAAACAGAACAGGAGACATACAATTCTCCCCCAAGGAGTTCAGTCACAAATTTAATTAACGCATTATTTTTTTAATGAGCATAATCAGCATGGAAGCATGTCCTCCGGACTGGTGCCTGAAGCATGAAGGGGCATGCAAATGTTTAGCATGTCTGGCACATAAATACCTTGCAATGCCAGTTACAACAGTGCCATGAGAACGCCTGTTCTCACTTTCAGGTAATATTGTAAATAAGAAGCAGGCAGCATTATCTCCCATAAATGTAAACAAACTTATTTCACTTAGCAATTGGCTGAACAAGAAGTAGGACTGCGTGGACTTGTAGGCTCTAAAGTTTTACATTGTTTTGTTTTTGAGTGCAGTTACTTAATAAAAAAATCTATATTTGTAAGTTACACTTTCACGATAAAGGGATTGAACTACGGTACTTGTATGAGGTGAATTGAAAAATACAATTCCTTTTGTTTATCATTTTTACAGTGCAAATATTTGTAATAAAAAATATTAAGTGAGCACTGTACACTTGATTTCTGTTACAACAAGAATACAAATATATTTGAAAATGTAGAAAAACATACAAAAATATTTAATAAATTTATGTTGGTATTCTGTTGTTTAATAGTTCGATTAATTGCAATTAATTTTTTTAATTGTGATTAATTTTTTTGAGTTAATCGCTTTAGGTAACTGTGATTAATCGACAGCCCTACCACTTAATCTAGAAGTTCTACCACTTAATCCAGAACTTGCTTCCTTTCTCAAATTGACTTTTTTGCTGCTATTTAAACTGATTTTTTCCTTTTTTTAATTTAAAATCATTGTCTTTTCTTCTCATTGTTATCTAATGGGCAGTTTTTCTCCCTCCTGCCTACAGCATGTACATACAGAACCAGAATCATATCCCCCTGTAGCCTCCTTCATCACCGACTGTGTATACTTAATTCCTCTGATCTCTTCTTGTGTTTCTTCCCTCCCTATGCTTTATCATCCTCATTTCTCCCCTGTCAGCACCCATATCACTTCTAAAATATTGTGTGCAAAATACTTGGCACTGTCCATCTTCAAAGCTTTTGACAGACATTAATCCTTAGAGCTCCCCACCCGCTATGGGGTAAAGTTCACATCCATTTTACAGATGGGGAAACTGAGCCACAGAGCTTGTGATTTGTCCAGATGCCATGCATTAAAGTAGTGGCAGAACAGGGACTAGAATGTGTGAGTCCTAAGTCCCAGGCATTTGTTTTAAACATGAGGCTATAAGGTTTCCACTCACAAACTGAATAGGATAACACCAGCTGTTACCTGACAGTGCTGTGTAAAAGGAAAGAACTCTTTCCCTTGTTTTAATATGCTCCCCCTATATATGCAATGCAGATTTGTAGTTGCTTTTTTAATCACTGTGCCACATTGAATGTTCCCCTCTGTTACCCTCTCTTTTATTCTTCAGTACAGATGGTCAATGTACTTTCCACCCTTTCCTTCAGGTCAGTGCTGAACATCCTGGCAGTGTGACACCTGTTTCCAGTCTGCTTGAATATTGATTTAACACATTGGTTCACAATGTTTTCTACTGGGCTTATGTAGTGGGCAGTGTTGCAGGGGGCTTTATTCTTCACTCAGACAGCTACCTGCCATGCTAAGTGCAGAAATACCAATTGTAAGGAAAATTGTGTAAATAAAGAAATTCACAGTTTTTTCCCAGTAGCGAGTTCTTTTTACCCTGTGAACTTTAATACCTCTGTGCTGAGTAAACCAAAGTAGTGCAATTTTCCTTTTAAAGCTATTCCAGGGCATTGGTTCATAATCAAGTGTAAAGGGGCTGGTGTTGTTTTTTCTTTTTCTACTGAAGCATCTGGCATCAGTCAGAGGCTAGATACTAGACTAGCTGGATTTTTGCTCCATTTGGTTGTGGCACCTGCTCCAATTTTTTTTTTAAAAAGGTGTCTCCGTTCAGGACAGCTGCATCTATATTCCCCCTCTATAGTCCAGCAAGGGCACCCACTCTCTGGCTCCCTGGTCCGTCACCTCTATTGGGTGGAGACATGCATCTCTCTCCCTCCTGACCAGAGTATTTCCAGGTTGCAAAGATTATATGGTGTGAATTCACCAGCAAAGTCAGACTAGCTAAGCAGGCCTGCTTTGCCTTTCTCCTCAGAGACAGTTAACAGTGCATTTGTCACAGTTGTAAGTTACTATGCAACATTTCCTATGCAAACCTATTTATTTTTAAGGTATAAGCATTACAGAGAAAACATATTAAAAACACTAAAAGAACCTGCATACATGCTAATCAGTTTACCAGAGATTTCCCCCTAACTGTCTCCAACTGGGTTCTGGCGGGTGGGTCCTCCCCCCACTTTTCCTTCTCTTTTGTGGTCACAAGTTCATATCCTCAGCTCAGAATTAGCACCCCCATGAACACTTTAGTCCCTTTTTATACAGTTTGGGTGTCTTTGATCTGGGGTTTGCAGGAGCAGGTAATTAGTAGACAATGGGTGTCTCTTCCCACGTCATAGCTTCAAAAGGCTGGGTTTGGAAGGAAAATTAGCATTTCCCAATTCACATGTATTGTGTCAAACAGTTCTTTGGAATTCCTAATACTTTCCAGAGATTGCATTAGTCAGTCTTCTAGAGAAGTTACATAAATTCCACAATAACACATACACAATAACGCATACACAATTGGATTTTTTATTCAGTGGACCCAAAGGCATTAACTCTTATTCATTAAAGCTTACCTTAATTCCATAGGGTTTGTCCAGGATATTGTCAATCTGTCACAATAGGTACCTATTTAGGCTCCCAAATCCATGTTTAAATGCATAAAAATGAATCTAGAAGCCTAATTTCAGGCACCCATTTAAAAAATAATATAGTAGGAAAGCAGGGTACCTGATTCAATGGACCTTTGGTTTGTTCCTATGGTCCCATGCGTCCCCTTTTAGGATGACACTTTCCTGATAAATGTATTGTGGGAAGTTACATATCTGTAGTGTTTTGTTACATGTTCTAGATCGGGGTGGCCAACCTGTGACTCCGGAGCCACATGCGGCTCTTCAGAAGTTAATATGCGGCTCCTTGTATAGGCACCGACTCCGGGGCTGGAGCTACAGGCGCCAACTTTCCAGTGTGCCAGAGGGTGCTCACTGCTCAACCCCTGGCTTTGCCACAGGCCCTGCTCCCACTCCATCCCTTCCTGCCCCCTCCCCTGTGCCTGCTATGCCCTCACTCCTCCCCCTCCCCCCCAGAGCCTCCTGCACACCACAAAACAGCTGATCGGGAGGTGCGGGGAGGGAGGAGGCACTGATTGGCGGGGCTGCCGGTGGGCAGGAGGCACTGGGAGGGGAGCTGATGTGGGGCTGCTGACGTATTACTGTGGCTCTTTGGCAATGTACACTGGTAAATTTTGGCTCCTTCTCAGGCTCAGGTTGGCCTCTCCTGTTCTAGACGCCTGACTAAATGATTTACCAAGACAGCTAAATCAAGGAAACTTACTAGGATGGCAGTACTAGAAACCCTGCAGACTTATTAGGTGGAACCTCCTAGGCCTGGTTTACACTCAAAAATTAGATCCACCTAGCTACGTCACTCAGGGGTGTGAAAAATTTTGCACCCTGAGTGCCATAGTTAGGTTGACCTAACCCCCAGTGTAGAAGCACTAGGTTGATGGAAAAATTCTTCCATCAACCTCGCTACTGCCTCTTGAGGAGGTGGATTACGTACATCAACGGGGGAAAAACCTTTCTATGAATGTAGGAAGTACCTACGTTACAGTGACGTAGCTGCAGCTGTGCTGCTGAAGCATCTGTGTAGCATAGATATAGCCCTAGATCTCTCCACTCCTAAGCTATTCCTATAATGGTGAATTGTTCTCTTAATTATGGGGAGGAGAATTCTCTAACCGCCACCAAAATTCCAGCGTCTATTTGTCAATCCGTCTATAAGCCATGTAAAGCCACATTTTCAAAAGAAGTTTCTGAATCGCATATATATTGGTGTGTGCATATCAAATAACAATGTATACAAATCAGGTAGCCAGTTACCTGGTTTGTGTGTGTGCAATGCAGGCAGAGCCCCTGACCATTAATGAACTATCTCCAAAATTAAATAGGCAGGGGGGTGGGTGGGTGTGTAACTTGCTCTTTGTGCAGAGTTTAATTAACTGTTTTTCCCTTTGTGCCAGTGCTATTCATTTGAAACCTTTTTGATGGGGCATTGATTAAATTGCTCAATATATGAGTTTTACCTGCTGTGTCTGCTGCTTGCTACAGATTCTCTATTCCACCTTTTCTATCTCCATATTTTAATTTACAAGTGATCAGTGAGCCGTATATCGTGTTCTGATGGCAGATACAGCTAGTGCTCGGAATCCTCTTCCATGGCTTTTATGTTATGTTTTTTTTTCAGGTTTTAACATGACATGAAGGCTTCTGTTTTTAGTGGCTGAGGGTTAATTTATGTGCAGTTTTCAAACTATAATTGCCCTCAACTTTTAACATTTTTGTAACTAGTTTCCTCCAGGAAAGCTCAGCATTTATCTAGTGAAGCTCTTGCTTTTCAAAACTGGCCTGGGAACACAGAGATCAGATAACTTCTCAGCCAGAGGGATTGGAACTTGGGACCTCCTAGTTCCCAGTGTTTTCTGCTCATCAGCGGGACACATGGCCTCCTCCTTTGTGCCTTATTACACAGGGCTTCCTGATTTCAAAGAGGTGAGGGGAACTTTCTTGGTCACTCATTCATACCCGTCCCCAGGCAGTGGCTGAAAGTTGTTACCATTTGATATCTGTTCAATGACCTGTATGAAACGAGTTGGGGTCTTAGTCTATTTCCTAGTGGGACCGAAGTCCACATCAAATGCAGCCTTACTATAGCTGTTACTGCAAGCCTCTACCATGTAGCAATGGGAACCTCTCAAATATCTGTTCATTCTCCTATGGCAGGGCTGCAGTTGTGTTGGTAGGGGAAGGTAGCAGGTCAGACATTAATGGAGGCTTGATGAGCCTTTGGCTGAAATCTGCTGTCAGCCACAATGGCAGAGGCAGCATTTTCAGTCTTGACAAGTGAAGAAGAGGGCCTTCTGTAGCCCTTGAGTGCATCCTTCTGTCTGACTCAAGGGTGATACTTATGGGCTCTGGAAGGAGCTTCAGCAAACTTTCTCTGACTGGAAGGATGGTCCAAGACACTGAGATTCCAAGGGATGTGTGGCTGGGGTGAAACAGAGGGGGACTGGGGGGTGAATCCTGGAATACAAATAATGAACCCTTCCCCCAACTTGTGATTGCTTTCAAAGGTCTGTACAGCTAAAAGTGACATCCACACTTAATGCAAGAAATTAGCTATGGTCAGGACAGCACTGATTCAGCAGGATTCTTCTGGGATGTGATGGGTTTTGGGGAGGAGGGAAGAGGATATGTTCACTTTGCAGACCCTTTGCAGCAAAGATTGAGAAACATGGAAGTTTAAACTGTTATTTCCCAAACTGTCGTGGCACTAAATATAATGTTAATTGACTTCTGGAAAATTGCCCGTGCTGAGGTCAATGTTTACGCAGAGGTTTGTAAAGCTGGGGTTTTGCTGTGGGTTTAGGTGAGCTTGGTACATGTGGATGTAAGTATTTGTCTCACGCTGGCTGTATTGAGCAGGCAGGCGGTTTGCAAAGTATGACATTAATTCTCTCTCAGGGAAGTGGGATGGATCACAGTTCCTGCCTGTCTATCCTATCCTAGTAGTGTTTCCCACGGCCATGGGAGTGCCACAGCTCTGCTGCCCTTGGGGCTTGCAGTTATTGTTTATGCTGCATATCCAGGAATATTGTTGTGTTGTGGGGAGAAGCATTGTGAACTTGAAGGTTAAAGAAATATTAGAGGTAAAGTGAATCTGGGAGCTACTGGAGAGACAGCCAACCCCAGCCATTCTGATTCAACCATGGCTATAGAGAGGGACCTCATAAAATGTATAGAGGAACCTAGGATGGTACACCTCTACCCCGATATAACACGACCCGATGTAACACGAATTCGGATAGAACGCGGTAAAGCAGCGCTCCGGGGGAGTGGGGCTGTGTGCTCCGGTGGCTCAAAGCAAGTTTGATATAACGCGGTTTCACCTATAACGCGGTAAGTTTTTTTGGCTCCCGAGGACAGCGTTCTATCGGGTAGAGGTGTACTAGGTGAAAATGGAGGACCAGTGCTATTCCATTGATAGAGGGGGCTACTCCTCCTTTGCAGCATAGTCTGGAGCAGGGGTCGGCAACCTACGGCACACGAGCTGATTCTGAGTGGCACGCTGCTGCCCACTGAGAGGAGGAGGAGGAGGAGGAGGGGCCGGAAAGCGCCACGCTGGTGGGAAGAAGGGGAAGGAGGGAAGCTTGGCTGCCACAGGACCAAGCTTCTGCCTCCTGCCCCCGCAGGGGAGAGCAGTGGGGGGGGTCCCGGCCCCCAGCCCCACTCAGCCTCCCCGCCCACCGCTCTCCCCTGCGGGGGCAGGAGGCAGAAGCTTGGTCCTGCGGCAGCCAAGCTTCCCCCTCCCCCCGGTTTCTTCCCACAATGTGGTGCATTCCGGCCCCTCCTCCTCCCCCCCTCTCCCTGCCTTCAACGGCCCTTGCGAGGGGGAGGGGAGCAGAGCCGAGCGGCAGCGTGCTCCCTGCTCCGTAGAGGAGGCAGAGAGAGGTAGGGACAGGCCTTGGGGAAGGGGGTGGAACAGGGCATATCCCTCCCAGCCCCCTGCCCTGAGCCGCTCAGGGCAGGGGGCTGGGAGCACCCCCACGAGCCAAGCACCCCAGCCTTCTGCCCTGCACCCCAACAGCCCCAGATCTCTGCCCTGAACCCCCCCCACATACCCAGCCTTCTGCCCTGAACCCCCCACCCCAACACACACCCAGCCTTCTGCCCTGACCTCGAGTCGCCCCCAACACCCAGCCTTCTGCCCTGCACCTCCACACCCCCCAGCCCTCTGCCCTGACCTCCTCCCAACACCCAGCCTTCTGCCCTGCACCCCCCCCACACCCCAGCCCTCTGCCCTGACCTCGAGTCGCCCCGCTCAGCCCGCTGCAGGCCTAGGTGAACAGAACCTCAGGCTGGAAGCGGGCTGAGCAGGCTGGCGGCATAAGATCAGCATTTTAATTTAATTTTAAATGAAGCTTCTTAAACATTTTGAAAACCTTGTTTACTTTACATACAACAATAGTTTAGTTATATAATATAGACTTATAGAAAGAGACCTTCTAAAAAACGATAACATGTATTACCGGCACACGAAACCTTAAATTAAAGTGAATAAATGAAGACTCGGCCCACCACTTCTGAAAGGTTGCCTACCCCTGGTCTGGAGGGTGCCAGTCCCAGTGCCTCTCAAGGAGAGGGAAAACTCAGGATGGAGAACAGTGGAGTTAGTAGAGCGTATTACTGAACTAACAGAGGGCTCTATCTGTTGGGGGGGGGGGGAGAGGAGCAGAATCATCTCTCTCTAGACAAGTGGTCACATCAGTGACGTATCTGGATATCTAATTGTTTGTTTTGAAGACTGTATGCATCAGGGCAGAGGCAAAGGTACGTGTGCTGTTTCTTGAAATCAGTAACAAGCGAGGCAGGAAGGAATGAGAGGAAGGCTCTAGGCAGAAGATGTTCAGTGAAATGGACAGAGAACAGCTCTTTCTGTCATTCTTTACCACTGTCCCATGACACTTATTTGTCCCTCATCTATCTGCCTGAGCTGGGTGACAGCTCATCACGTACCAAGACCTAGGCGATACTGGGCTTCTGCGAGAGCCTTTGATGATACACCAACAGGAGCTGTGGGCGCTTGGCGCGTCTTAGGATCCGGTTCTGGGTATCTGAGTTGTCTCTGCACCAACTAGGTGCATGAGGAACGAAACTGGAATTAAAACAAATCATTGTTGCCCTGTGGTTAAGGTGATGGAACTATAAGGTGTTTATCTTAGTGAGATCCGTGTGTAGCGCAGCACACACTAAAACAACTCCTTTGCAGCAAGGAGAATGGTTCTGAAACTAGCATTGCTTGAAGTCCGAATGGCCAGTCTGCTACCTTCAGTGGCTCTTCTGTCTGCATCATGTATGTGTTGGACGGCAGGATGGGCAGCAACTGAAAGATCCTCGGGAAAGAGGCCGCCTTGCCTTACCTTTCCATGGAGCTGTTCTCCCCAGTAATTCAATCGTGTCGGCCTGTTTGCAGGCAATAATTCATTGTTATAGGAACACTACAGCAAAGTGACAAGTTAATAACGGCAGTAATAATAGCAGGCAAAGCCTAATGCTATTTCCTCTTCTCATGCTCTCATCGCCCCAGCCAGCCGCCCATGTTGGCTAATGCAATTTGCAGCATTGCTAATCCAGTTTCAGCAGGAATTGTGTTCTATTAAAAGAGAACAACAGTAGCAGGAGCTGTGCTGCCATATTCCTTGCATCTCCAGGGAGATGGTCCTAGTGTTGAAGTCTCTGTCTCTGCTTCACTGTGATTGTATTTAATGTTTAAATCCTTGGAGAACCTTCCTCCTGCTTCCTGGCCCCTCCCTTGTCCTGTAAGAGCCCTAAACTGACCACCCCTTCTGCTGTCATTTCCTTCCTTTACTGTCTCCTTTATCTATTCTTAATTGCCTTCTTCCCTGCCAGCTAATTCAGTGGACTTACATCCTCCTTATCCACCCATCTTCCTGCTGCCAGTCCTGAGTCAGGAACGGTCTAAGGTACTTATCTGGCCCCCACTACCATAGTGCCTGAGTGCCTCATAAGGTAGGGATGGCCTGTTATTCCCATTTTACATACAGGAAACTGAGGTACAGAGACAGGTGAGTGACTTGGCCCGAGCAGGGAAATGAACCCTGGGCTCTCGAGTGCCAGGCTAGTGCCCACTGAACTGTCCTTCCTCTCTGGAGGAACTGACCGGGAGGAGGTGGATTCCAGTGGGAGTGCCCGTCTGCCACTAGTGAGGGGGGGAACAGGGCTTCCTTCAGGCAAGAGGCTCAGCCCACTCTGCAGGGTTCACCTTGGATGACACACAGCACCTGAGCAACTGCTCAGGAGGGTGCTGCAGTTCTGGGAGCCCCACTGCTGCAGGAAGTGAGGCATGGATCTTGTGCGACAGTCTTCTTGTGGAACCGGCTCAGATTGTCCTGTCCCTGAGCCAGGGAATCTTATCAGGAGGCAAGTCACAGCCCCGTTTTCCTTCCCACCCTTTCCAGCAGTCCACAGACTGTAAATCACCCTTTACAATCCACCAGCCTAACACTCCGAGGAGACAGCAGCTCCTAAACCCATCCTATTTGCAAGAATTCAATCTTGACCCTGTGGGGCATCAACTATGAGCTCATGCAATCACACTCCCATTGGTGGATCGACCTTTGAGCAGCATATTGTGCACAAGCCCTCTTTGTTTTTGTTTTTTGTTTCCCCTTCTACCCTCTCCCCTTTCCCTCTCTCACGTCAAAACAGCCACATTCTATCAGAGGCTTTTAAAACTAGGGCACTCGCTGGGAAACTCGATAATATTTCGGAAGTTCTCTCCGGGAGAGGTTGTTTCTGCAGAAGCTCTCCTCAAGGGTGACAATCTTCAAAGTGGGACAAGGCAGCCCTTGACTCCTCTTCCCTCCCTGTGCAGATGAGCACTCTCCTCTGGGACTCCCTAGGCTGCCCTTGGCAGTACTTGCACTTCCTGAAAATTCACCACAAATGCTCAGCGTTGCATTTCTTAGCTGACTTTCCCCTCCCCCCCTCTTTAAAAGAGAACGCTCTGCCGGGAGCGTTCTCAGCCACGTTTATTAGCTTGGGTCCTAGAATTTTTTATAGAAGAGCAAAGCCTCCTGTCTGCCCTCAGTGGGACTCAGGTGTTGATTTTTCTTGGGAGCTCTACAAGAGGAGAGCCTTAAACAGCCTTACAAAGAACAGCGCTGATAGATCACCTTTATGGAGCCTATTTATCTGCCGATTTCAAAATGCTTTACAAAGGTAGGTAACTTTTTATTTCTGCAGATAAGGAAACTGAGGCACAGAAATTAACTGTCTGAACCAACACAGCAAGTCAGTAGGAAAAAAAAAAAGCTGCCAATTGAGTCCTCTTTCCAGCCTCCCCTGCTGCAATTACTAGACTCATTGCCTCCTGAAACATACATTCCCTATGTATATTTGTGTTTATATCCATTACGTAGTGGCTTCAGCTGAAAAGGGAATGATTTCCAGTTCTGTGGTATGTACGTGCTGTACGTCTGCAGCCATGTCACCTTGTGTATGATCCTGAGGGTCAGGGCTGGTCATGCTGCTCTGAGGGAGACCTTCAAGGACAGCACAGGGTGCTGCAGGAAGTTATGCTGGTGACTCAGTAGATGATGCTCTTTCTTGTGAGTTGATGCTGAAGCAATGCCCCAGTATGTAAGGGCACCATGGGGCTGGAGGCGTGTCTCTTGCATGAGCCATGAGAAGTGCTGCCCTCTTGTGATTATCAAAATTCCTCTACCATATTCTTCCCAAGAAGAGGGATGTTAAACCCTGGTGCCCTGGGGAAATTCCAGCCTGAGTAATTACCCATTTAACCTCCCTAAATTGCCTCTGCAGCTTCAGTTGGATAACATTATAACGTTACTCCTGTGTGTGCGTAGTGCTGCTTTGTGCTGTTTGTGTATTGTGTTCCACCCCAGAGCTAAGTGGCTTGTGTTTGACAGAACACAGCTACAAAAAGTCAATTAAACACACACTTCACACACACTACACTGTTGTGCTTGGTCATTGGTGGTTAGGAAACTATGCTAGCAGAACCAGATTTAACAAAGGTTGATTTTAAATGGTTTCATTGCCAGTGTAAATGATGTGTTAGTGTTGTATCGAGAGCCAGTAATAGTGCATGAAGTTACCATCCTCTTTACTTTCTTCCTCCCTCCAGGGAATCCAAGAGACACAGTGGAGACTGGATTATGGTTTGCAGTTTATCTGTACGATATCTTCACCAGAACACACACCTGTTTCCCAGGGCTCCCCGAGCAGATGTTTTGAGAGCTTCGGTCTCTTGACAGCTTAGCAGAGATGCTATGTAGCTGTGTGTCTCCACATCACTGCTCCCACTATCCATGGTGTTTTGCAGTGCAGTACAGCAGCCATCCTTCCCTTCCCCCTCCCCCCTCTTTCCCCCCACCTCTCAGAATAGCCCCGGATAGGGTGCATTGTAGAACCTGGAATTGTAGAGCCAAATTGTAGAGTCAAACCCTTTTCTGTCTTTCTGTTCAGGCCAATCTCACATTGAAGGGGTGGGCAGTTCTGCCTGATTAAGGACTTTGAGGTTTGGCCTATGGAGGATACAGTGCCTGGGACACCTGCTCTCTTGCCATAACCACATGAACACTACGTTAGGCCAATACAACTACTATGTCTCACAAACGCATCTAAAGATGAACCGTAAAGCCACAAAAGAAATAGCAAAGCCCAGATCTGTATTGAAACAATCTCCCTGCTCCTGTCTGACTGAGCCAGGACCCCGGAGTACTCTGTACCACGACTTCTCTGTCATCCCTGTCAGCTATTGCAGAATTTAAAGACTAGAAAAAGGATTTTAAGCCCTTCTGGATGCAAAAAGGGCCTTGTGAATGTTGCCTTATGCGCTGCTGTGGTGTGGCTGACCAGAGTGGAGGTGATCAGAGCAATTCTGCACCTGGTAACATACGCGTAATAAATCCCCACAATACTTCGTTTTCTATCCAGCGTGTAGGGTGGAGGATTTATCATCCTGTGTCAGGGATAGCACCAGACTCCTTCACTCTCGACCTGATGCTGGAACTACCTATCTGGCCCTTCAGACACGCATCTCAAAACACACCCGCCAATCTACTGTGTGTACGGCTTCTTGGTTATGGGAAGGGAGCAAGAAACAGACCAGAGGCTTTGAAAACTAGGGCAATGGCTGGGAAACGCTCCCAGGTGTTGGGGGAAGCAGGAACAGCCACTCTCTGGGCTGCCCTGGTGCTCTGCAACATCAGGGTGTACCTGTGTGTGCTGAGAATTGCTATGTATTTTGGTCTGGGAGTGCACTTTTGCCACATCAGTGGAATAAATCGTGTCCAAGTGAGACATGGGTCTGTTGCCCAGAAGCACCAGGTTTAAAAATATCCCTTCTCTGTCCTTCCAGCTCCCCTCCCCTTGAAATGCTATAATGTGGGAAGAAAATTAGGAGGGATTCTTAAAAATCTCTTTCCTATTTTTCATGTTTCTAAATATAGGTACATTATATGCCATGGGCGTGTGTGTATAGATACAGTATGCTCCCACAACACACAGCATGTGTGTATAGTGCATTTTAATAGATATAAGCAAGCAACTTAACATATACAGTTGTTATAGCAACTGAGGTTTCCTTAGCAACAGTTGCAGAAAATAATCCCGTACCAATTAAAAATAAACTGTTGGAAAGAGGGTTGAAGGGGGAGAAATAGAGCTGCTGAGATTTGCCTTCCTTTTCTATTGGTTTTTATCCCAGGCACTGGAGGACTGGTTATGACTTGAAATAACCTTTTCCCCACCTAGAATGAGACAAGGAGGTGAAGTGGGTCTCAGTGCAACCTGCTTGGTGGATTGGGTTAGGAGGAACATAGCAGCATGAGCCTAAACCTCTCCATTAAGTCAGTCCCCAGAGAGAAAAACTGGGGGCTATTCTCCCCCCATCCCCTGCTCCCAGTATGCCATTCCATAACGGAGTTATCTAGTCTTTATTAGCATACTGATTAAAGCCAAAGGCAGTACAGGCTCCAGGGGAACTTTTCTGTGCTACCAGGATGCATATCTTCAGATGTTGTCTTAGAGCAGAAAAGTGTCATTGTCATGGGAGCCTCTTCCTTCCATTTGATGCTGTTTGTACGTACCCTTCTCTCCCCCAGGCTCCTCCCCACACACATTCGGCTTGGCTGACAGGGCAATTGAGACTATAGAATTCAGTGGTAGCTTGGTGAAGTAAAAAGTAATGCAAAACAGAGACCCATTGCATCCTAATAACTAGACCCTGTGGGACAGATCCTCAGCTGGTGTAAATCTGCAGCGCTCCTTTGATCTGAATGAAGCTGTCCTGACTTGCAGTCCTGTATTTCTGTGGTACCTCTTGTCCCCAGAATGCTTTGTAAACTTCAATAATAGATTTACAAACTGTGTACACAATCCCTTCTCCCAGCACAAAAATGCCTCCACTTCTGGAGTGAAACACAGCAGTGGTATTACCAGGTACAGCAGTGCTACACAGCCATTCAGGAGAAGACCTGCAGATCATCACTAGGCAACAAAAGCTGCAGATAAAATTTAGGTAGAGATTGTAATTACCTGATTTGGACCTTGGTACCAGGGTTAGTTAAAACCCTGACTCCTGGGGCCATTAAAGAGCCAGTGGCACTTTTCACAAGCATCAGGAGCAGTATTTATAAATCTGATGGCATTTCCAGTAGCAAAGAGAACTGAATGCTGGGGAACCAGTTCGGTGCTGACTTGGAGGGAAAGATGCCACCTGCCAGAAGCACCAACACTCACTCCCTGCAGCATCTGGAGGTCTCCTATCTGAGTACTTCTGGGTCTGACCCTGTTTAGCCTGTGTGGTGTGATGAGATCCAGTAGTGCCTTCAGTGCTGAAACTTGGGGTAAATCCCTTCTAACTATGGGGTCTGGGTTCCCACATCCTCTTCCCCTCCCTGCCCTGACCAATACTTACTTTATGCCAATCCATTTCCTTCTTGGGGAGGAACTCTGCCCCACTTTCCTAGACCGGGGAAGAAGGGAGATGGACTGAGTCCGAGTTGCCCGGGCCTCGGTGTGTGTCAACTCAGACCCTGCTCCTCACTTCAAATTGTCATTCGGTGGGATCTAGGGCATACCAAATACCAGACAGCCCCAAAATTGCAGGAAAGGCACCTTTATAGAGATGTAAATACGATGAACTATTTTGTTTGTGTTACAGTAGTTCCTAGGGGCACCAGTCAGGGATTAAGGCCTATTGTATTAGACATAGCCCATGCACATACAATAAAAAGACTGACGCCATGATTCTTGTTTCAGCATAGAGAGGGCAGCAGGGTTTTAAACTCATTATTCAGAGCAGGTCTAAACACAGTGGCTAAAATACCAGTGGGTGCTGTGCCTTGCATACACTAGTGCAGCCACCTTCACTACCACTTGGGGAGCTGAACTGGTGGAGGCAATGGTGGGAAGTTGAGAGAGTCACGGTCTTTGCCCCCGGTCAGACAGTAAGCATGTGGCAGAACTTGGGGCAGAACTCCTGATTCCCTGCCATGGGCTCTGACTGCAAACCAGACTATGCTTCCCTCCTCTTCCATTCCAGCCGAGTGTCTGTTTCTCACGTTGCTCATGTTTTTAATGTCCATATTGATCTGGTCCCAAATAGCCTTTAAAAAGCTTTCAGTTCAGTGAGATGAACGGGGTGTGGCAGGGCACACGTTCTATCTGCAGGTGGCTTTCTGGGGCGCTGGGTCAGCAGCACGGAGGTTTGCGCAGGAAGCATTGGAAAAACAAGTTTTCGTTTAACAAGTGCAGCCCTAGGGACGGAGGAATCTGAAGTCCCTGGAGAACAAATGATATGTGTGAATCTCCTGCTAGACTGGATGCCTTAATCCAGGATCCTTCTAAGGGGGCCTGAGGCAGCTGTGAAAAACCAAGCCTCTCGCCGAGGGAGGATTCAGGAGTTCATTGAGGTGAAGGAGGAAACTGGGAAGAAGATTTGATACAGGGCTCTCTAAATTCCTGTGGATCAAGGGTCCTATTTAGCCTTATGCAAGGAGATCATGGATGAGACTGCAGGTGGCGGGAGGGTTGTCATCTTTTTTTGTTTTGTTTGTTTGTTTTTCTCTGTGTTAATGACCTACCACTTCTCATCCTTCCCTCTCCTTGCTCCTAGTGACCAAGCTACAGGTCAGCAAATCAAAGCGGAGCATCACCCTGGTGGAGAACAGGCCCATCCCCCTGAACTGCTCCGTGAAATCGCAGACCAGCCTGGACTCTCACTTTGCTGTGCTGTGGTATGTCCACAAGCCATCCGACGCTGATGGCAAGCTCATCCTGAAGACAACCCACAGCTCTGCTTTCGAGTACGGCACCTACGCCGAGGAGGAGGGGCTACGGGGGAGGCTGCAGTTCGAGCGGTCCTCCTCTGGAGGGCTCTTCAGCCTTACCGTCCAGCGGGCAGAGGTCAGTGACAGCGGCAGCTACTACTGCCATGTGGAGGAGTGGCTGCTCAGCCCCAACCATGCCTGGTACAAGCTGGCGGAGGAGGTGTCTGGGCGAACTGAGGTCACCGTCAAGCAGCCAGGTAACACGGACTCTCCCGGGCAGTTAACTTTTCCCAAGAACTTCAGCTGAACTAAATCTTGTCCGCACTAAAGTTTTGCCCAGTTGAGCTAAATCCTTCTCCCTTTCCTCCCTCTCCCCCGCTAAACCTCTGTCCCCAGACTGGACCCAATCACACCTTCCTCGCTTCATAGCCTGGGCCTTTGCCCCCAAACTGGAAGCCAGGCTTCCCTTCCCACTTTGCCAAACATCGTCCCACTGCTTGCTGTTGCTCTTGGGACGTGCCTCCCCTCCCAGCCAGAGTGCTGGAATCTGGTAAGTTCCTCTGTGGCTGGGGTGATGTGTGGTTAGCAAGCGGTGCAGGTGTTCCTGCATAAAGGTCATTCATGCCCCACTGGGCCTGGGCAGCTAATAGGTTCCACGCCTGTTTCTGTCAGCCCCAGAGAGCCTGTTGCATACATGCTGGGCTATAGTCAGTGAAACCTCTCAGCCTTACTCCGTCATGCTGAAGCTCAGAGCCGCTGTCACTCTTCCTGTTGCCCCCCAGGAGCACCCAGGGTTTACGCACGTGTGTCCCATTCACAGCCTGAGTCCGCTCTACTCTCATCTGTATCATCCGCATTCGTGATGTCTGTCTCCTCCCTAAACCACGTTGAGCTCTGTAGCTCTCCCTGCCATGAGGGAGTGACACAGGCCAGCCCCTCCATGAAGCTTCCCCTTCAAATGGGGACCCTGTCCTCAAGGACTTTTTCCCTCTGCCCCTCGCCCCCGTTCTCTCCCCCCCCCCCCCCCACACACACACAGAAGGAAAGCCCAAGAGGGTTCAGGAATGGAAGCAGACTGCTGGGATAAGGAATGTGGCCTGGGGATGAGGTTTAACGTTGTGTTAAAGGGAGGCGGTAAAGAG
The DNA here is from genome assembly GCF_027887155.1 of Malaclemys terrapin pileata. Taxonomy (NCBI): domain Eukaryota; kingdom Metazoa; phylum Chordata; order Testudines; family Emydidae; genus Malaclemys; species Malaclemys terrapin. Next base: position 168,541,835 of record NC_071505.1, read on the forward strand.
GTATAGGGTATTTCATAGCCTGCCTGTTCCCACAGCAGAGCCTTGCACAGGAATTAGGAAGTGTGATTTACCAGTCCATGTAGTCCTTTGAGAACTGGCTACTTTCCACATAGCTGGCACCTGGAAATGGAATTTTACAGGAAACTGGATAAGGGGCACTATGCTGGGATGGGGGATATTTGCTGAAGTGGGATGGTCAGTAGTCTTGCCTGGTACACGTCTTGACCTGCCGTGTCTCCACACTGTCCTACCTGTCCACTCCTCCCTGCCTCTCACTGTCCATGGTCTGCACTCTCCATGCAACCCCATCTCCCCACTGCTATGTTTTGATTTAGCCGTCAAGTCATTAACCAGCAAAATGGACACTGGCTTTGGGAGCACATGCCTGAAGAGTTAGGGAGAGAAGAAGCTGGATTGGGTCTGAGTGAGGACACAACGGAAGGGGATCTGCCATGAAGAGGGAGGTGTGAACAGTCTGGGGCACTTTACATTGTGTTGAAAGTAGAGGATCGATTGGGGGGAGGTGGAGGGAAGAGGTGGGATCAGCAGTTCTCGTGGGGTGGATCTTTCTGGAGAAGGGGTTGAAGATGCTTTTAGTTGTCGGTGGCTTTGTCTTGACAAGGAAAAGTGATCAAGTTGAGGTTGGGCTTAGCTACACAGGATGGCTCTTCCTATGTCAATGTTAAGTAAGAGTGTAACTCCTTCAGTGTAACTCCTGTTTGAGACCGTGTCATGCCGCTGGAGTGGGGACTAGTGACCTAATGAGAGGGAGCAGGCATGTGTGTGCCTGGCAGAGCTCTGCATGCAGGGCTTTTTCATCTCCAGTTTGATTTTACTCTCTGCCAATATCCCGACGGGAGCGTGTCTCAGCTCTCTTGCACTCTGCATGAGAGATGAGTAATGAGTTTAATGAGGTGGGAAGCTGGCTGCCAGGGAGAGAGAAATCTGCTCTGCTGGTGGTTTCCATGGCAGAGGATGTCACCGGCAGAGATGGGAAATGGAGATAATAAGGATGTACTGAATTAATCAGGGTCCTACCCCTCTCCACCAAAGCGGTCATAGATATGCAGAAGGCTGTTTATATGTGGGGGAGGGAGGCTCTTTAAAGGCTGACTGCTTCCCCCATCCATGTCTCACTCCAGAGGCATATTATCGGGGCCTCCTCCTGGAGGAGGAACCTGCCTTGCCGAGACAGCTAGGGGACTCCAGCTTCCTCTGCATGTGAAGAGTACCCTGTGGGGGTGACTGCAGCTGAGGAAGAATACCCTCTAGGTCTAGGGGAGGAGGAGGGAATAGCGCAGCTGGGAGGCAGGTCTGCAGAATGATATGAGCTGAACTGCTTATCTGCATAATACTTGACTGGTAATCAGTCCTTCAGTGTTTCAGCAGTTGGGGCCTAGGCAGGACAGAGCAGTTATCCTACAGCTGTAGTGTAGCCAGTCTCCAACCTCTAGGTCAAGTGTTGCCTTGTTGATTTACCCAGGCCATGAAACACCACAGACTAGAGTATACCTCTACCCCGATATAACGCCACCCGATAGAACACGAATTCGGATATAACGCAGTAAAGCAGTGCTCCGGGGGGGCGGGCCTGCACACTCTGGTGGCTCAAAGCAAGTTCGATATAACGCGGTTTCACCTATAACGCGGTAAGATTTTTTGGCTCCCGAGGACAGCGTTATATCGGGGGTAGAGGTGTATATGGCTCAAGGGCCAATTGGTCACCAGACCCAGCTGTTCACAGCACTGCACGGATCCTCAGACTCTGGTCCAGAGAAGTACAGATTTCAAAGGGTGGTTGAGGGGGGTTACATGCCTGGGGACCCATGTGTGATGGGAGGAGGAGGGTTGTAACCCACTATTAACTTTGCACCCCTAAACCTTATGCCACTAAGTGTTATGTGAGACCCTTTAGCACCCATCTCTGTTCTGTCATGACAGAACATCTACTGTACCAGGGAAGCTCAAACCCTGCCCTTTCTGCGGGTTTGCATTGGCAGCTTGCTAGGAGTCTGGGATACACACATTATGTATGTCTGTCTCCTCCCTAAACCAGCTGATTGCAGCCACCCTCGGTGTCAATTAAGTTGTAGGTCAAATGGAGGAGAAATTCCTAATCTAGTGACACCAGGTGTGACCCCTTCAGCTCCAGATAGTCTTGTTGGCATGTTCTGAATCCCCAGATCCTGTTAGAGGATTACTTTGTCTCCAGTACCTCTCTGGCCTCCCACACCATGGGGATTGGGTGACTTTGTATTTCTGTCACCTGAGAAACAAAGGGGCCCTAAGAAAATTAGGTGCCCAAATTCCATTGAATTTCAAAGGGATTCAAACTAAATTCCTTTGGCTCCTTTGCAAATCCTAGCCTTGTCTTTTTTACCACACCCAGAATTGTGTTAGATGGTTCACAGAACAAATAGGAAGCTCCGGGGAGCTGAGAGCCTGAGTTTAGATGTGCGTGGGGAGGCGCACACAGCTGGGAAGGGATTGAGGTGAGGAAGGACAGCAGTTGTTGCAGTCATGTCATTGTGTTATTTTTTTGGTCTCTGTTCCCACCCCAGACAATCGTCTGCAGGTGAGCCAGACCCAGAAGAACCTCACAGTTCTGGAGAACGAGTGGGTGACACTGGAGTGCGCAGTCACGAACCGGACCAGCCCTGCTTCGCAGCTGTCGGTGGAATGGTACGTGTGGAAATCTGGCCACCCAGAGAAAGAGGCAGTGGCATGGCTGAGCCGCCAGGCCACTCTGCAGTACGGAGACCTGGCAACACTGAGCGACCTGAAGGGCAGGCTACATTTGGAGAGCCCTTCCCCAGGCCTGTACCTGCTCACCCTCCAGAACGTGATGGTGCAAGACAGCGGAGCCTATGACTGCCGCGTCGAGGAGTGGCTCTTGAATCCCAGCAATCAGTGGTACAAACGGGCAGAAGACCTCTCTGGGCTGACTACTGTCACCGTGAAACAGCCAGGTAACTGGATCCTCTGGGTCACGTTCATCGGGCTCTGGGACTTCATCAGAGAGATCCTTCCCCTCCCTCCCAAACTGTGAGGGTCCTAACCTGGCTTGCCAGGCCTCTCCTCATCACCCCCCTGAAACCAGAAATCTCCCACATAGTGAGAAATGGCGTACTTGACTATTCATTGTTATAATGGCACATCAACCACCCCAAAGCACTCCCCAGACATGACAGCTTGGCAGCCCCATCTCCAGCGGGCATGTGAGGGAGCCATATCTCACTCCAGCCTGAAAGTGTTATCCGCTAGCTCAGGACTAATTTAGGCATGCTGGGGAGGGAGGGGAATGGCGGCAGTGTGACTCTTTCATGCTCGTTGCCAGCTCCCTCCCTGTTTCTCTGCTTTGTTCCCTCACCCCATGCACTGCAGCTGAGTTGGGGGGAGCAGGACTGGCAGCAGCAACAGCTTGAGCTAACTTCTCTGTGTCCCTTCATTGCTACCATGCTAATCTGGAGGGAGAACACAGGGGTACTGCAGACACAGCAATCCTCTAATAGGATTTGGGGATTGGTTGTCTTCCTCCCTGATATTGCTGGAGGGCCTATGAATTTTTTTTAAAACACCAGCACCACCCTGACCCTGAGGTGCAGCAAGGGGGTGAGCGTGGAATTTATATCTAGATATTTTTTCATTTCAATCATTCCAATGACTTGCATTGCATATATTTTACACGTTGTTAAGGTTCTGGTTTAAAATGGGACCTCGTGTGGCGTAGTGATCTGTTTAAAGGGACCTTATGGTCTTGCATGTGCATCTGATGGTAGATAATTACATGGGTTGAAAGCCTCTTCAGGCATTCAGATCAGAGCTTTTATCCAAGCTGTTTAGCAAGATGGATCATCGCCATTCTACAGATGGAGAAACTGGAGCACGGCAATATTGTGACCTGTCCAGTCTGGGAACAGAACTCCTGGCCCTCTACCTGATGAGGGGGTTAGGAAGCAATTTCTCCTGTGAGGAGGTTATTTCATAACTGCTCACTTTTGCGGCTTCTTGCATCTTCTTCTGAAGCATCTGCTGCTGGCTGCTGTCAGAGACAGGGTACTGAGCTAGATGGGCCACTGGTCTGATCTGGTATGGCAGTTCCTGTGTTCCCTGCTGCTGCCAAATACACACTCGTGCCATGTACAGCAAAGTGACAGTGGGAACAGAACCCTTCCTTGGCCTTTCCAGAGCCTGTGCAAGCTCTGCAGGAGGTGTATGTCTGAAGCCTTTCACTCATTACAAGAGCCCCTGGCTGGAAAGTGAAGCCAGACAAATTCAGACTGGAAATAAGACACACATTGTGAACAGTGAGGATAATGAACAACTTACCAAGGGAAGTGGTGGATTCTCCATCCTCTGAAGTGTTTGAATCAAGACAGGATGTTTTTCCAATGAAATGCTCCTGTTCCGCCAGAATTATTGAGCTTGATGAAGGAATCACTGGTTGAAATTCTCTGGCTTGTGCTAGACAATCATATTATTCCCTTCTGGATTTAAGCCCCTGGGAATACAGTCATTGATTGTTTTTTACACAGATGCCCAGGATATTTCATTGGGACTTCTCCATGGGGATGTGCAATGCTGCTGGCAAAATGTCAGGAGACTGGGAAGGTTGTAGCAGGGATGTAATTCCCTGTGGAGAGGATTTGTGCCCTACATGGGGAAAATGCTCTCTCAGGGATTATGAAAATCATATCCATGAAATCGTGGCTTGGGAAACTTTTCCAAATGAGCTGGTTTGAGCAGAAAGGACCTAATGTCTCCAGGTGATTACTATGTAGATTACACATACTATAACTAGGATTATATATAAATCTCCATTTGGGCTGAAACTTCCCAGACCTGATCTAAGCCCTGAGATGAATGATTTAGCAAAGTGTAGAAGGAAATCCCTTCAGCCCCTTTTAAGCTGTGAAAAGTGTGTGTTTGCATTGGATGGGTGGGGGGAAATAGGGGAAGAGGACTACACTGATTTAGGTTTAAAGAAAAGCAACTTTTTTTGCTCACAAGTAACTCAAAAATGGCTGAACAAAAGCTCCAAACTTACTGTGTCACTCATTCTTCCATGAAAAAGAATCTTTGTTCTTATGTTTTGCGAATCAGTAGTTGTGAGCAATTGGAAAATACTCACTGAGCATGGTCTGAAGTAATCTTGTAGGTAACTTGCAAAAAGGAAGAAAACTGGGTTTTTGCCCTTCCTGTATTTGTTGCTTTATGAGGAGGCCTGGATTTGCCTTGCTTGTGTTTACCTTAGAAATATCAAGAATCTCAAGGTATGTCTTCTCCATTTCCTTCTGAGGCCTCCCTGAAGGACACGAACTCAAACCATTGGCATGTACCTGCAGCCTTACATCACCTGCATGAAGTTTCTTATATGGAAATTTCCTTAGGACCATCTCAAACACCTAAGAACGGCTAGAAAGGGGCCCTGTTCCTGCAAATCCTAAGAGCCCTAATCCAGCAATGCTTGGGAGGCCTGGAGGAGGGGATCCTGCTAGCTGCAAACACCACCTGCTGCCCTTTAGAGGGAAGTCCTGATGCTTCAGACCTCAAGTTCACAAAAAAAGAGTCCCACTTCTGTGAACTTCTTTAGACTCTCAGGATGGGGTCTCCACTGCTGTAGAGAGTTGTAGGAGAGCCAAACTCCTATTGTCAGCTTAACGTCTGTACGAAGTGGGGCAAGGGCAATGCAGGTGCAGAAGATTTTGAGGGTTGATAGTATGAGGGGAAAAAGTCCCTCCTACTTCAGCTACTCCCCATTGTCCATGAAGGGGACCACGGGGAGTGGAGACTTTCTTCCCTATTCCACCCCTTTGTCAGCCTTATGCCTGGTCTACACTACAAATTTAGGTTGACATAAGCCACGTTGGGTCAATTTAGTAATGTATGTGCCTACGCTACCGAGTCCCTTCCGCCGACCTAAGTGGCCTGTAAAATCGACTTGTGTACTCCAGCTCTGCGAGAGGCATAGCACTTAATTCAAGATCCATGGGTCGACATGGGGATAGTGTAGACACTGCGTTGTGTAATTCGAATGAATTGGCCACCAGGAGGTGTCCCGCATTGAGAACTCACCAGCACAGCGGATCATGGAGACTCAAGGCCACAAACGCGCTCCAGCATAGAGTACACAGGAAGTGGTGGATCTTATTGCTGTGTGGGGAGAAGAGTCTGTGCAGGCAGAGCTCCGATCCAGCAGAAGAAACGCTGACATCTATGCCAAGATCGTGCGGGGCATGGGGGAGAAGGGCTACACCAGGGACACGCAGCAGTGCTGCATGAAAATAAAGGCGCTTTGGCAAGCGTACCAGAAGACAAGGGAGGCGAACAGTCGTTCTGGTTCTGCCCCACAGACATGCCGCTCTTATGAGGAGCCGCATGCGATTCTCGGTGGCGACCCCACCATTACCCAAAACGCTTTGTGGATACCTCCCAGGAGCCCCGTGTGACCTCAAGCAACAACGAGGAGGACGTTGAGGAGGAGGAGGAGAAGGAGAATGTGAGGCAGGCAAGCGGAGGATCCATTCTCCCCGACAGTCAAGAACTGTTTTTAACCCTAGAGCCCATCCCTTCACAGGACCAGTCAGCGGCGGAGCATAGTGCCAGGCAAGGCACCTCTGGTGAGTACACATTTCCAATCAAACTGTAGGGGTTACATGCTATTATTTTTAATGTTGAATCTGAACAAAAAAATAGCTGCAGTGGGTATCAGTGGCCACTCCATCTACACAGAGGGTGCTCTCAGAAAAAGACTGCTTATGTGCAAGGGGATGGCGCTGGAATCCTCCATGGAGATCTCTAGGAAGCTTTCATGGAGGTACTCTGCAATCCTTCACAGAAGGTTTCTGGGAAGGGCTACCTTATTTCGTCCACCACGGTAGGATACTTTCCCATGGCACTCCAGTATTAACTCTGCTGGCATCATTGCAACATAAGGACCAGGTCTGTACCCAGACACTTGCATCATCTGCTCCCTTGCCGCCTCTGTTACCCTCAGGAGAGTGATATAGCATATGGTCAGCTAGGGGAAATGGGGGAAGCTTTCAACGCTAGCCCCTAAACCGCAAACAATTCAACAAGTAATCCGCCCCGCGTTTGGTGAAATCTGGGTCAGACAACCACTCTTTGCCAAATGTGCCATGGTTGTGGCTGGAAGGAATCACCACGTATTGCAACCAGTATTTTAAAAATGGGGGGAGGGCGGCTTCCTATTTGTCTCCCTCCCCCTCCCACCCAGCCCAACGCAATGCCTCTTTTTTGTAAAAAACAAACTATTTGGGTGGCTTTACACTGTAGCCTGTCCACAAGCACCATCCAGGTGCTAGGGGCCAGGGGGCTTTTCTCAAGTTCCAACGAGTAATCCCAAGGATGTCCTCACGAAAGCTGCAGCACAAGACCTCTCACCCATGCCTCGTGGCCTTACTCACCATAGCTGGAGCAGCAAACCGACTCTTGCAGTAGCCAGTGGTTGTGATTATGTTATGGTTTGCAGGGAAGTGCATTGAAGGGTGGTTTTCTTATTTTAAAAAAAAAATTAACCTGGCACCAGGAATAATATATGCACTGCCAATGCTACCCTTGTGCTTTGTCTTCCTTGCAGCTGAAACCTTGTCTGTCGGCACATCCTCCACACTGGGACAGAGACTTTCCCAGATTAGAAGGCGGAAAAAGAAGACTCAGGAGGACATGTTCAATGAGTTAATACGTGCCTTCGAGAGTGACAAGACAGAGTGCAGAGCATGGAAGACTACACCGTCTGAGAACCTGGACATGGACAGGGAGGACAGGAGAGCATGCAGGGAACAAGAGCGTGCCAAGCGGGAAGAGCTGCTGCGGATTATGAAGAAGCAATCAGACATGTTGAAGCATCTGGTTGAGGTTCAAGAAAGGCAGCTGGATGCTAGAGTCCCTCTGCAGCCTATGCTGAACATGCTGCCATCATCACCCAGTTCTACATCCTCCTCCCCCAAACGTCCTATGAGGCGGGGGAGGAAAGTTCGCTATCCCTTGCACTCAACACTAGGGGAGGGTACAAGAACCAGAAGGCGCCCATTCCCACGCCTTTGATTGTTATTGCAGTGCATCTGTAAGCAAGTTGTCCTTGTTTCTCCCCCCATAGTGTTATCAGCCCTTTTGCCCCAGGTTATTTTACTTTTCTTTGCTGTCTCTGTGTTTGTGCGCATAATAAAACTTAACAAATTGAGAAGAAAAGGCTCTTTATTCATTCAACACACAGTGGTTGGTGGGGGTGGAATTTACAGGGAGAAAATGCAATGAAGTGGACAGTTTGGTAAGGAACAACACAGATAAGTGTCACATTACTTTGGCTCATTGCTGAAACTGGTTTTCAAAGCCCCTCGGAGACACAGCGCCCCTCAGTGTGCTCTTCTTATTGCCCTGGTGTCTGGCTCCTCAAAATTGGCTGCCAGGCGATCTGCCTAAACTCCCCACCCCACCAGAAACTTTTCTCCCTTTGTTTCACAGATATTATGGTGCACACAGCAGGCAGTAATAACAATGGGCATATTGCTTTCACTAGTAAGCAAACGCCGCCAGTGACCTTTTAAATGTCCAAAGGCACATTCCACCACCATTCTGCACTTGCTCAGCCTATGGTTGAACCAGTCCTTACTGCTGTCCAGGCTGCCAGTGTACGGCTTCATGAGCCATGGGAGCAAGGGGTAGGCTGGGTCTCCCAGGATCATGATTGGCATTTCAACATCACCAATGGTTATCTTGCTGTCTGGAAAGAAAGTCCCCGCTTGCAGCTTTCTGAACAGACCTGTGTTCCTAAAGATGTGCGCGTCATGCACCTTTCCCAACCATCCCACGTTTATGTTGGTGAAACAGCCCCTGTGATCCACCAGCACTTGCAACACCACTGAGAAGTACCCCTTATGTATTCTTTGGCAAGGTGATCTGGTGCCAAGATAGGTATATGTGTTCCTTCTATCGCCCCACTGCAGTTAGGGAACCCCATTGCAGCAAAACCATCCACTACGTCCTGCACATTGCCCAGAGTCACTACCCTTCTTAGCAGTAGTCTGTACATGGCCCTGCAAAGTTGGATCACAACAGATCCCACAGTAGATTTGCCCACTCCAAATTGATTCCCCACTGACCAGTAGAAGTCTGGCATTGCAAGCTTCCACAGAGCTGTCATCACTCACTTCTCAACTGTCAGAGCAGCTCTCATTTTAGTATTGCTGTGCTTCAGGGCAGGGGAAAGCTCTTCACACAGTTCCACGAAAGTGGCCTTATGCATGTGAAAGTTCTGCAGCCACTGCTAGTCATCCCATAGCTGCATAACCATGAGGTCCCACCAGTCAGTGCTTGTTTCCTGGGCCCGGAAGCGGCACTCCACCATGTCAAGGTGATGCGTGACTGTCGCCAGCAACTGTGAATTGCTCCGCTCTGTCTTCTAGCAGGGCTGCTAGCGTGGTATCTCATTGTTCCGTGCGGCGGCTCCTGCTTCGGCTGAGCAAATACTGCAGGATAAGGCATGCTTTGTAATGCTCACAACAACAGTGTACAGCTGAGCGGGGTCCATGCTTATCGTGCTATGGAGTCTGCTCGGGTAACCCAGACCTACAAAAAAAGGCACGAAAAAGGCTTGGTTTGTTTGCAGTTGATTTCAGGGAGAGAGGGAGGTAAATGCATCATGGGGAGGCTAACACCTGGTTCCCATAACCATCCGCGCAAATGTTTGGTCCCATAAGGCATTGCAAGCCCAACCCAAAATTCCACTCAGATACGTGCACTGTGGGATAGCTACCCACAGTACAGTGCTCCGTGCATCGATGCAAGCCCTGCTAGTGAGGGTGCACTCCACCGATACAATGAGCATAGTGTGGACACGTAAGATCGACTTGCTTAAATCGGAGGCTCGATGTCTACTTGACTTAACTTTGTAGTGTAGACATGGCCTTTAGGAATCTCAGAGCTTCCCCTGATCCCATGAACCTTGGGCTGCTCATCAGGGCTCTCTGCTGACCTTGGTAGGTTCCAGAAAGATCCCCACACAACCTGTAACAGGCTTCCCAACCAAAAATGATCCCAAATTAGCCCCTGAACCCAGGAGCCAGCCAAAAACCCTCCTGAGGTCTACTCAGGAGCAGTGCTCCCTTAAATGGAACTTAGGTGGCCTACAGGTAGAAAAGCTGAGTGGGGCTTAAGGGTGGGTTTACTAAATCAAGTGTTAATTGCTCTTGAAATCTGATTTTAATCAACTAAATTTAGGTCCTGGGCCCTGGATCTCAGCTAGGGGAACTGGTGAAGCTAGCTTTATCCCTCCCCTTTGTTTGCTGCAAAGTGGCACCAAAAAAAAAAAAAAAAAAACCCACCCAGAAAACCACAACCCTGAGAATCTTGGAGCTGTATTTAACACCTCTGTTTTGGGGGGTCATCATGATTTAGGAACCCATTGTCCAGTTCACTTTGTGCTTTTTCAGAAAAAAGTCAACCTTGGCCCCAGATCAGACTTACCAGTATTGAGGCCTAATATATGATGGCTTTCGTAAATTTTAGAGCTGAGGAGAAAAAAAATCAGGCTTATAATGTAAGTTTATTTGCAACATTAATGATGTTCCTTAATATACACAATGTAAGTGAATATAGGAGCACTGTAATTTTTGGAGTTCCATATTTTTGTATGTATCTAAATTAATTAAACTGATGTAACAGTTTTTCCATGTGACGGTATATGCACATGTGCACTTCTTCCTGGAAGGTTGCCGTCAGGGTCTGTCTGGGTAGCACAAATAAGGCCGAACTGTGCTATAGGAATGTTCCCATTTCAACCCTCTGATCAAGATGGAGCATTGTTCGCTGGGGATGTTTGCACAGGATGGCCACAAATGGTACAGTGGCCATGGATAGGCTGGTTTAGTCTGGGGGCAGTAGTTCAGCCACCCCCAATGTGGCTGTGCATTTGGGCTGGAAAGGGGTAGCTATTTCAGACAGTGTTTGTTCTGTTTTTCTCTCCACTTTCATTAATGAATGTCTCCGAACTGTCAGATCCCACCTTGCAGGTGGATACCACCATCTCCAACCTCACGGTGCTGGAGAAGGAGCCCTTCCCACTGGACTGCAGCATTCTGTCACGTTCCAGCCAAGAGTCCCGCTTCGCTGTGACCTGGTACAACCTAAGGATGAAAGAGGGAGGAGGCCAGGTTAGCCGTGGCACGGAGGAAGAGGAGGAGAGGGAGGCCCTGCTAAGCGTGGGCCTAGATGCAATGTTTGGCCAAGAGGCAGGTCGCTTTGAAGGCAGGCTGCGCTTCCAGAGGCTCTCCTCCGTGCTCTACCGACTGACGGTGCTGCAGGCAGGCGCTGCTGATGCTGGCAACTACTCGTGCCGTGTGGAGGAGTGGCTCCCTGACCCCAAGGGGGTGTGGTACAGGCTGGCTGAGGAGGAGTCCGGCACTGTCACTATTCACGTGCAGGATACAGGTGAGAAGATGTCAGATGGCTCCAATGGGGAGGTGGGGCAGGGGCCACCGGGGATACTGAGACATGGAACTGTGCGGAGAAGTGGATGTTAATGTATCTAAGCGACCATTCTCCCCAGGCCCTACAACCTTCCTGGCATCATGCTAGAGGTAGGTCTACACTTACTTCCTGGTTCGGCGGCAGGCAATCGATCTTCTGGGATAGATCCCGGAAGTGCTCGCCGTCGACGCCGGTACTCCAGCTCGGCGAGAGGAGTACGCGGCATCGACGGGGGAGCCTGCCTGCCGCGTCTGGACCCGCGGTAAGTTCGGACTAAGGTACTTTGAATTCAGCTACGTTATTAACGTAGCTGAATTTGCGTACCTTAGTCCGAAGTGGGGGGTTAGTGTGGACCAGGCCTAGGGGACTTTCACCTCTGACATAGATTCAAATGTGGAGTGACCCAAAGTCATTCCCATCTGGTGTCCCCTACGTTGTGAGTTGGTGGGTTTCAAGCTAGTTCCTGGGGACTCATGTCCACCATTGACCCACCTTGATGGCAATCAAGGCAGAGAGGCCAAGGATTGAATGGGCCATGGAGACTGAATTGTCCTGTCATGCTTTGAAGAGGCTCCTTCGGGTTAGGGGTGAGGCAGGCAGAGGCAACAGTGCAGTTTAAATGGCCCATGCTGTGCCTTTCCGGTGGGTAAGGAGGGGCTTGTTCATCAGAGTGCCCAACCCTGGTGCCTTTCACCAGCGCTGTGTTGGTTGACAACCAAAAAAGACAAAAACACGATTAAAAGTCAGGTAGTGCTGGAGCTTGGGAGCGTAATGTCTGTCACTTACCCACATGACCCCTCCCGCATCCCTGAGAAGTAACAGCCCGAAGCACTGAATTGAGGCGGCTGGCTTTGTGACATGGGCTAATGTCCCTAGGGGTGTAGGATGAGACGCTTCCTCAAACTCTAGTGATCCAGGTGCTCCCAGTGGGGACAAGCTTCTCTTCTGTTCTGAGAGCCCTTGTGTGTGCTAGGCTGAATTGTCCAGCATTTCCACTTTCCTTTCCCAGTGCATAGGGTGAGAAGGTGCAAACTGGCTTTGGATGCAAGTCCTGTGGATTTTGCAGTGCTTGGAGCTGCACACAGCTCTCTTGCCACCGCTGGCATTTCAGGTGGACGGGGGAGGGGCCCTTTGAGCATGCCAGCTATCCTTTCTGCTTTCCCTGCTGGTTTCCCTGCTAGGGCCCATTTCGGAGCTGAGGATGGGGAATCTTGGTTCGAGCTATCCCTGTCTTTTGGACTATGGGATGCAATGAGGCACCATGGGCACGCCCACTGGAGATCTGGGAATGGATCGCAGAGGTGGAAGCACAAGCGAGGCTGGGTATTAGGCACTAGCACTAGTGAGCCACTCTGCCCTTTCTGTTCCCAGTGGAATGGGAAGTGAAAAAGGTGCCACTTGACTTATGACGGTGGTAGGTGGGACACACACAGTGACCCTGTGTGTCGCTGAGATCAAGGTCTGAAGATTTCATGTTAAATGCATGTGTATGGTGGGGAGGGAGAATGAAGATGTGGCTGCACCGCTCTTTGAAATCGGTCTCCCTTCCCCAACCTCTCCATTTCCCCCCGAGAAGGATTGCTGTCACCTGGGCATGGAATACATGGGATATAAATATACCAACAAGTATCTGCTCTGGGTAAATCACCCCCTCAAGCACCAAATCGTGCGGCTGCATCAGAGCTAAGAATATCAGGCTAGTTATTGGGTGAGCCAGTTGCACTGTGTGCTGTGGTGTGCCTGCACATTATTCCATCATCTCTCCCTGCCATGTAAGACAAAGCCGAGCACCCAGCCATGGGTGTGACTCATCTAGGAATCTCCATAAATAGGATTTTGTATTGCATTGGAGCACTGTCCCTTTAAATAGAAACTTCTTCCAGAATAGGTGGTAGAGCGGGATCTGAGCCTTGTCTGGAAGGTTGATCAATACAGCCTTTGGGATTGGAGCTGGAGAGAGCAGAGCTACCACTGTCTCCTTTCAGCCAAACCCCATCATCCACAAACTCAGAGGCTCTTTATACTAAGCTAGCTTGGTGCAAGTCCTCCTGATGAAAGTTGCAGGCTTCAGCTACTTTATTCAGAATAGAATAAACAGAATCAAAGGTGAAACTGCCTGAGATTATATTGCTTTGTGATGCCGAGTCTTGCAATATTTGGTGTTTTTATTAAAGCCCCAGATCCCAGAGTCGTGGCATTAGATGAGAATCTGAGCTTTCATTAAAAAAAAAAAAAAAGGTTTCTAGGTTTGAATGGTTGCAGAACAGGAGTAAAATATGGCCTGACCCAACCTCTCGAGTACAGAGATGAATATGAGTCTAACATAAAGGAATAAGTGTCAGGCAAGGAAAACAAGCCCCCTCCAGCTAACATTTACTGCAGGGAAAGAGCACTTTTGTGGGGAGGGAGAGATTTGAAAATCCACTCTGACCTTAATGCTTCCCATCTCCACACTGGTCTGTTATCACTGTCTCTCTGGCAATTCTCTGGCTAGTGGTGATAATGGCCAAGGTTCATTGCTCCATGTTTTTTTCCTTCCTTTGTCTCTGCTTTCAGGCTCCACTCTGCAGTCCGTCATCTGCTCCAACGATGCCCTCTTCTACTTTGTGTTCTTTTACCCCTTCCCCATCTTCGGCATCCTGATCATCACCATCCTACTGGTGCGATTCAAGAGCAGGAACTCCAGCAAAAACTCAGAGGGTAAAAATGGGGTCCCTTTGCTGTGGATCAAAGAGCCGCACCTCAACTATTCTCCCACCTGCCTGGAACCGCCCGTCCTCAGCATCCACCCAGGAACTATAGACTAAAGGGGAGAAGCTGAGACCAACCCACAGAGAGAGAGACAGAGGCAAAGACACACCTGGAACCCAAAGGAATGGAGAGGTTTTGATGTTCTTGTTTAGTTTGTTTCAGCATCTGTTCTTCGACTCCACGACTGAGCCCTTCAGAGTTCCCCAACTCTGGGATTGGAGGGTCCAAGTCTTCCTCAAGCACCTGTGATAACAAAACTAGTCCAGAGATGGACGGACAGTCCACGTGCTTGCTGTACATAGTGGATTTTCCTTCTTGGGTTCATTGTGTTCTCATCAGTAGTTGTCCTTTGGACTGTGCTTTTGTTACCCAACGACTGTTGTCTTCCCCTCCCCGTCGCACCATGAGCAGTTTCATTCGGCGCTCTGGTCTGGGTGTTCTGGGGCTCTTTTTGGAGTAAAAGTATTCATTTCCTGAAATCAGTTTTGTTTGTCCCTCCTTGGACTTCATGTTGTAGTGAACAAAATCTTTCCCCAAGGTGAACTGAGCCAGCTGCTCGCTATTCTGAAGTGAACAGACCAGAATTGCGCTTTGAGGGCAGCTGGGTTTCGGCGAGGTCCATCTCGAAGATGAGGCTAGTTCAGCCACTTCTGCATCCCAAACATTTCTCCTTTCTTTGAGGATTTAGCATGTATGCGGGGCTTCATTTGGGAGGTGTCGTCTTGTCCTTGGACAGGATTGGACGCTCGGGCCACTTGCAGTCAGGACTAAAGCAGCCTGGTTTGATCCAAAGGACTGTGTGTGCCTGTGGCCATGGGACACTCTGGCCCTGCCACTAGCAAGGAGAAGACTCCCCAGAAAGCCCAGCTTACCAGGGACAAAACCCACCTGGTTTTACTAAACCGTGCTGCCATTCTCTCAGAAGTGGCAGGGTTGAGGCTGGGCTGCCTGCGTGCTCCAGTCACGTGGGGCCAGACGGCTGGATCCAACCTCGTCAGCTTGACCAAAGTAATGACTTTAGGAAGCGGGGGAGAGGGAGGCTCCATTGACTGGGATTAATTATATTTGAATTATTCTGCAAGGGTGGTATGTTACAGCCACACACTGGGCAATGGGAGTGTGGAATTAATGACCAGGTTTCATGTTGTTTCCAAGGACTTGCACTAATTACCAATGTGAGTTGAAACCAGGCAAGGAGGCTGCTGGAGGGATTTGCTCCCCGGGTGCTACTATGCCCTCTGGAAAGAAACCAATCCTCTCTCCCTTCTCTTGTGTGTTTTTGTGCCATTTTCTGTTGTTTTGGCTTTATTTCTCTAAGAGAACAACCCTTTTCCCCGCAACCCCCCAAAGTTTATTGTAAGCAAGTGCTGGGGCAGTAAGTGCTGTTCTTTCCGTGAAAGATACAGTGGTTAAAAACCAAATGGGGGCTCTGTATAATTGGAGGACCCGAATTCCACTACCCAGTAAGCCAAGTACCCCAGCAAATCTGGTGTAGGAAACTGCCTCCTCTGACACTTCCTTGGCGTATGTCAGGGGGAAGGGGTGGAACAATGGCCTAAAATGGCCTTTCACTGTCTTCCTTGATGTCTTCCTGGAAAACCTGGCCATTGTTTGTCTTTTGTGGAGTGGCTAAATCCAAGTGGGGATATACCACACGCCCTCTTTCCCCTTCCCCATGTGTCTGTGAGGGGCCATTCCCGCAGCTTCTGCCCTCTCCAAGCCAATAGGACTATCCTTCCTCAAGAGAGAAGGAGCTGGGGGGTCCATGATAGAGCAGCCCTGCTCGGAGAACTCTGCAGGGCCAGTAGGTTAAACCATGATGCTCTGATGTTTCAGTGCAAGTGAAGAGCCCGCACAGAAATCTACACCATGTAGAATCTTTCCATAGATGGAGGAGAGGGGGTGTGTGTCTATACTACATACGTGTGCATAAAAGCCTCACTCCACTGGAGGGAGAGTCCACCTGACGTTAGTTTTAAGACATCCCTTTCCTTATGAGGAAGGAATTTGCTGTCTCTCCCTCCATCAAATTGTTACTGCTTAGCAGCCCCTCTGTATGTATAATATTGCTCTCTAATAGACACTCAGACACTCCTCCCCCTTGGATATCCGGAGGGTCTGCTCAGAAGGGAGGATTGAAAAGAGAATGGAAATGAAGAACCAACCAAAAAAACCCAAACAAACAGCAGCCCCAAAGCCAGTGGGTATTGTTTTATAAATGTAAAATCTCCTGTACATACTGCTTCAGGGCAGGAAGTGCAACTCATTTCAGTTTTAAAAGGAAAAAAAGACACCAACAGGAGCCTTTCCTGCCCTAAGAGAACATTGCTCCTCAGCTGTGCACTGGAACTCTGCTGTATTGACCCAGTAGCCTCTACATCTCTCTCCATCCTTTCTGACTAGCGTTGCTTCCCTCTTTCCATGGAAAGCTGTTCCGCAGTGCCCTCCGGTGGCCAGAAACATTCCCTTCCACAGCTTGTCTCTCTTAAGCAGATGCATTCCTGAGGGCCATGAGATGGGATTTCCCTCTAAGCAGCGTTTGTGGTTACACGAGTTTACCTGGAATATGACTTATCAGTTGTGCTGGCAACATATTGCCCAGCCTCACTTTTTTTTTTTTTTTGTATAAACTAGACTCTTCCTGCAACAACTTTTATCATGAAGTTTTTCAAACAACTTTTTCTCTGCTTTAACTTTCTGTAATGAGCCAAGAAGCAAAGAGAAAAACCTGTCCATGCATGATGTGGAAAACTGGGATTTTTTTTTTAAAGGAGCTTTGTACTATGTTGCACTAAACATGTTTTATACAACACACCTGAGAGCTGTAGTAAACTGTGTTGAAATGGTGATGAATGTTTGTTGCTGGTTTTGTGTGATATGGGTTTTCAATGTGCTTTATTTTCTCATGCATGCACACCTACTCATGTACTGTCGGCCAAGAGGGAGCTTCCGAATGGCATCTGAGCTGTGTCAAATCGAGATGTAATCAGGCCTTTGGATTCTAACCATGCGCTTGGCAGTTTTGGTGAGGAAAGTATGTAATAAGCAACCAGGAGGGTGGCAGCTATAATGGGGTCAGAGGAAAGGCTAATGTTGACTTCTGAGAACTTTCTAGAGCTGCTCATTTCTAGGTGAATTCTGGCTTTAGGTTTTCTGCTGACAGCTATGCTCTCATGCTGGGTCCCAGGGCGCACAGCCACTGTGATGTGGCAGAATAACTTGCCCTGGCTTGTTCAGAGAGCTGGCTAATACAGAACACACTCCTACAGATCCCATCAAAGTTCAAAACAGGAAGGAGCCGGCCATTTCTTTGGCATCGTGTTCCTGTGTGCAATCCGGAAAGAACATGGGTGGCACCTCAGTACTAAACCATTTTTATTGACAGTGCAAGAATCTGGCCAACCTTTTGTAAAACTGCCTTGTCAGCACCTCCATTCTGTGGCTGGTGAAACTGAAGCACCCATTTAAGGATCACATTTTCAGGAGTTTGCACAAATACAAATTCCTTTTCCTCCGCCCACCACATTTCCCTAAATGGACCCAAGCAGGAGAGGGGAGTGCATGGAATGTTCTAAAACAGGGACTGAGTATCTGCAGGATGGCCATGCACAGGTGGGCGGGTGTATGCGCAGGGCCATGGGGATAGATCCCCATGGGTTGGGTCTCCCACTGCAGCTCAAAATAGGTGGCAACTGAAGTGCCGGGGGTGTGGTCTGTGGGATAAACAGCAATGCTGACTGTGTAGCAGAGAACCATGTGGGAGTTCTATGCTGCCTGGGCAGTACCCAGACTGCACAACGTGGCCTGGAGACCTGCTTACTCCTGGAACCCCGTGGATGTGCCCAACGAGATCTACATTGAGGTCCTGATGCAGCTGCTTCCCCCTAAAACTCTCAAGACTAGAGCAGTTTTTTTAATTTAAAAAAAAGGGGGGGGGGGTTGTCAGAAATGTCTGTGACCAAAATGACTTCTGCCACACACAAAACAAATAAATAAATACATTCATGTTGGTTGAGATGTTTTGGTTTTCAGCTAAGTTGCTTTTTAAATTTCATTTTGTTGGCAGAAACACCCATTTTCTTTCACTTTGTTTTTACACTGAAACAAGGTGGGGTTTTCGTTCGGAGGTTAGAATGTAACAAAACTTACATTTTTTGGTATAAAACAAAACAAAAAAACACAAGTTTTAACAAAACTTTTTATTTCTTAAAAAATGGTCATGAAATACTAGCTTTTTCCAGCCAGTCCTACTCCGGTCTCCTGAGGTTCTTTGGCAGGGGGAGTCGGGTGTGGGGGGGGGCACTGAGGTCTAGTGCTTTCCACATATGCATGTGTTTAACCCCTGCCCACCATATAACTGGGATAAAGCCTCTCTCAGAAGACAGAGGCCTCCCCCATACATCCCTGGCTCATGACTTCTCTTTTCCCAGTGATAGTAGCCCCTTGCTTTCTTTTGGGATGGGGAGGCTAAGGGTAAATTATTTTGATGACTAAATGCAAACACAAAACTACAAGGCTTCTGGATCCATGGACCAAGTGCAGCACTAAAGTTTTCCTCGGCAGTTCCCTTGACAAGGAGTCTGGAGAGGAGGGAATACGTACTAAGGTACCTTGCTCTTGTGGTACTAGTTTAGGCTTGTTTTACAGATTTGGAGGCAGGAAACAGTTTTCCAAGTCTGAATTTGATAAATGAGCAGATGTCTCCTTCCATGACTGCTATAGCAATGGGAGCCTGGACTTGTGCAGAAATACGTTCTGGAGGGGGTGGGGGGGAAGCATTCACACTATCCTTACAAAAACAAACCACCTCAGCTCTGAGTTTATATTCTGTGTCACTTCAGCACAGTTAACAATGTTGTGTGGCCTTCACTTTCCTAACAGTATCTGTCCATCTTCTCCTTGCCTTTACCTTTGTCCTTTTGGGCACAGGGGTCCTGTCTCCTCAATGCAAGCACAAAAGCTCTTAGCATTACCTTGCAGCACTTCGAGGGAAGAATAAATACACCCTCAGTGACCTGAGCACTAAGTTTGGTCAGGAATCCATACAACTCCTTCCTTCTCTCTCATGAGACTGAAGGACAAAATGGAACACCAATAGACAGTTTCAAATGAGAAATATGTGCTTTATCTTCCATTTGCCAAATATTTCCTTTTATTTAATTATAGACAGAGCACTTAAAAAACAGAGGTCACCCCAGGCAAAAGTACAGAACTGCAAGTCTCTTTTCCCTCTCATTTGGAAACTCGTTCATGCGCTTCCAGCATTTCCTTGATATCTGCTGCAAATTCATCAAAAGGCACAATGGCGAACCTCTGACATGGTGAGGCAGCAGCTATCTTCTATTCATTTGCAAATCTAGACTGTTTCACATAGAGCAGAATTGTTCTGCATTATCAGATTACATTTTGTAGTAATTTTATTCTTTTGTAAAGGATCTTAAATAGGATAAATGATGATCAGCTTGAAAGCTGCCATCTTGGGAGTAAGACACACAGAATTCGGCTGTTTGCACAGAAAAGCAAGAAACTTTCAAAGGTGTTATCAG
Organism: Malaclemys terrapin pileata; assembly: GCF_027887155.1. NCBI lineage: Eukaryota > Metazoa > Chordata > Testudines > Emydidae > Malaclemys > Malaclemys terrapin. Next base: position 168,561,619 of record NC_071505.1, read on the forward strand.
CAGTTCCATAAAATTTCGAGAAAACATCTTTCAACAGCTCTAAAGGTCTTGACTCTTAATTGGGAGATGGTAGCAAGCGGCATTTCCTATTTCTAATTCTTCATAATGAGATCCAGTTTGATGAAGTAAGGTGCAAATTCTGTCCCTAATGTTAGAATTACCCTAAGTGAAGGGTAAGACTGTATGTGGATTTAACTTCCCCCTTAACAGCAGTAGGCAAGAGCTAATGACATTTTTATTTAATCATAACAAAAGGTCTTGAAATTCTGCAATTGGTTAGAGATGCTGTGAAATTAGGTTTTAAACAAATGCCAAATGACCATTCTTAAAGCATTTCCCCACACTAAAGATGTGAAAATCCACCCTCGTGCTTCACACTAATTGGTCGCTTAGGACCAAGGGTTGAAGGGACCCTAGAGACTGTATTCCCCTCTCAGCTGTCGAGGTGCTCACTACGTGTCTGGGGTGAGTGCACTGGGATGTGAGAGAAGGGAAGGCTGGCACTAGCACGCTGTGCTGGTTCTCTTCTGTGGAGGAATATAAAATTTCACTCAAACTCAACCCAGTATCAAATTATTACTGACAAAATCCAAACCTGGCTGCCCATGCATTGCTCTTTGGTGCTTCTGAGATTGCATTTCCGCTAGCAGTGGCAAAAAAAAAAAGAGTGAACACAGCTGCTATGCCAGATTTCCCCCTCACACTTTCATCCTTAATCCCGTTATTCTAGTACTAGGCATTGGCTAGACAGACTGCTGAAGCACAAGCATTGCCTGGGCGGATCAGGAGCTGCAGGTAGATGGGTCGTAAAGTACAGTCCAAGATCAATCTAACCCTCCCCTCACCCCACAAGCTATACAGGGACCTTTGTAAAGTTTAGTTTTGTCTTGTGAACTCTAGAACCACCTCTCTGCTTGGACTAGCCCTCTGGCTGGCTGACCTCATACAGGGCCTTAGCTATTTTCTCCAGCCTCTCTCTGTATTCCAGTTCTCTATAGAGGGATACGTTGACTCCTTTGAAGCCATACATGGCCCCCCACCAGCATGCGGCAATGGCTGCTGTAGAATCGGAGTCCCCACCATGGAAAAAAGCCCGGTGAGCGAGCTCCGTCCAGGAGTTTCCAGCGCCAAGTATGGCATCGTAGGCAATCATTGGGGCATCATGCCCACTGCTGCCGCCCCAGCCAGAGTAGCTCAGGGAGACATAGAATTCATCTCGCTCCTTCACGCCATATATGGGGGGGAAGGTAGGAACAGACACTCCATCTGAAATTCCCCTGGACTCCAGGTATCTTTTCCACTGTTCTTCAAAGTAGGACCTACAAAACAGGAGAGAAAAGTAAGCAAAAGTCCCAGGACAGCAGTAGGCAGCATTTCTGTTTAAACAGATGGACACCACAGCTGTCAGCAAAAAACATGAGAGAGCGAACTCAGCCCACCTGCTAAACCAAACAGCAAACCTTTCCTGTCTAATTGGAGACATTAGCGGCACAATACAAAGGCTATGAGAGGGTGAGAATCACAAAGGGAGGAACACTTAAGCATTTGACTCTTCCCTCCAGGAGAGGGCACTAGAGCACCGACTGGGACAAATAACCCATTGCATTGCAAGAGATTCAAAGTGACAGAAAATAAGTAGAGAGAACCAAAATCCTGCATTCAGATCATCTCCACAAACTATGTGTGTGAATGGATTCAGAGTCCGAACCAGGATCCAGATCAAAATATTTTAGCTGCCTGCCCTCCGCCCCAAGCCCTAATGTGCTGGGGGTAACATCTGAAACTCGGGGGGGCTTTCAAAACGTGTATCTGACCTTCTCACCTCAGCCCCAACTCTAAAAATAAATTTGCCTGCTGCCTCGGGACTGCTTTCTTCCAAGCTGAGATAACCTATTAGTGATGGAAGATAGAGCTCGACGCCTCCCCCCCATTTTCCCCTTTCTGAATTACTGATGAGCCAATCCTGATTACTGTCAATTTGGAATTTGCCAAACAGTTTACACAACCAAATTTCAGCCTATGGTTTGTTTGAAGTGTCCACTAGAGAATTTATTGGTGGTGTGTGATTGACCACAGAAGTAGTCCTGGTATCTCTGCCCCATAGTTGGATGACAAATATTACAGGAAATTTCTGAATAACCAATAATCATTGGTGTTAAAAATTGTGTGCGACTCTTGAAAATTTCACACGTTTTTCACAAATGGTTGTCAGCCATCTGAATACTCCACAAAGAATAGTGAACCAAACGTGCTGTTTCTTAGTCACAAATATTCACAAATCACTTTAGTATTCACTGAGTTGTTGAAGATCATGATCAACTGGTGTAAATCTGCATCGCTCCAGTTGAGGAACTGACCCCAAGGGTTGGTTTTTAAGCTAACTAGGACTATGTGAACTAGCTTGGATAAAGTTAAAATCCCCTTCCACTTCCCAAAGCCACCTCCTTTTTAGAAAGAACCTTGTTAGATTCTGAAAAGCATGAATAATTCCCTCCCTCTCTGTTTCAATCACCTTCACGCTCCCTAGCTCTGTCTGACATCAGCGGTACAGTTTGAACAGAGACGCTGTTCTGCAGGATATCCAGTGGATAGCTCATGGAGAAGCATGTTCTCTCGTAAGATTTGCAGATTCTAGGTTTGGTTTGAGCAAAGAAACATCAGAACCCTTGAGTGCTTGTCTGAGTTGAGCTTGGCTCTGATCTATTTAAGTTTCTCCACAGCCCCAATCTCTAGTCATTCAGGCTCTAGGGAGGAAGGATGGTCTTGTAGCTGAGATGCAGGGAGCTGGGTTCTCTCTTTGGCCCCGTTAGAGAACAGAAGTGTAGTGGAGGACAAGTTGCTTAATCCCCTCTTTCTCTATCTGTAAAGTCATATATTCATAGCGTTCAAGGCCAGAAGCAACCACCAAATCATCTAGCCTGATCTGTATCTCATAGGCCCCCAGCACCTGCACACTAACACTAGGGACAGCAATACTTCCCTCCCTCACAGAGGGATTTAGAAAAGTTAGTTCGTGAGGGTGTGTAAAGCACTTTCATAACCTTCCAACAAGACTGCAGGGAGGCCTGAACATGCAGGAGTGGGCAATGCAGAGGAAAGCTGTGGGATGGGGTAGAAACCTTTCCTATCCTAGGGCCTGATTCTCATTGACACAAAGGCAGTGTAAAAGGGCCATGAAGTGAACCCTCCTTGTTGGGATCCATGAAACGGACTCCTTTCAAAAAACGGTGTTGAGACCCCATGGCTGAGGTTGCTGAATGCCTGGCATATGATAATCTGGAGAGATTGGTAACCAACCATTTGGGGGCCTACAAATTCCAGTCATCTCACCAGCAGAACCCAGCCTGGCTCACCAGTGCTTCAGGTTCTCCTTCACAAAGTAGCCAGACTTCTGGATGTAGTCTTTAGCCTGCGGCAGCACTTCCATCAGTCCCTTCCCCCATTCGTGAGGGGGCTTGCGATTCACAGCATAGGCGGTAAAGAGAGCAGAAGCCAGGGATCCCAGATAGCCAGTTGGATGATGATGGGTCATTCGACCGCTCTCGATGCTGACTTGAATCAGGCTGTCCAACTGCTCAGGATGACAAAACCTCAGCCCAATGCACATGGACCGCATGGCAGCCCCGCATCCTCCCTCATGCTTGTTAAATGGAATCCTCCAGCCATCTGGTTGGTCTGGCTGCAGGCCCAGTGCGTTTTGAACGCAGGTAGTACCTGTGAAGGAAGGAAACAGACTAATAAAGAGAAGCCTTGATCAATAGGCCAGAATGTTCATTTAGAATGAGGAATGGTGAAGGCCAGAGGATAGGCAGGGGAGGGAAGGAGCTTTCCTGTATACCTTTCCTAATTTCATATCAAAACCTAATTAAAATATATAAGACAGCATCAAAGTCTCAGTCCTTGTCAAGGCCAACAAAATAAAACAAGTTTGGCATTTCCAGGCCAAACTTAGTGTGTGAAAGCAAATAACTAATTTTAAAAAGTTAAACAATCTTTTTGATTTCCCCACCACCCCCAGACTCTGTCTCTCAACAGATTTTGTCAGAGAACTCCTAAAAACTTCTTCTCTGGCAAAATATTTCAAATACACCTCTACCCCGATATAACGCGACCCAATATAAAACTAATTCAGCTATAACGCGGTAAAGCAGTGCTCCAGGGGGGCCGGGGCTGCGCACTCCAGCGGATCAAAGTTCGATATAATGTGGTTTCACCTGTAACGCAGTAAGATTTTTTGGCTCCCGAGGACAGCGTTGTATCAAGGTAGAGGTGTAGCTTGATGAAAGTTTTGAACATGTAAGTTAAGGGTAGAAAATCAGTCTTGTAACAGAAAGCTAGCTACAGCTGTAACTACCGAGAGACTCTCTCTTAACCACCTAGGACAGTGGCAAAAATTGTCAATGTGCCTAAAGTAAGGTACGTCAGTCCCTACTTTGTTACCTGAGCAGAGATGGCCTAATTTTCAAAGCTGCTAAGCACCTGCAGTTTCCTTTGGCTTACCTGGAGTCATGAGTGTTCATCAGTTTAGGTCCAAAGCATATTTATAGCCTAACAACTGCAAAGTTTCCATGAATTGTATAAATCATCAGTGGTAAATTTTGTGTCTCCGTTTACTCATTCCACAAACATCCAGATATTCCCCATGAATGTTTGCAACCCAAACTTTGCAGCATCGTACTAGTGTGGGAAAATTAGAAAGTAAAACAGGCTAAACTGTGATTGCTGTACCTTATTGTCCTGCTGTCACAGCAGAACTAGTAAAAGGGATTGAGATTTTAATAAACTAAGGTGTTACTGGTAAAGATCATTGTGGTTTTAAAAAATATTTGATGTGGCTTAACTCTTTTCTTGTACTTAATTTCATATCACATCTGTGTAAATTTTGTAGCCTTAACCGTGCATATTTATTTTTGTGTATATGTGTATGCACAAGATGTATACTGCAGACCAAAAACTACAGTAGAACCTCTGAGTTACAAACACTATGGGAATGGAGGTTGTTCGTAATTCTGAACAAAACCTTATGGTTGTTCTTTCAAAAGTTTACAACTGAACATTGACTTAATACAGCTTTGAAACTTTGCTGTGCAGGAGATAAATGTTGCGTTCCCTAATTCTTTAGTAGTTTACATTTAACACAGTACTGTACTGTATTCGATTTTTTTTTCCTGCTGCTGCCTGATTGTGTGCTTCCGGTTCCAAATCAGGTGTGTGATTGACTGGTGAGTTCGTAACTCTGAGTTTCTACTGTATGTTAAAAGAATGTTAAGGATGCAAAGCCAAGTACTGAAAAGTTAGGAAATGCCAGAATTAAGGTTGCCCATGAAACCTTAATTTGGCCCCCTTGTCATATACAATATCATACTATCTTTAATTACATGGTCACTACAGCTGCCTGGACATCAGAATTCCGCAGGACATTCCCAAAACAAACAAACAAACAAAAACCTCTATTAGTTCTGTATCAGAATGAAAAGCTAAAATTTCCCATGGAACAGAAACAGGGCCACTTGGGGGGGGGGGCAAGTGGGGCAATTTGTCCCAGGCCCTGGGCCCCACAGGGGCCCCGCGAATCCTGGCCGAGAATCCCTTTCCTGGCTAGAGGCGCCTTTTTAATTTTTACTCACCCGGCGGCGGTCCGGGTCTTCAGTGGTACTTCGGCGGCGGGGGGCCCTTCAGTCGCTCCGGGTCTTCGGCGGCATTTCGACGGCAGGTCCTTCAGTGCTGCCGAAGACGCGGAGCGAGTAAAGGAGCTGCCGCTGCAGACTCAGAGCACCGCCCGGTGAGCACAAGCGCCCCCCGCTTTGCCCCAGGCCCCCTGAATCCTCTGGGCGGCCCTGAACAGAAATTCTAAAAATTTCACTGATAATGTTGAAATATTTTATTTTGATTGTATTACTTACATATCCAGTCAATTTAGCTAGCCAGTTTTTTCCCCAGCCCTGAGCAGTTTGTGCCAATCTACTTCCTCCATTGTCCCGCCCCAATCCAGCTCTTGTCCACTCTGCATTTGGATCAGGCTGCTTCTCCTCCACACTGCCAGGGTGCCAGCAGGGCAGAGGTGGGGAGGCATTGAGAGCACAGGACAAAAAGGCTTCCTGCTCTCAGGTCTGGTGCCAGGCCCTATAGTGGCCCCCCAGCAGGGACAGTCGCATCCTGTTTAGCCCCTTCCACACTGGGCTGGAGCATGCTCGATGCAGATAGAATCTTCAGGGAATTTAGCTGCCAAACTCTCCAGTGTCTTTACTGAGCATATGTAAAAGTGAGATTTTTTTCCCCCCAAAGGCTTATAACTGGGCCATGTGTGGGCTTATTTTTCACAGGAATTGCAAAGGCACATCCCTGACATAAAGGTCCCTGCCAAATTTCAAGTCCCAGATCCAAACATGCAGGTGCTAGAACTTCTCAAAGAAACTGTTGTAGGAATATTAGCAAAACAATGTCTTTTTCCCAATCTTGTTCTTGGAAATGGCAGAACCGTTTTATTTGGAACTTTCCAGAAAAATCAGTCCGATGCAGACAACTCGCATGTAAAATTTCAGCCTGAACACTTAGTTTGGTAAAGTTATAAGCATCTAAAAACAGGGGCACTCTCTGGCAACCTTAACTAAAGAGGGAATGAGAGACAGAAAATTAGACAAAGGAAGGAAACATTGTTTTGTATGGTACAGATACAATTTCAGAAGGATTACCTGGAGCTCTGCCATCCATGTCATCCATACAGTCCTTGTAGTGCTTTGCTAGAAGGGAATAGAGCTCTGGAAAACGTGGTTGTTTCCCAGCAGCTACCAGAGCTTCAGCTGTAGCCAAGTGCATCACTGTGTCATCGCTGACTTTCCAGCCTGCTATACAGATGTTTCCCAACCCGCCCATTTGTGCAAGCTGCCTGTGAATCTCCTGGCCATTCTGCAGGAACTCCCATTTTCTATTGTAATAGCCCAGGGTATCACCAACTGCGCTCAGCACCATGGCTGCCACGTAGTTCTCAATCAGACCTGAACTCATGCTGTGCTCAGGGTGGCTCCACTTCTCATGGACTCTGAAAAGAAAACAAGTATCATTAGCTTGGTAGGGGGCCTCATTGTGTATCTGGTTAAGCAAGAGCCACTCTCATAAAGTCTTAAGAGCTGGAGCGTTCAGCCTTTCTGCACCTATTGGGCAATTTAACTTGCACAAATAGCTCTGAAATGCAGTATTTGCACACTTTGCCTCACAAGCCGTATGGTTAGTTTAGCTTCTGAGTAGGGAATGGCCTGTGGGTGTTCTACTGGGAAACAAATATAAATTCAAACCTTATTCTGAACCAAGAGTAGATCCCACACCAGCCTTCCATCAGCTTTAGGCCTTGGCCTAAACCAGGGGTAGCAACCTATGGCACATGTGCCCAAGGCGGCACGCAAGCTGATTTTCAGTGGCACTCACACTGCCCGGGTCCTGGCCACCGGTCCGGGGGGGGGGGGGGGCGGGGGGGGGGGGGGACTCTGCATTTTAATTTAATTTTAAATGACGCTTCTTAAACACTTTAAAAACCTTATTTACTTTACAGACAACAATAGTTTAGTTATATATTATAAACTTATAGAAAGAGACCTTTTAAAAACATTAAAATGTATTACTGGCTCGCGAAACCTTAAATTAGAGTGAATAAACGAAGACTCGGCCCACCACTTCTGAAAGGTTGCCGACCCCTGGGCTATACCATGTTTCTCTCAGGATCTGACAAAGTACACATTCTTCTTCCCAACTACATTCAGCTGCTGCCATCCTGGCCAGGTAAATTACAGATGCAATTGAGAATAAAGTTATTTGTAAGTATTAAAATTTAGATTTTTTTTTTAAGTGTGTTCCATATAACACCCTCGGCTTGGTTGGTTAGTTGGTTTTGTATTAAATCTGTACTTAAATAAAGCCACCCCAACATTTCTTTATTCAAAAACCAGCCAACATATATCCCCCTGAAGGATTTGCCACCTTGTTATAGTAGCACTTTGATAAATGCTTAAGAGCCTGAACATGAAATGGTTTGGTCTATTTTCATTGAGAAAAATGCACAAAGAAAACCATATCAAAAGTGAAAGGTTAACTTATTAATCAATTGCTATAGATTAAGAAAGTGATTTAAAACAAAAACGAAGTCCAGTTGCACTCTGAAGAGTAATTATAGTGGTCCAGCAGCGCCCCAGAGTTAAGATTATATTACAACTTCCATTTAAAGATCAACGTTTCTAAGTCTTCTAAAATTGACATGCTTAGTAGGGGTCCTTTGAAATTTAGTGTGCCTCAAGAGAGTGCAGGGTAGGGGCTCTGAAGACTTAGGACCTGAAAAAATACCCATTTCTCAAAAAGTTTCTATCTGCGGTTGGTTTTTGTGTTGTTGTTGATGATGGGGGTTTTTTTGCACAGAGCTAGAGATAAAACTGTTGATGTGAGGCGGTTCAAAATGGTCTCAATCTGTCTAGTTTTACCCGAGATAGCGGTGACACCCACTAAATCTTTGGGGGATACAAACTGAGGATAGGATTTGAGAAAATGGACATTGTTTACAGTGCACACCCGCCAATACAGAAAAATGGCCAGAGGGTTTCCTTTCCTTCCGGTTTATAGGCTTTAAAGGCTGATGCTTGTAAGTGCTCTACAATCCAAACGGTTACTCAGATTGCTTTGAAATGTGGGGCACGGGCTAGTGTTAGTGATCCATACTTGGGGTCTTTTGACCAAGGGTTTGCCGAGTTACAACCCTCCCCCTCTAAAACCAATTTCCTTCTGCCTTGTACTGTTCAACTGAGAGGTACTAATGATAGTTCAGTGGTTTGAGCATTGGCCTGCTAAAGGCTTGTGGGGGATCTGGAGCAAAAATCTGTCTGGGGATTGGTCCTGCTTTGAGCTGGGGGTTGGACTAGATGACATCCTGAGGTCCCTTCCAACCCTGATATTCTATGAAGATGAATCACAGATCTCACTGAGACTAAGAGCTGTGAATTCACCCTTCAATTAACATAACTAAGAGTAAGTTAATCATGAACCCCCACCTAAAACAAAAGGTTTGGACGGAGTGGCTACAATTTGAGAGTCGTGGGTAGCAGATTTTTTGGGGGGAAGAGGAGGTGGAGTTGGTGTGGCAGTGCAACAGTGCCCCCTCCTGGCCAAGTGAGACGTGGCACCGATCACTCAGCTTAGCAGGACTCTGTCTATTCCTGGTGCCCAGGAATCTGAAAAACCCCTGTTCTCAAGGCCATCAGGGAGTTGGTAGGGAACCCAGCTCACCACTGCACTGGGTTCCAGCTCAGGGCCCTCAGGCTAGACAAGCAGGATCAGTGTTCATTGACTCAGGAAGGAGCTCAGGGCACTGTTAGGATATAAATATTCAGGACTGTTTGCAAAGGCCTATACTTTAAGAATGTAGGTGTAGTCTTATCACTTAGCTAGTTACAGGGGTATACAAGAAAGAATTAAAATTACTGTTTGCCGATGTAAGGGCCTTTTTTTACTGTGACAATCTGAGGCCCTGTTTTTAGGCTAAGCCTTTGGCTAAGCAGGCAGGCCAGCCATAAGCTGGGAAGCGAACAGTTACATTCTTACATTTCAAACTAGTCACATTGAAATAAGTTGCTATGGGGCTGTTAGGAATACAATCCTGTCCTGATATTCTATCACCTCCAGAGAAAGGGAAGAGCCTAGAAGATTAAAAGGAAACTTAGCATCCTGTCTGGCAAGAACTCACTTATCAATAACTGGGATGTGAAATCCTTATTTCTGTATTGTTTTATAACTGTAGTCTCCACTTCCGTATTGTTTGTCTGTATAATCTCTGTCTGGTTCTGTGATTGTTTCTGTCTGCTGTATAATTAATTTTGTTGGGTGTAAACCAATTAAGGTGGTGGGATATAATTGGTTAAATAATTATGTTTCAATGTGTTAGGATTGGTTAGTTAAATTTCAGTAAAATGATTGGTTAAGGTATAGCTAAGCAAAACTAAGTTTTACTATATAGTCTGCAGTCAATCAGGAAGTAAGGAGGGGAATGGGAACAGGGAATGGGGGTGGGGTTATTGGAATCTTGTTTCGCTAAGAGTGGGTGAAATGGGAACAGGGACACAGGCAAGGCTCTGTGGTGTCAGAGCTGGGAAGGGGGACACTGAGGAAGGAAACTGGAATCATGCTTGCTGAAAGTTCACCCCAATAAACATTGAACTGTTTGCATCTTCGGACTTCGGGTATTGTTGCTCTCTGTTCATGCGAGAAGGACCAGGGAAGTAAAAGGGTAAAAAAATAAGTCCCCTAACAGGCACCATCAACCTTCCCCCAGGCCTCTGCAGGCTCTTCAGCTTGTTGGTCTGTTCCACCCTTCCTGGGGTATTGTTGCTTGGTAGCTCTCTAGCAGTTTGCTGACAGGAATTCCTTTCACCAGTCTGCTCACTCTTCTTTTAGCCACCCCACCCCTCTGCTTCCCAGCCCTTTTATCCTCCCAGCTGCTGTGAGGCTGCCAATCAGCAGTGGTCAGCAGTGCCTGTATTAACCCCTTGGTTGTTGGGCCAGCATGGGGTACATACACTCCATGAATTAAACATATGAATGCTTCCTGGGAGGGAGGGGCATTAAGGGGCAGCTGAGGGGGAGAGGGGTTTTGGGCTGCAGCAAGGGGAGAAGGATAGCTGGAGATGCGTCATAGAGGAGGGGAGAGAGGTTGGGGGTGCAACTGAGTGAGACGTGGAGTTTAGGGGAATTGGAGGGGCGGGATCCGGGATTGTTGGGATGAGTGGCATAGGACTGGGGGAGAATACAGATGGGCACCTGTCGGCCTCACATTCTTCCCTCCCATGTGTGTGCCCAAATCTGAAGGGCTCTTGCCCCTGGGGGAGAGAGGGGCTGAGCCCCACCTTTTCCCCTCATGAGCTGAGGTGTGGGAGGCCTGGGTTGCTTTGGGGGTACCTGAATCCGTCTCGTTGCCCCCTCTGTGAGTGCTAGGATCTAATGGAGCTACTGCTCATCCAACTTCTTCCCTTTTTGTCCTTTAATAGCATTAGATGGATTCGTGTGGGTGAGAGTGCGTGGGCTGCAAAAGCAGATGAAAGGTTTAAACCTTTCAGCAACTGTGGGGTTGGCAGAGTAAAGGTATGTGTAATAACAGGGCATATTAGAGCATTGCAGAAAGAGGGCACAGTTAAGGTTGCATGGACAACCTTAATTCTACATTTCTTGGTTTTTAGACGTTTGACTTTTGCTCCGCTTAGCGTTCTGCAAGGGGATGACACGCCACCAAGCAATCCTAACTCTGCCTGAATGTAGGTTTTTTGCCGTTGAATTTTATAGAAATCATCCTTATTGCTTCGATCTACCCTGTGTGTTTATTCAGAGTTGGATCTGTTAGTTTAGTGACAACCCCTTTCTTTTTGCTACATTTCACTTCTGAGATCCCTGCAGAACCAGCCCAGTTGAGAGTGTGAGCTGGCTCCTATTCCTTTGTGTACATCAGGCCTTTGCATACTTAGTTCCAATCAGTTGCACCTGTGCAAAATCACTGAAGATGCTTAAACGCAATAAGAGGACAAGTAGGAAAACTTACAGATGGAGGTATAGAGGTTGCATCTGTGTCAGGAATTTTAGACAAGCCTCCCAATGCAGGTCGAGCATTGGCTAGAGCAACAGGTAGACAGGGCCCAGGGGTTTTAACCAGCCTGTTGCCTAGATCTACCCTGAGCATGGTCAGACAATTCTTTGCTTAAAATGCTAGTGGTCTGTCTGAACTAGTGCTCCAACCCTTGGTATAATTTAATACCAATTTAGGGGAAAATGTACCTAAGACACTCTATGACCAAGTTTCAGAGTAGCAGCCGTGTTAGTCTGTATCCGCAAAAAGGAGTACTTGTGGCACCTTAGAGACTAACAAATTTATTAGAGCATAAGCTTTCGTGGGCTATTGAGGAAATATATATACACACATACAGAGAGCATGAACAGGTGGGAGTTGTCTTAAGGAGATATATGTACACACATACATAGAGCATGAACTGGTGGGAGTTGTCACGACAACTCCCACCTGTTCATGCTCTCTGTATGTGTGTATATATATTTCCTCAATATATGTTCCACTCTATATGCATCCGAAGAAGTGGGCAGTAGCCCACGAAAGCTTATGCTCTAATAAATTTGTTAGTCTCTAAGGTGCCACAAGTACTCCTGTTCTTTCTATGACCAAGGACAGCAAAGTTAGGCGACTTGGCAGAAATCACACAGGAAGTCACCTTCAGATCAGCTTGTGTGAGTTAGTCATTCTAAGTGAGTCAAGGGATTTTTAGAAACTTGGTTTTAGATTTATTAAAAAAAAATCCCATCTCAAGCCTTAGGTGCTTTAACACAACATAAAACCCACAATCCATCCAAAACCAGAGAACTAGGATAGGCCAAACTTAGGGACAGATTTAAAGGTCAGAACATGGTCAGCAAACATGCAGCACAGTCACATCGCCTTAGGCTTTTTTGAATATAAAAGTTTAAAATAAATAAATAAAAAATCACAGGCCCAAACATAAATGGAATCTCACCCAAACTGTGTTGGCCTGCGTATTTTCGATTACTGGAACCTCGCACCAATGGCAATACTTTTCCTGGGCCAATTGTTTGACGATGCTGTCTTGTCTTTCTCTGTTGGAAGAAGCGCAAGATCACTCAACCGTGTCTGTGACAGTGTTGAACACACATAATTTTTGACACATCTTAATGTGCTCATTTCACATTCAGCGCTAGGCACTCCAATTAGTAGGGTGAGAGTCAACACAATATTTTCATTTCTGGTAAAACATCACCGGGATAACTTGACACTATGAAATTCAAGTAGCTCTGGACTTCAAGGGACAAACTGAATACCTCTGTGTCCTTTGTTTTTCAAGATGAATAATCTTACAATCTCGTAAACCAAGTCTAAAGAAAAATGAGTATTTCCCCACGAGTTTAACAACTTTCTCCTTTGACTCTGCTAAAGTTATATTTTTGAAGTCACCTGGGATGGATAAAACGAAATCAAGCAGCTACCTCTTGAATTCCCTCACACTGAGATTTTAGTTCACCAATCATATCCAAGACCTCAAAATATTCCTTCGATGGTTCTCCTTTGCTTCTAACACACAATTGTGTACAAATGCATCATACATGCAGAGTACACATCTCTTCCTGTGGCTTGGATACTTTGTATTTTCATAACCCATTGCTTCCCACCTGGTCTGAGATTTTTACAATTTCCCTCATAATTTTTTTCAGATCTGAGATTGCTGAGCTCATTCACTGCGTTGGAGGACTTGGATCAGGTCAATTTTCTTTGACCGAAAGATTCCAGAGACTGCAGCCATGATAATGAAGATCCTATGCCAGCATAACATACTGAGGTATGTAGTGAGTCGGTGTGGCTCCCCGCCGCCCCGGAAGGGGGAGAGCCCATCCGGAGGCCGGAGTGGGCGGAGCTAGGGAGTTCTGAGCCCGCCCCTCAGAGGCTCAGGCGGCGACCCGGAAGTATAAAACCGGGCCCTCAGAACTCAGTTTGGCCCCAGCAGCCAGAGAAACCAGACATCTCCAGCCTAGCTCGGGGCTGGGAAACCTCCACGGCCCGGAGTGACTGCCAGGAGCCGCCGGGCCTGCCCTGTGCCCGCTACCCCGAGGAGCCGTCGGGCCTGCCCTGCGCCCGCTACCCAGAGGAGCTCCCGGACTTGCCAAACGATCCCTGGCTGGATGAACCCATGGTCCAGGATCCCCCTGAGGCCGACGCCAGCACCCAGGTAGGCCCAGAGGGGGAGTCTGGAAGTAGCCCAGGGGTAGCCGACCCCAGTCTGGCTGCAGCACTGCCAGAGCCGATGTCAGTGTGTTGCAGCCAGGATCCCCACTGACGAAGCAGTGGGTCTTCTGCCGCTGCTAGGGCTCCGGGCTGGGACGCAGTGGAGTGGGAGGGCCTGCGTCCCCCCGCCACCCAACCAGTGGGTGGCAGTCTCCCCCCTCTCCCAGGCCTGTTGAGGCTCAGGCCTATTACTGTGGCTCAGCCCTGCCTGAGGACCTGAGCTCTGCCTCTATGTTTGTTGCCCCGCCCTGACTTAGCGCCTGGGCTAAATACTTTGTTTACTGTTGCTCAACCCTGACTAAGGGTCTGAGCCCTGACCTAACGTTGGTGCCCGCCCTGAGCTGGGGTTGGGCTTCCTGTATCTTTCAGAACTGCAAGGGCTGCCGGGCGAGACCCTGCAGCCAGACAAAGCACTCAAGCCCCAGCAGGTAGTGAGTCGGTGTGCCTCCCCGCCACCCCAGAGCAGGTCGAGCCCCAGCCAACTCCTGTACTGGTAGAACAGTCAATCCATCGGACATGTTGCTTTTTGCTCAATATACGTCCTCACTACTCCTGCATTCAGCCACAGTTTCATCTTCTCGGCATTCAATAATACTCTAAAAAATTTACTATAGTTGCCTCAATGGCTTTCATTTGAGCTGCCCATCTAGTCTTGCAGAATGCTGTTAGATAGAAAGGTCTCCTTCATTCTTCAGAAGCCTGTGCAATTTCAGCTGCTGCATCAATCCTGCCAGCTACTTCAGGGGCCTAAAGTGCATCATCAAGTTCCTCTTCTCTTTGTAAAACTGTACTCTCTCCAGCAAGAGTTTGACGATAAAGATTATTTTTAGACTTAATCATTAGTTTTTCCACATTGATGGCTAGTCTGTGAAATATTTATGTATTCCCTGCAAAGCTGTGAAGAAAATCTTCAGATCTGGACTGGCCATATCTTCAGAAGTATGAACCAAAACTAGGTTAATTTGATGTGCTAGGCAATGGATATATGGTGCACACACTTTGCCTCCCTTGCCTGAAAGATATTCTCTCTTTTTCGCTTGCGCTCCCCCACGAGATCCAGCCATAACACTGGCCCCAACATATCCCGGTCATAAGAACATAAGACCGGGCATACTGGGTCAGACCAAAGGTCCATCTAACCCAGTATCCTGTCTACCAACAGTGGCCAGTGCCCGGTGCCCCAAAGGGAATGAACAGAACAGGTAATCATCAAGTGATTCATCCCTGTCGCCCATTCCTAGCTTCTGGCAAACAGAGGCTAGGGACACCACCCCGCCCATCCTGGCTAAGAGCCATTGTTGGATCTATCCTCCATGAATTTATCTAGTTACTTTCTGATCCAATACTTGTCAAATAAAACTTCAGTTAACTTGTCACACAAGGATGCAGCATCTGCCTCGCTTATTGCCACAAATGCTCTTTTATATCTACTTTTCCTTTGATATGATCAATATTAAAAAAGTGAAGCCATTTGATCGACATGTTTGCATCTGCAAAGACAGTAAAAAACTTACTTACTAGCTGCAAAGAAGCTATGTGCTTCATGGTTTCTGAGGCAAAAAGACTTATATGTTCATCTGTAATTTTCTTGCTCAAGTATTTGATTCTCTTGGTGTCATTGATATGTAGGGCAAAAGTTATATTAAGTCAAGCAAGTAGCTTCATGATAATTAACTAAATGCCACAACAGATGCTCTCCAACACTTCACAGTGGCCGTGAAAAGGGAGACCTAAACTAGCTAACGTTTTGACTGCGTCATGGAATATTTTTAGTTCTTCTTGCAACTTCCTAATATTTTCAGATGCTAGTTTATCGAAACATGCATTGATACTTGTAAAGGGTCAAAACTGTAAAGCTGCCACATGTGACTGCAGAAGTTCTTTGGTCCTCCCATGAACAGCCATTAACTTTAGCATATTCTTGCAATCACTGAAACCTGTTAACCATGTGATTTTTGAGCTTCTGTATCCCCAAACAATCACAGATGTGACAGTATGTGTAATCGGAAAGATATGAGCATGCTAAGCCACTTGACATGCAAATCTTCATGCAGTGCTTTTATCATGCTGTAAAATGAAGATGGAAAAATGGCAGCTTGTAGGAAAAACAGAAACTCCCAATTTGGCATATCACACTCAGTGGGCAGGCAAGGACCAATCTGTACAAGCATATGCAACTGCTCCGGTGATAAAACTGAATCTTGAAAGTGACTTATCAGATGGGAACTTCAAACCTATTCCAGCAGGAAGACTGCTTTGACCTGCTCCATTGTTTACCTGCTCATCCACTGAGCATTTGGTTTTGCTCTTTTCAAGTTCTTCTACAGGGTCTTTGGTTTTACGATCATCGGTGGGATCTTTGGCTACGTTGGGCTGTAGCTAATCTACAAGCAGTGGCGGATTAACACATGCCCAGGGGCCCCGGCCAATTTGAGAGCCCCCGCAGGAGTGCCAGAACCTGGGTAGAAGTGGCGGGGACGCCACCGTCGCCAGAACTGTGGCCCTGCCCCCTGCTCCTCCTCTTCCCCCACCAGAGGCCCTGCCCCGTGGCCAGGCCAGAAGCTGGAGCTGACAGTGGTAAGAGCTGCCAAGGGAGCTCAGACCACTGTGGGGTGCCCCAGATCCTGCACCTGCCCTGAGCAGGGGGCCAGAGTGTCCAAGAGCAGCCCCCAGCCCATGTCCCCACCCACTGGGGCACACCACTGCTGATGGGACCATGGGGCAGGGGCTCTGGTCCAGCCTCCTGCCCCCTGCCCAGGGCCTGCAGACATGCTCTGCGGGGAGAGGAGGCCCTGACTTGGCCTGGGAAGCGGGAGGGAGCCCCGGGAGGGTCACTGGCAGCAAGGAGCTAGGCAGAGAGCTCCTCCAGCCTCCGCCGCCACTGCATTCCACCCAGGCTCGCTCAGTGCCTGCGCCCGGCTCCTTCTGCCAAGCTACCCCCACTGGGTCCCACTGCTGCCAGGCTGCCTCTGCTGGGTCGCCCTGCTGCCACCTGGGCTTTATGCCCGAGGCAGCAACCACATGCGGCATTGCTCCTTCTGTCGCCTCTGGCCTGAGGCTTGCAGTTTGGGAGGGCAACACCCCCCCCCACACACACACTTCCCCCAAACTACACCCATGCAGCCGCCACTTTGTGCCTGCCTGAGGCTACTACACCTATGTTAAAAAATGGGTGGGCATGGCCCTCTCACTTTTAAAAGGGAGGGGGTGATGCCCCCCTATTTCCCCCGATTCTGGACCCCCTGGGCCCCAATAAACGTTCTTTGTACGCAGGGCCCCAATAAATCTTTATCCGTCTCTGAAATGGAGCGTGCCCAGTGGTTGCAACCCTGGCAGGATGGGGAAACTCCTGCTACTATCAGCCAGTGCTGGGCATGTGCAATGCTGTGGGATTTGCAAAGGCATTGCATGACAGGTGGGGGCGGGTCCCCTGGGTCTCCTTTAAAACTAGGGTAGCACAATCAATGTAATTGCAACAGCCCTGAGGCAGCGAGAGAAAGGGCCGCTTGCCATGAGACTCGGTTCCTTGTGAGAGGAAGACCCCAGAATCCAGCAGAGCGGGCAGAGGCATAGCTGGGGCAGGTCTAGGTTGCTACGTGCCCTTGCAGATCATGAGAATTGTGGGGGTTAGTTAATGTTTGCAAGTGCTTTGAAGAAGTAAGAAGTGCTCAGCATTGGGTGAAAGGAGGGAGTGCTATTCTCCGCCCCAGGTTCATCCATCCCTAAATGTCAGGACGCTGATAGCCATTAGAAACGGACCCTGGCCTCTGCATTTCAGGAGAGATGGCTGCCCTCAGCTAGCCTGAGTTTCTATCGCTTGTTTACAAACTCCCTGGAGGAAAGGGGTGTTCTGGCGCTAGCAGAGAGCCTCGCTGCTGGGACGGGCATACAGCAGCTACCTCTTACAGTCCCTTGTAAGAAACGTTGCAAAGAACGTGGTTAAAAGGGGGGAATTACTTGCAGTTCTGTAGCCGAGTCCTCTTGTGGAATGGGACTGTTCCTTCTTCCGGCAGGTTGTCAGTTTCATTTGCAGATGAAGCAGCCAATCCTTTGTCAGCAACCGCTTCTGAAGGCAGCAGCTGACCACTGTTTCAGTTTTAGCCTACCAGAGGGAAAGGAGAAGCTTGCAGGTTGTGGGCTGGAAATGCAGCTCTTAAAATGTCGTATATCCGCATAAAGCAAAGCAACCAGACATCTTCTGGTATGTGGTAGGCTGAGCAATAGTCCATTCAGGGGGAGTCTCTTCCTGACAGTGCTACTTGTAACTTCCCAGCTGGGTGGGAGGATATTTTCTTAGTGATCATTT
Source organism: Malaclemys terrapin pileata (assembly GCF_027887155.1). Taxonomy (NCBI): domain Eukaryota; kingdom Metazoa; phylum Chordata; order Testudines; family Emydidae; genus Malaclemys; species Malaclemys terrapin. Next base: position 168,579,747 of record NC_071505.1, read on the forward strand.
GGAGTAACATTAAGAAATCGATTAATTTGAGATAAGGGGGGGAAGGCTCCCTGGAGCACTGATGATGACTTCAATATACATCACACACAACAGGGTTGCCCAGATGACTTCACTATAAGCCACGTGGAACAAGGGATTGCCCAGGCAGTAATACCAAGGGTGAATGTTGCCAGGGCAGTACCTATAGTGGTGTGCTCGTAACTTTATAGATTTTGAAACTCCGACTGAATGCACCCAACGGCAATACTTCCCTCTGCTCCCGGCTTTCTTGAACAGCAAACAGAAGGTGTGGTTTGAGATATGCAGCTCCACCGCCTCCACTAAACTAAAAGACAGTGCACAGCAGCCTTCAGCAGTGATTAAAATGGTGTGACAAAAGTGGTGGGTCTATGAATCTGGGAGCAACAGCTTTGCTACAAAACACCCTTCAGTGCCCAGCTTGATTTAAAAAAACATTGCTTTGGCTGGGTCTGCGACCCTTTGCAATTCCTCTTCCTTCCCAGTGTCTGGGAATTATGAGATTTGTATGTTGAATGTAATCTTAGGGGAAGAGACCTGGGCTGCCTCTTTTTGATTAATCTATCCAAAGAATAGCTAGGTCTAGAGCTGTAGAACAGTGAAATTCCCCAGCCAGACATGTGCAATAATAGGCAGTTCTCCATCTTGCAAAGACAAACTGGGTTCTACCAGGGTGTCTTCATGTCAAGGCAGATCAGTCCAGTTATAACTGGTGCTAACTGACACTGCTACAAGCTAGCCTTTTCCTGTAGCTGAATTGCTTTCAAAGCAGCTGCAGCAAGGGAGATTTAGGTTAGATACCAGGAAAATTTTCCAACTCTGAGGATAGTTAAATTCTGGAATAGGCTTCCAAGGGAAGCTGGGGAATTCCTGTCAAGAACTGGTTGGACAAACAGCTGTCAAAGATGGTCTAGGTTTAGTTGGTCCTGCCTCAGTGCAGGGGGCTGGACTAGATGACTTCTCACAGGCCCTTCCAACCCAGCCTTTCTATGCTTCTCTTCTGCCTTTGAAAACATCAAAGAAATTGCTACCAGTTTCTCCTGTACAACTGAACAGCTCGCTGACCAGCATGAGCCAGGAGCATAAGCCTGTTTGGGGGCAGGGACAGCTGTTTGTACAGCACCCAGCACACTGGGGTCTTAATCCATGACAGGCTCACCTATGTGCTTCTGGAATAATAAATAATAATAACATATTAGCACCAATAGTGAGTGGCTATTGGAAAGTAATTCACTTCAACCACACACCTGAGCAGGTTGGGTATATATTATCTCTCTTTTGCACATGAGAAACTGAGGCGCAAAGAGCATGAAGAGACTATTGCTGATCATGGTTTCAGCAACAGGTCCCACTGATCCCTGAAGTTCTGGCGAAAATGATCTAGTTACTAGTGTAGATAGGGCAAAACTGTTTAAAACACTGTTAAGGAAAATATGGTGTCGGTATCAGTAAGTGTCAATCATGCTTCCTGTAACAATATTATAAATGACTTTGTCTTGCTTATGTTATCACCTAAATTACTTTCAACAGCATTGGTAATATCAGCAGGCATCAGGTGCAGTTTAGAGTGACCACTGATAATAATCAATCACTTCTTTGTGTAGAGGAGGCCATGGTTGTATCTTTGTCTAGGCTTGTCCCAAGTCACACTGTGAGACAGGGTCAGAACTGGGATTGGAATAAAGGTCTCCTGACTCCTGGTCTTGTGGTTAAAGCACAAGACTAAGTGGTAATCATGGTCATCCTTTATCTGGGGTACAGCTCTTCACACATCTCATCAGGAGACAGATTAGCATTTCTCCCCAAAGCAGAAGTTGTGTGCCCATATGGGTTGGCAGATACCATGGCTTCAGGGATTCCCAGTGGAAGGCTGACATAATAGGACAATTTAAAATGAAACTGAGCTTGCAGCTGGAATAAAATTACAATTTACCCTGGGTTCTTGATAGCAAAGCAATTCAGGGAACTTGCAATGGGTATTGGTACATAGATGTTTTAAAACTGTGGCATTTCGGCACTCAAGGTGGGTATTAATGGCAATGACTGAAGGACTTTGGCATCTGTGACATTTTTTTAAAAACGGGGCTGTCATAACTATAAAGGGAAGGGTAACAGCCCTCCTGTGTACAATACTATAAAATCCCTCCTGGCCAGAGACTCCAAAATCCTTTTCCCTGTAAAGGGTTAAGAAGCTCAGGTAACCTGGCTGACACCTGACCCAAAGGACCAATAAGGGGACAAAATACTTTCAAATCTTGGTGAGGGGGGGGAAGGCTGTGGGAGAAGGGGTTCCTGTACCGAGAATGGGCTCCCCCAGGGAAAATGGAGTCAGGGGGGATCAGGAGGCAGCTGGTGGTACCCCAGAAGTATCGCCGCCAGCTGCTGTGCCGGGCCCATGACATTCCCCTCTTCGGCCGCAGTAATAGCAGCTCAGGTCCCGTGGGTCCCCTCGAGCCGGTCGGATGTCCCTGACTCTGGGCATTCCCCGTGGGAGGGGATTCCCCATATTCCCCCTCTGGGAGGTCCCAGGGTGACTCTCTCTCTGCATCGCGGCGGGCCTGTTCCATTGGGGCTCCTCCCTGCCACCCCCTGACCGGCTCTTTACGAACTCATCGGCCAGCTGCCCTGCGTGTCGCGGGTTCTCTGGCTTTCGGTCCACCAACCACAGCCTCAGGTCGGATGGGCACCGCTCATACAGTTGCTCCAGTACCAGCAGTTTAATCAGGTCCTCCTTCGTCTGGGCCCCACCAGCCCACTTGCTGGCGTATCTTTCCATGCGGACGGCTAGTTGCAGATATGAGATCTCAGGGGTTTTATCTTGACTCCGGAACCTTTCCCGGTACATCTCAGGAGTCAGCCCAAACTCTTGTAGCAGGGCCCTTTTGAATAGTTCGTAGTCCCCTTTCTCTGCCTCTCCCAGTTGGCGGTACAATGCCACGGCTTTGGGGTCCAGTAAGGGGGTAAGGACCCGGAGTCTGTCCGCGAGATCCACCCGGTGCAGCTCGCAGGCCGTCTCAAAGGCCTCCAGGAAGTCATCCATGTCCTCCCCCTCCTTGTATGGGGCCATGATGCACTTATCAAAGCTCCGTGCAGTCCTGGGTCCCCCCTCACTCACCGCAGCCGGGGGTTCGCTGCCCTTCAATCTCGCCAGTTCCAGGTCATGCTGACACTGTCTCTCATTCTCCTGTCTCTGTCTCTCTTCATGCTGACGCTGTCTCTCATTCTCCTCCCGTTCATGCTGTCTCTGTCTCTCTTCACGCTGTCTCTGTTGTTCACGATCCTCCAGCTCCCTCAGTTTTAGCTCTTTCTCCCATTCCAGCCAATTCCGCTCCCCGGATGCCGAACGTCGCCGGGAGGATCCTCTGCTGGCCGGCGGGCTTCGCCGGGGGGACCCCCTGCTGGCCGGGGGGGTCACGGCGCCTTCGGTATTTGCTGGGCTCCTCCCCACCCTTCCCCTAGGCATAGGAAGGAGGGGTCTCGGGAAGCCCTCAGCAGCCGGCTGACCACTCCCAGCTGGGACAGACACTGGTGCCTGCGCTGCATTTGCCAGGCTGCTTCCCTGAGACACAGGGATCAGTTCATTCGCGCGATCTTCCGCCTCCAGCCGGGCAATGAGCTGTGCTTTGGTGAACCTCCCAATGCACAGCCCCCTCTGCTTGCACAGCTCCACCAGGTCGCTCTTAAGCCGCTTGGCATACATCTTCCTGCTGGCCACTCACCGGCCTGTGTGCTCACAGCTCCCCACAGTTCCCAGGGGGACCCCTAGTGTGCCAGCCCTTCTCGAGGTCACCACCTCTCTGCCAGGGTCGAGCTGCAGACTCCTCCGCCCCTGGGACCACTCGCTGCGATCACCCCGGGGGACCCTGTTACTGCAAAAGTCCTTCTCGCTGGTCACACACTCCCAGGGGTAATAACCGTCTCTCTCCCACTCTTCAGCAGGCCTGGTCCCCGTCAATCCCCCTTCGTTTTACTGCTCCCCAGTCACTTACTGCAGGAAGCGCCGTCCACGGGGTGCAGTAGATCCCGCCGCTGCCACCAGTTGTCACGGAGTATTGGGGGACTCAGGGCCCTGCACCCCCGGCTTCCTGCGATTCACCATGACTCTCAGCCAGCCAGTAAAGCAGAAGGTTTATTTGGATGACAGGAATACAGTCCAAGACAGGTCTTGCAGGCACAGACAACAGGGACCCCCTCAGTTAGGTCCATCTTGGGGTCCCCGGGCATCCCAGCCCAGCCCCCTTTGGGAGGTCAGAGCCATCTCTGCCCCCCAGCCCTCTCTCCCTGCCTGCTTCCAGCACTCTCCTTTCAGCGACCCCTCCCACAGCCTTTGTTCAGTTTCCCGGGCTAAGGAGTCGCCTCGCCTTCAACCCCTTCCTGGGTTCTCATGTTACACACTCAGGTATGCGCCCTCGGGCAGATCCCATCCTGCAATGCAGACCATCCTAGTCACACTCCCCTGTCGGCATTCACAGACCACAGTGAGAACAGGCCCAGTTCGTCACACCATGTCCCAGTTTAGGGTTTATACCATTTGAACTTGTGTATGGCCGGGAAGGTTAAGGGTCCATTACAGTTGGTGAAGCAGCAATGGGAGGGGTTTACGCCTTCTCCAGGAACTAACATTCTAGACTTTGTAAGCAACCTACAAAGCACCCTCCGACACTCTTTAGCCCTTGCTAAAGAAAACCTAAAGGATGCTCAGGAAGAGCAAAAGGCCTGGTATGATAAACATTCCAGAGAACAGTCCTTCAAAGTAGAAGACCAAGTCATGGTCTTAAAGGCGCTCCAGGCCCATAAAATGTAAGCGTCATGGGAAGGACCATTCACGGTCCAGGAGCGCCTAGGAGCTGTTAACTATCTCATAGCATCCCCCACCTCCAACATAAAGCCTAAGATATACCATGTTAATTCTCTTAAGCCCTTTTATTCCAGAGAATTAAAGGTTTTCCAGTTTACAGCCCAGGAAACAGGTGAAGCGGAGTGGCCTGAAGGTGTCTACTATGAAGGAAAAAGTGACGGTGGCGTGGAAGAGGTGAACCTCTCCACGACCCTTGGATGTCTGCAGCGGCAGCAGATCAAGGAGCTGTGCACTAGCTTTGCGTCAATGTTCTCAGCCACCCCAGGACGGACCGAACGAGCATACCACTCCATTGACACAGGTAATGCTCGCCCAATTAGAACCCCACCCTACCGGGAGTCACCTCATGCCCAAACTGCTACAAAAAGGGAGATCCAGGACATGCTACGGGTATAATGGGTATAATCCGCCCCTCTAACAGTGCATGGGCATCTCCAGTGGTTCTAGTTCCCAAACCAGATGGGGAAATACGCTTTTGCGTGGACTACCGTAAGCTAAATGCTATAACTCGTCCTGACAACTATCCAATGCCACGCACAGATGAGCTATTGGAGAAATTGGGACATGCCCAATTCATCTCTACCTTAGACTTAACCAAGGGGTACTGGCAAGTACCATTAGATGAACCCGCCAAGGAAAGGTCAGCCTTCGTCACCCAGGCAGGGGTGTATGAATTCAATGTACTCCCTTTCGGGCTGCGAAATGCACCCACCACCTTCCAAAGACTTGTAGATGGTCTCCTAGCGGGATTGGGAGAATCTGCAGTTGCCTACCTCGATGATGTGGCCATTTTTTCTGATTTATGGGCAGAACACCTGGAGCACCTGGAAAAAGTCTTCGAGCGCATCAGGCAGGCAGGACTAACTGTTAAGGCTAAAAAGTGTCAAATAGGCCAAAACAGAGGGACTTACCTGGGGCACCAGGTGGGTCAAGGAACTATAAATCCCCTACAGGCCAAAGTGGATGCTATCCAAAAGTGACTGGTTCCAAAGTCAAAGAAACAGGTCCAATCCTTCTTAGGCTTGGCCGGATATTATAGGCGATTTGTACCACACTACAGCCAAATCACCACCCCACTGACAGACCTAACCAGAAAGAAACAGCCAAATGCAGTTCAGTGGACTGATGAGTGTCAAAAGCCCTTTAACCAGCTTAAGGCGACACTCATGTCTGACCCTGTGCTACGGGCCCCAGACTTTGACAAACCGTTCCTAGTAACCACAGATGCGTCCGAGTGGGGTGTGGGAGCAGTTTTAATGCAGAAAGGACCAGATCAAGAATTCCATCCTGTCGTGTTTCTCAGCAAGAAACTGTCTGAGAGGGAAAGCCACTGGTCAATCAGCGAAAAGGAATGCTACGCCATTGTGTACGCGCTGGAAAAGCTACGCCCATACGTTTGGGGACGGCGTTTCCAACTACAAACAGACCATGCTGCGCTAACGTGGCTTCATACTGCCAAGGGGAATAACAAAAAACTTCTTCGGTGGAGTTTAGCTCTCCAAGATTTTGATTTTGAAATACAACACATTTCAGGAGCTTCTAACAAAGTGACTGATGCACTCTCCCGGGAAAGTTTCCCAGAATCAACTGGTTAAAAATTGTTCTTGGAATGTGGGATATATTGTTAGTTTTTGTATAATCAGTAGTATGTCTAAAGGTGCATGTGTCTTATTAATTCTGTTTTCTCCTAGAGCTCCAGGAAGAAATCACAGCCAGTGTGGAACCGGCTGTCCAACACTATCTGTGATTTGGGGGGGCGTGTCATAACTATAAAGGGAAGGGTAACAGCCCTCCTGTGTACAGTACTTTAAAATCCCTCCTGGCCAGAGACTCCAAAATCCTTTTACCTGTAAAGAGTTAAGAAGCTCAGGTAACCTGGCTGACACCTGACCCAAAGGACCAAAAAGGGGACAAGATACTTTCAAATCTTGGTGAGGGGGGGGAAGGCTTTTGTTTGTGCTCTTTATTTTGGTGGTTGTTCGCTCTTGGAACTAAGAGGAATCAGACATCAATCCATGCTCTCCAAATCTTTCTGAACAAGTCTCTCATATTTCAAACTTGTAAGTAAACAGCCAGGCAAGGCGTGGTAGTTTTATCTTTGTTTTCTCAACTTGTAAATGTACCTTTTACTAGGGTGTTTACCTCTGTTTGCTGTAACTTTGAACCTAAGGCTAGAGGGGGGTCCTCTGGGCTCTTTAAGTTTGATTACCCTGTAAAGTTATTTTCCATCCTGATTTTACAGAGATGATATTTACCTTTTTTCTTTAATTAAAAGCCTTCTTTTTAAGAACCTGATTGATTTTCCTTGGTTTTAGATCCAAGGGGGTTGGATCTTGATCCACCAGGAGTTGGTGGGAGAAAGGAGGGGGGATGGTTAATTTCTCCTTGTTTTAAGATCCAAGGGATTTGGATCTGTATTCACCAGGGAATTGGTGAAGAGTCTCTCAAGGCTACCCAGGGAAGGGAATTAGCACATTGGGAGTGGTGGCAGCGGACCAGATGTAAGCTAGTAGTTAAGCTTAGAAGTTTTCATGCAGGCCCCCACATCTGTACCCTGAAGTTCAGAGTGGAGAAGCAGCCTTGACAGGGGCAGTACATATCATTCTTAACAAGTGCACTGTATTATGCATCCCATTCCCCTCTCCTGGATGTTCCTTTCTCTTTCCCCCTTGTGTCTGTTGTCTGTTTCCCTTACCTATGTTGCCATACTCTGCTTAGCTCTTTGGGGCAGGGGCCATTCCTTTACTCACTCTATAGAAAGTGTGGTGCACACCAGATGGTGTGATATTCTACCCATGGCACATGATAACTTGGTTTACAAATACCCGCAAGCCATCCAGTGCCTCTGGACTTATTTTGGCTTTGTCTTCTTTTTTAAAATTGTGGCTCTGTGCCAGAGCCATTATCATCACCTGTGAGAGGTTTTATAGTTAGTCTAGAAATAGCTACCTTAGACGATGATGATGATGATTCAATCTCCAGAGGCTGGTGAATGGGCAAAGGAGGAAGACAGATAGGGGTATGAGGCCAGGTTCAGGTGCAATGGGGTTGGGCATGACCCAGGGCTGAGGGGTTCTGCCTGATTGTACAAATTAAGGGCCACTAGACTCCATAATCCACTGGTCATTTATGCCAAGGCCTAGATTCACATGAGACGGTATCAGCACCTATAACATTTAAAAATCCCCCGCCTGTCTTAGAGAATGCAGTGGTGGCTTTGGGCAGCAGCCCTGGGGAATTTCAGGGCAATTGAGAATTCAGCAGTGGGTCTGAGCAGAGTCCCTGGGGAATTTTGGGGCAACTAAGAATGCAGGGTTGGACATGGGCCCTGGGGAATTTCGGGGTAACTGAGAGTGGAGCACAGGGGCCAGGCATCTGCCCCCTGGGACTTCAGTGGTTTAATGTTGACTGCACACTTAAAGATGTGCTGCTTATCTGTGCATCTCTGTGTGTTGGGTTTTTAGAGGCATCTGGCACAGTATGTGTCACCACCACCAGAAGCATCAGTGGGAGAAGAAGTTGCCTGTATTGCAACAGAGGTGCTGGTGCCTGCTGCCATTATTTTTAGATGATCATTAGTTTTAGATGAGCAGTTCTGTAAGCGTGATCAAGCTGGTGTGTTACTTAAAAGGAAATGGTGTTTTCTCTTCAAACACACTCTGTACCTGAGCTGCTACATCAGCTGGAGGGAAGGAAACCCAGACTCACTTAGAGCTGCTTTAACTCCACCAGTGTCCAAGTTGGTGTCATTTATGTGCTAAAGAGCTGCAAGGCTGGGAGCTACTTTAACTTGTACCTTTCCTGGATCTCAAGCATGCAAGTAGCACCAATTTAGATCCCCTTAGACTGCCATGGAGTAAATCTAACTGAGTGGAAAGGAATTTAAGAGACCGTTAGGGGTTCTAATTTTCACCACCTTATTTATCACCTCTGAATTTGGCCCAAGGTTTAAAAATTGACCCTCCAAGGGATCTTCCACCCATCAGTGTGTGCCTTACAGCACATTCATTTTGATTTGTGCTAATACCAGTACTAATAGTTAATAACACTTTTTTAAATAACATGCAATCACTTTTTCTTGTTTCTTAATAGGCGAAGACTTCAGGGGTTGCCCCAACTCTATATTGGCAGCCTACATGTAAGGCAGGGGTTGTAGCTTCCTCTTTTGGTGGCCAGTAAATAATAATAATACTAATGAATAGCAGTCACCGCTACTTTCTTCAAATGACAGGTTTAAATCTGGATGTAAGTACAACTGAGACGGGGTGTTATCTCAAGAAGTACTGACACTGGGTGCTTCGCAACTCAGAAGCAAATGGACCATTTCCCATGGCAAAGGTATTATCCCTTCTGTTCCATGTCCATATTTATTAATACACATGTATCAATTACTGAAAGGGAAGAGCTCCTTTTTCATCCCACTGCAGCTCTCAAGTGGGGACTCTTATTTATTTAATTATTTATTTGTATTTCGAAAAAAGGTTTCTCTTAAATATAATTTACTATTTTCTTTAGCCGTTTACACATCATGAAAGTATTTCTAGCACAAGCGGATTCGTAAGTTGATTGATACTACACTGAGGGAAAGAGGGAATATCTAGAATTACCAATCAAATGACACCTCTTCATTGGTCATAGCTTTGTTTAAATCAGGAATCCCTGAAGTTTCACTTAATGTGGATCACAGGTTAGCAGAGAGAGTGTCTCACGGACATTTGCCCTGTCGTACCCAATCACATAACAGCTCAGTGGCAGTTACAGCCACTGAACAAGTAATGGTAGGGACGTGTTAATGTATTTTAGCTTCCTTCAGTGCAGTTTAGCAGCTGGAAACAGAGTGGCAGCCCCATGTGACCAGGAATCAGAACTAGCTTTTTATTCCTGGTTCTGTCATTCCTTCGCTCTGGTCATGTCACTTCAGCTCTCTAGGCCTCGTTTTCTCCATCTCTTAAAATGGGGATGAGAATGATGATACTTATGCCCTGCCTTACGGAACATTCTGAAGCTTGTGGTATTGGCCAGCCTCAAGCATTTAAAAATCATGAGTTAGGCCTCAAAATTGAGATTTTAAAAATAACCAATGTAGGGATTCTTTTATTTGCCTTCTGGCTTTGGAACCTTTGTGAGTCACAATTTCAAGTTCTCTCTGCAATCATAAGGGGCTAGAAATGTACATTATTTGTAAAAATAGAAGCTGAGATTCTCTCATAATCACCAGACTCCAGGAGCTGGGGTTTTAAGAAAAAACACCACATATCCCAAGCCTTGTGATAAAATCATGAGACTTGGCAATACTGAATCATTAATGTTTAGAAAGTGCTTTGAACAACATGAGCGAAAGACTCCGTGGAAGTGCTAAGTATTGCTGTGTAATCCTAGACTCTGTGTGTCCTCTGCACATGAAGTGCCTCAATGAGGAAAGGATGTATTTACTGAAATAAGACTGATGAAGAAAGTCTTGGATCAAATTCCAGATGGATCCAAACTTCCTCTCTCCAGGATGTGCCTCCCTGAATCAGTAGATCAAAATATCCTGAACTTGCAGGGTGTCTGAAATCTGGATCCAAACTTTCCCCAATGTTGGATTCTGTTTATAGAAATTAGTTTGAGCTATGAATTCAGGTATGAACCTGGATCTGGTATCTGAATTCAGGACTCTCTCTAGTTCATATAAGAAAAAGCCCACAGATTTCAAGCAGACACAACTCCCCTCCATGCTGGTATAGAACAAAACGGGGAGGGAGGGGGAAATACAAATACTGAACCATGGAGAGAGCTCTCTTATTATAGGATATTCAGCTGGGGAAATAGAACATTGAGAAATTGTCACTTTCCTGCGGTCACACAGGAAGTGTGTGACAGATCAGGAACTGAACTCAGCTCTTCCAATTCAAGTTTGATGCCTTTGACCACAAGAACCTCCTTCCTCTCTTTTTCCATTAGGTTTACAATGTGCATGGTGGTGCATAGAGGAAGCTTCTTCTGCAGCTACCAGGCCTGATCTAAAGCTCACCAAAGTTAAGGAAAAGACTCCCATTGACTTTCAATGGACTTTGGGTTCGAGCCACAGAGGGAATTTGTCAAGCAAGCTCCTTCCCTTTATGAAATGATGTAAAGAAAATGGCATTTTGGTTTAAGATGCTTTGTAGTTGTGGCATTCTGCAGGGCTTTCCATCTCACTGAGTTTGAGGAGAGAAGTCAAGACACTGCCTCCGAACACACACACACACAAATGGGAGTTGTTTCTGCCCCTTGGAAAAGGAACTGAAGTCATGCCCTTCGGCCACACCTTGTGAGTCTCTTGGGCCTTGTCTACACTGTGGGATAAACATCATGGTGGAGAACATATTAATTAATAGGATGTTAAGTCTTAAACATGATCAATTAACATGTTTTAAACATACCTTGTCCCTGGCTACACTGGGTGTTAAGTGGTTGTTTAATAACATGCTAGTGCAATTGTGTTAGATTCTGTCTACACTAGGGGGGAAGCCTGTTGCAAAATGTTAACCACATTTAGTTTCTGCTTTCAGGGCAATCTCCTTTCTTCCATGTAAAAAGATGCAGCCTGGAAGGGCCAGTTGTGAGCACTGTCATCCCAAAGGTCTCTGGCAGCTGAGAGGGATCCAGAGAGGCACAACAGAAAAGATGATTAACAGGGTGGACTTCTGAGGAAAGAATAAAAGAGTTAAAAGGGGGAACACCATTGACGTCCGTGGAATAAAAATAGGCATGGATTTGGCCCAGTACTTTTAGTTTGGTTATGTGACAGCTAAGTGGGGCTGGCCCAGCTATCTGCAAGTATCTGAAGGGTGTAAACACCAAGCAGCAGAGGAAGTGGTTAGAGCGGGGCAGGGCACAGAACAAGGAGGAATGGAGTAGAAGTAAGAAACTTAGCCTGGATGTTAGACCCCACCATTAGGAATGTTTCCTTTTAAGGTGAGGACTGAATCTCCCACAGCTTGAGCCATTTATACTGAGACTGGACAATCAGTAGACAGTGCAATCAAGAACAACCCCACACTGGTGGTGGAGGGCCAGGGGCTGGGTTGATTGCTATTTGACCACACAACTGTCTTCCACCCATGATTTCTCTGACACGGTGAAGTGACAGAGTTCCTTTGTTTTTTTCCTTGATTGGCTCATTGTAAAATGCTGCTGATTCTGGGAGTGTCTCCTGTTGGTTTGACTTATACCAGAAGCCAAGGGGCACGAAAGAGTGGAACACCTGGGAAATAAAGGGCAGTAGGGAAAAGAGAGCAGGGTGCAGTCCTGAACGGGTACTTCTGTATTTGACGGAATTCTCCATGCTGTGCATTTCAGAGAATTGGGAAGTGCTGGTTGGCGTCAGAAGAGGAACAAATGCAACAGGGTCATTGTATGGCTACATTTTATCCAGCAATCTGACATAACCCTAAAAATATCCTCCTGCTTTCCTTCCATATTTAGGTGCTTTGTCTGACGTTATTCAACCATGACGCCACCCTAACGCCTACAGCAGCTCTCCCATGAAGAGTGTGTGCTGCTCACTCACTGACAAATCCCCCACACACCACTCACGCCCTCTGACAGCCTTCCCCTTCCTCCACACACGGGTGTTCATGCTCACAGCGGAACAAAGCCTTCTCAATATGCCACAAAGACAGGTTGATTGAAAGACAGGCTTTCTCCCCTCCCAGCACTTCTGCCATTTGCCACTCATAGGCACAAGCAGCTGTCCCCCAAAGCTCCCTTTTGTCACAAAAAAAATATTCTCCATTGGGTCAGAGAGGATCCACAGTCATTGACACTCTGAGCATAAGGCAGGAAGGTGGAGCCATCCAAGACGGCTCTAGTGACAATATTGGGGAAACCTGTTTAGGATTAAACAAATCTAACTGATCAGAATGACCGGGTGGCTACAGCATTGACCTATGACTCAGGAGACCTTGGGTGCTATTCCTGGCTGTGCCATTGGCCTGCTGGGTGACCGTGATAAGTCCCTTTAATTCTCAGTTTCCCCATCTGTAAAATGGGAATAATCATACTAGCAGAGAAAGGTATAACATGATCGAATGGCTGGACACTGAAGCTAGACAAATTCAGACTGGAAATGAGGGGTAATTAACCACTGGCACAATTTACTAAGGCAGTGGTGATCACTGACAATTTTTAAATCAAGATTGGGTGTTTGTTCTGAAAGCTCTACTCTAGGAATTATTTTGGGGAAGTTCTATGGCCCATTTTATACAGGAGGTCAGACTAGATGAGCACAATGGTCGCTTCTGGCCTTGGACTCTAGGAACCCCCAATGTTGTATACCAGACCACACATCCAGTGGCAGATTACCGCATGGATCCATGGAGCCTTTGCCCAGGGACCTCTGCCAATTTAGGGCCACTGGAAAAATCTCCCCCACCATGCCCCTGGGGCTGGAGGACTTCTTGCTCCTGCCACAGCCCTGGAATCATGGCAGGGGGCACAAAGCTTCCCCATTCTCAGGGCTGCAGCGGGAGGTGGGGGCAGAAAGGAGAGAGGGTGGAATGAGGGCAGGGCCACAGGGGAAGGTCAGAACGGGGTGGGTCTGTGGGCAGGGCTATAGGCAGAAGGGGTGGAACGGGCTGGGCCGCAGGCAGAAGGGGTTTGGCAAGGCCACAATTCTGGCTCCAGGCCCCACCCCCCTCCCCCCATGCTCTGGCCCACGGGCCTTGGAGACCTTAATCCATATCTGCACACACCTTGTTAAAATCCTGTCAAGGGTGAACTAGTGCACAACCCAACCATACAAAACCTTGGAAACCAGAAGGATTTTTCCCTTCATGTGACGTTTCCAGTACTCTCACTGCTGCCCGTTGTACACACGCACTCCCACAAGGAAACAGCTTCGGCTGCCAGCAGTTAGTGCAGCACAATCCTTATTCCTTCAATCCACCCAGCTTGTCTTGCCTGTGCTGTAATGCAAAACCTTACCTCCCCCCTCAGCCATGTTAGCATAGGTCAACAGTGGACATGGGGAGTGACTTCTTGTCTGACATCAGTTGTGGTGCGTGGATATGCTCCGAGTTAAGGTTTTACATTATTGTCTGTTAATCGAATTTGGGAAGTGTGTTGTGTTTCAGTATCAGTTAGAATGGCCCCGCCCTCTGTGGAATAACTGGAATGTTGTGACACTCATGAGTGTAACAGCTTCTTACACGGCTGTTTTTGCTGTACTGTGCAGTGTGGAATTCAAAACATAGAGCAGTTTAGAGCTTGGATTAGAAAACTGCAAGACCAATTTGTGGAGCTTTGGGCCTCGGTCAATGAGTTTTCCCAGTTCATGTGCCTGCAAACGCTGCCCTGCTCACCTAGCCATATCCCATCAATCATCTACCTGCACTGGGACGATGCCCTAGAGGTGAAAGGCTCCACATCCCAGTCTCCAGAGCCTTCCAAGGGCAGGATAAGTCCACTTTTTACTTTTCCAATCTCTGTTACGGAGGTGCTGCTGTATCAGTATTTGATACATGCTGACTATGTATAGCTAATGTTCTGTTGGCCTCCTGACATTGTATCATGGCAGTGAGACTTGGATTGATTTAGGTGCATCCACTAAGAAATAACACTGCTGGAGCATGGAATCCATTGATGATCTGTGTATGTTTCTGCAACATGCAGGAGAGGCAGTGTTACCTGGGGTTCTTTCAACCCAAAGCTCTTGGTAACTTTTACTCTGTGCGAGGTGGTGTCAGGAAATAAATCAGGGGAGACACGGCTGTCTGACCGATAGATGGCTGGCACAAACAGGACAACACAAGAGTGCTTTCACTTAAAGCTAAACTTTACTTAGTCTCAAGCATTTACACACGTCTGCAACAAGATTAGTAAAACACCCCCAACCCTTGATAATTACCAAAGCCGAGTGTGGCTCTGAAGTGACACAACGGCAGGTTTCCGGTGGCCAAATCTTCCATCTGCCAGTGGGGACCGCAAGATGTAGCCCGAGGGAGAGTCCAAAAAGAGTCCAACTATCTCAAACTTTTTCCCCTTATTTATACATTAGTAATGAAATGACATGTCCCTTAAAGAAAATTTGTTAAGTAAGCAGTTTCAATGGTCAAGCAAGAAGTTCCTTCTGATTATTGATTAACCAGGTGTGGGTTTTTCCAGAGTTTGCAGCCTTGAGACTCCCAATAGACATTCCTGGGGCACATCTTGCTCTTTTAAAATGTATATATCAGCAACCTTAACACAATTCTTATCAGGAAGGACACGGGGTCAAGCTGCCCTTTCTGTGGTACCCCAAACCCCCCTCCCCTCCTGCCTTGGTCAAGCTGAGACTGCTGACTAGGCCACTTTTAACAATAAGCCATAGTGGTTTCAGGCACTTTACTGGTTTGCCAAAATCTCCCTGTACAGCAGCGGGAGATGAAAGCAGAGACTGAGGTTCCAGGGCTATGCAGTGCTTTAGGGGAGACGTAGTAGATGATGCTTGTGGAAATGTGGCAGCCTACTGAGGGGGTGATGAGCTACCCAACTGATACAATAACTTTGGCTATAGACTGATGTCTGACCACCAGAGTGAGGGATCCAGAGAGGCTCAGTTGCGGGAGTCTGAAGAATGGACACAAGGGAGGAAATACTTTTGTGGGAAGTCGTCATTTGGTCTCTCAGACACACGGGGAAGCCTCACTAAGGGATATTCATTTCAGGCACGTGTTTCAATGGTGCAGATCACCCACTGTTCGACTGGAGTTGTGGGCACTCATCAGCACATCCAACAATCAGGCCCTTAGTTGGAATCTGGTCTTCAGAAAGGGCATTTATTTTGTATAGTTTTGAGGGTGGACGGGGTGCCCACGGAGCAGTCTTGTTAACACACACAGTAAATTGGCCAGATTTTTTTTCCCTCTCTCTCTCCCTCTCTCCCCCCTCCCTCCTTGTGACACTACAGAGGTATATTTAAAGCTCAGGCCTTACAGCACCAACTACATTTACCTTCCCCCACAAGCAACACCTACCAATAAGAGATGTATTGGTATGTGAACTGAATACAAAAGCACAGACTCATCTGTCCTTCCTTGAAAGTGAATGATGCCTCCCAAAATGCAGGTAGGAAACAGCCCAAGTAAAGATGTTCCTTTCCCAGGGAAGTTAGACAGCATCACAGACTACTCTAGGCAAATAGATCAGGAATGCCTCTTAAAGGTTCCCCTAAACAAATCACAGGCCTGGTCTACACTATGACTTTAATTCGGATTTAGCAGCGTTAAATCGAATTAACCCTGCACCCGTCCACACAACAAAGCCATTTATTTCGAAATAAAGGGCTCTTAAAATCGATTTCTGTACTCCACCCCGACGAGCGGAGTAGCGCCAAAATCGATATTGTCATTTTGAATTAGGGTTAGTGTGGCCACAATTCGATGGTATTGGCCTCCGGGAGCTGTCCCACAGTGCACCATTGTGACTGCTCTGGATATCAATCTGAACTCGGATGCACTGGCCAGGTAGACAGGAAAAGCCCCGCGAACATTTGAATTTCATTTCCTGTTTGCCCAGCGTGGAGAGCACAGGTGACCACAGATAGCTCAACTCATCAGCACAGGTAACCATGCAGGCCGATAATCGAAAAAGAGCACCAGCATGGACCGTATGGGAGGTACTGGATCTGATCGCTATATGGGGAGAGGATTCAGTGCTAGCAGAACTTCGTTCGAAAAGACGAAATGCCAAAACTTTTGAAAAAATCTCCAAGGGCATGATGGAGAGAGGCCACAATAGGGACTCAGATCAGTGCCGCTTGAAAGTCAAGGAGCTCAGACAAGCCTATCAAAAAACAAAGGAGGCAAACGGTCGCTCTGGGTCAGAGCTGTGGACATGCTGCTTCTACAGCGAGCTGCATGCAGTTCTGGGGGGGCTGCTACCACTACCCCACCTCTGACCGTGGATTCCGAGGCGGGGATAATCTCATCAGCTACACCTGAGGATTCTGCGGACGGGGAAGAGGAGGAGGAGGAGGAGGAGGAGGAGGAGGATGAGCTTGCGGAGAGCACCCAGCACTCCGTTCTCCCCAACAGCCAGGATCTTTTTCTCAGCCTGACTGAAGTACCCTCCCAACCCTCCCAAGCCAGTATCCAAGACCCATGGAAGGGACCTCAGGTGAGTTTACCTTTTAAAATATAAAACTTGTTTTAAAAGCAAGCGTTTTTTAATGATTACTTTGCCCTAAGGACTTGGGATGCATTCGCGGCCAGTACAGCTACTGGAAAAGTCTGTTAACGTGTCTGGGGATGGAGCAGAAATCTTCCAGGGACATCTCCATGAAGCTCTCCTGGAGGTACTCCAAAAGCCTTGCCACAAGGTTTCTGGGCAGTGCAGCCTTATTCCATCCTCCATGGTAGGACACTTGACCACACCATGCTTGCAGCAAGTAATCTGGTATCATTGCATGAAAAAGCCTGGCAGCGTATGGTCCCGGTGTTTGCTGGCATTCAAGCAACATCCGTTCTTTATCTCGCTGTGTAATCCTCAGGAGAGTGACATCACTCATGGTAACCTGGTTGAAATACGGGAATTTAATTAAGGGGACAGAGGTGGCCGTTCCTACTGGGCTGTTTGCCTGTGGCTGAAAAGAAATCCTTCCCTGCAGTTAGCCAAGCACGGGGGGTGTGGGGGGGAATTGGCCCTGAGCTTTTCGTGTTTGGCTAGCAGGGATCTTCCCTATTACCAGCCATGCGGTGGGGGGAGGGGTACAGCGATCATCCCAGATAATTCATGGCGGAAGGGGAGGCGGGGGGGTTAGTTTGGTTTCTGCAGGGATCTTCCCTGATACCAGCCACGTGGTGGGGGGAGGGATAAAGCGATCATCCCAGAGAATTGGATGGGGGGGGTGTTAGTTTGTTTTCTGCTGCTGAAGGTTAACAGGAAAACCGCAGCAGTCAATGGGCTTTGCTTGATATGTGGGAAAGGAGGGCGCAGAAGCTGAAAGACAATGGCTTACCATGGCCGCATGCAAGCTGAATTCTGTTGCCCGGACCTGCATCTGTGATCTCTAACACCAAAGCCACAGGCACTCAATATTAAGATGGAAAATGCGACCTTGTACTGAAATCACATGTGCTATGTAATGTAAATAGTATTGTTCACCATGAAAGAGTATAAGCATTGTTCTGTAAAATGTATCATTTTAAAAACTTCTCTCCTTTTTTTCAACCCTCCAGCAGCTGCAAATTTTTCAAGCCTCCCTCCTCCGTCCCAAAGGCTATCTCAGATAAGGCGGCAGAGAAAGAGGACACGAGATGAGATGTTCTTGAAAATAATGGAATGCACCCGCAATGAAAGAGCTCATTTGAATGAGTGGAAGGACACGGTATCTAAATATAGGAAAGATGCCAGTGAACGTGAGGTCATGAGGGACGCTCGGTATGAGAGGTGGCAGGCTGCAATGCTGGGGCTGCTGCGTGATCAAACGGACATGCTCCGGCATCTGGTGGAGCTTCAGGAACAGCAGCAGGATAACAGACTGCCGCTGCAGCCGCTGTATAACCTCCCTCCCCCCTCACCATGTTCCATAGCCTCCACACCCAGATGTTGGCGTCACTAGGCATAGCTACCAGGTAACTCGGGTGTGGGGGGGAGTGGAAGGCCATAAGTGCCAATGAAACCCCCCTGCTCTGGGACTAAGTGAGCCACAGTAACTCCATCTTGTGAACTTTAACCAGCCTCCATGCTAACAGCCTAAATGCTGCTGCAGAATATGTAACAGTCAGCTTTTTTAGCAGACAGCTGCAGTTTCACTCACACTAGCAGAAGCAGTAGTGATAACGAGGGGGAAAGGGGGAGGGAGAGGCCTACTACGTAGAGCTTGCAAGGCCAAAGATAAACATGCGGACGAGAAATTTTCTAACACACCACAATGGAATGCCTGCTGTAACTGCTGTTGGGAAGGGAGGGGTGGGGGGGACAGAACAAAGGCTTACACACAAACAGCTTGGAATATAAAATGGGAAACTTGCTTGTATTTGCTGCGCTTGATTTGAGACATGCTGGTCTCCTAGTGCCTATTCAGAGCTCTTGAATACCTCTGGTTTGCTTCTCCACCCTGGTGTGTCTATTGGTGCGACGCACACCGGGCAACGAACCCTATTGCCCCCCGGGCCTTCTGGGCCGGCAACAGTTTTGGTGCCCAACATGGGGCTCGAGGCTGAAATTTAGCCTTGCCCGGATCCCTCCTGGCGGCCAACAGATTACGGCGACGACCGACCCCCAGTGCGCACCAGTGACTTCATCGGGGGCCTCGGCGGAGACGTGGTGTGATTGACCCCGGAGGGCACAACGGTGCAACGCGCTTGGACAGTGGAGAAGCAGTTGTGGGCGACAGTGAGGAACCCGACCCTTGGATAAGGTAGGAACAGTCCAATCTCCCTAGAGTATGGGGCAGGGACAGAGTACAGCTGGCAGGGCACAGTGTGCGCCCTTAGAATTCATTCTAGGAAATTGGGATGTGTTTGGGTCAGATTCGATGCTTTGGAGTAAATTAAAAAGGTTCTGTACAGTTGACTGGCCTCAATACCAGCTACAGTGCCAGGAAAGGTGGCCACCGGAAGGATCACTTAATTACAACACAATCCTTCAGTTACTTTTGTTTTGTCAGCGAACTGGTAAATGGAATGAACACCTCAATGCATATACGTTTATGATGTTCAGAAATAGGCCTGATATTTTGCACAAGTGCCATTTGACTCCAACAAACTTGGTTGTACCTGCTGCTAATTCCCAGAACCCTCCCACAGTTGTAATGGCAGAATCAGTATCCCCTTTGGCTCCAGCACCCCCACAGGCTCCAGAGAGTACCCCCTCGGTGGGATTGTATCCGTTGATTATTGAGAATGTGGTAGCCCATCCAGGAACACAGGATCGCACAGCCCAGATTGTGCAAGTGTATTCTCATGTTCCTTTTAACCCAGTGCATCTAGCTGCCTTTAAGGCAGAAGCAGGGGAATTCTCCACGAATCCAAGCAAGTTTATTTCAATCTTTGAAGGGTGTCTAGCCAGCCATAAGCCTGACTGGGATGATTGCAATATACTGATGAGAACCTTGTTGTCTGAGGTGGAGCGGAATCAGGTTATAGCTAAGGCTAAGGAGGAGGCACAGAGAAGGCATAATGAGGATAGAGAAGGCAAGCCGCTGCCTGAGGTCGCTGTCCCCATAGCGGACTCCCAGTGGAATCCGAATGAGGAGGGGGATTTGAGGATGCTTAACTTCTTTAAGGAACCGCTTATGTATGGCCTCCAGCACTCGGCTGTCAGATATAACAATTGGGCAAAGCCTTCTGAGCTAATCCAGGAATCAAAAGAAAGTCCGGTGGCTTTCCTACAGCGTATTCGGGACACCATCCGGCAGAGTACTTGCGCAGACCCAGACGATCAGGCAACTGAGGCAATTATAAAGGGTATCTTTACCAGCCGTGCGGCCCGATATTAAAAGGAAACTGCAGAAAAAGGAGGATTTAATGGGAATGTCTATGGCTCAGATTTTGGAGACTGCAAATAGGGCTTATACCCTTAGAGAGGGAGAGAAGGAAAAAAGGCAAGTGAAAATGATGGTAGCAGAGGTGCGGGTCGGCGGCAGAGGAAGGTCACAGAAAGGTGAAAGGGGCCGGGGAATGAGAGGTCGTGAATGTGGGCACCCTGGTTCTCAGGAAAGGCGCCTGGGTCGCAACCAGTGTGCCATATGCCAAAAGGAGGGACATTGGAAAAATGAGTGCCCTGGGAAGGAAGGTACCCCTACGATGGCAGCGGAGGATCAAGACTAGGGGTGTCAGGGAAGACGGACCATCCTGCCCCTGGAACCCCGAGTAAAAATGAGGGTGGGAAATTCAGAAATAGACTTTTTAGTAGACTCTGGAGCAGCATGGACTGCTGTAAATCAACCCCTTCAGCTGCCAGTGGCAGACTCCCTCACAGTGGTGGGTGCCACAGGGAAAGGAACTAAGTGCCCAGTGTATGCCCCAGCGGAATGTGCTTTGGGAAACAAAACTGTATCTCACAAGCTGGTTTACCTCCCCGATTGTCCAACGCCCCTACTAGGACGGGACCTGCTTTGTCGCTTGGGTGCCACCCTGCATTTCACTCAAGATGATATAACTCTCACCTTACCCCCTGAGAATGCTTGGATAATAACCCTTGCAGTTGAACCCTCAGCCATGCAAGCCCCAGAGTGGAACCAGTGGGAGGATCAGGTGTATCCCCTTGTCTGGGCATCAGGGGTCCCAGGGAAGGCAACCCATCAAACCCCTGTTCATATTCAGCTTCTCCCAGGAAAAAGCCCAGTGTGAATCAAACAGTATCCGATTAAGAGGGAAGCCAGTGAGGGACTGCAAGAGACTATAGATCGGTTCCTAGAGTACGGTGTACTACGAGAATGCCAGTCAGCTTGGAGCACCCCCATTCTGCCCGTACAAAAGCCCAATGGCACATATTGGCTGGTACAGGACCTCAGGGCAGTCAATGAGCGGGTTAAGACTCTGCACCCCCTTGTTCCGTATACACTGTTGGCCTCTATAGGGGGGCAGTATACCCATTTCTCGGTCCTAGATTTAAAAGATGCTTTTTTCACGATTCCAGTCGACACCCAATCTCAGGAGATATTCTCCTTCGAGTGGAAGGACAACAGAAGGGTTAAAAAGCAGCTTTGCTGGATGGTATTGGCCCAGGGATTTAAAAATTCCCCCACTCTGTTTGGCCAGGCTCTGGCCAGAGACTTGGAGGAGTGGGATAATTCGGACAGAGTCCTCCTCCTGCAATATGTAGATGACTTGCTAATTGCTGCTGTGGGTTTGATCCCTTGTCTCAAAGCCACTGTGAGCCTCCTGAACTTTGTTGGACTCCGAGGATACCAGGTAGCTCGGAGCAAGGCTCAAATTGTTCTCTCAGAGGTCCAGTATCTGGGATTTCACATAAGGCAGGGAGAGAGGCAGCTCTCAAATGAAAGAAAGGAGGCTATCTGCCAAGTTCCTATCCCAAGCAACCATAAACGGCTCAGGGCATTTCTGGGCATGGCAGGCTTTTGCAGAATATGGATCCCAGAGTATGGACTGTGGGCTAAACCTCTGTATGGATGTGTTAAGGGAGCAGATCATGACCCCTTTCACTGGTCCCCAGAAGCGGACAGGGCATTTAAAATCTTGAAAAGGAAGCTGATGGAAGCCCCAGCCCTGGGTCTGCCGGATCTCTCTAAGCCGTTCCAACTGTATGTGCATGAAAGGAAAGGGGTAGCCCTGGGAGTGCTTACTCAGTTATTAGGCATCTGGAAACGTCCTGTGGCATATTTCTCTAAACAACTGGATCAAGTTGCAAAGGGGTGGCCAGCATGCTTGAGGGCAGTCGCAGCCACTGCCCTAGTGCTTGGGGAAGCTGAAAAACTGACACTGGGAGGAACTGTGCAAGTGTACATTCCCCATATGGTCCAAGCCCTGCTGGACACTAAGGGTGGTCTCTGGCTCACCCAGGCTTGGGTTGCTCGGTACCAGGCAAAACTGTTAGAGAACCCTGAAGTTACCCTGCAAACCTGTCCCTCCCTTAATCCAGCTACCCTGTTACCAGAGACAGAAAAGCAGGAACATGACTGTCTGGAAATCATAGATGCCCAATACTCTAGCCGCCCAGATTTAAAAGATCAACCACTCCCAAATGCTGACTTGGAATGGTATACCGATGGCTGTAGTGCCATTGTGGATGGGAAAAAGAGGGCAGGTTATGCTATTGTGACCCTTCATGATACCGTGGAAGCTGAGAGTTTACTGGCAGGGACATCTGCCCAGCTTGCTGAACTAGTGGCCCTGACTTGTGCACTTGAGCTGGCAAAAGACAAACGGGTTAATATCTTTACTGACTCAAAGTATGTTTTTGGGGTATTGCATGCTCACGCTGGTCTGTGGAAGCAAAGAGGGATGCTAACGCCCAAGGCTCCCCGGTTAAGCATGGGTCTCAAATTCTCTGGCTGTTAGAAGTGATACAACTCCCCTCAGCAATAGCGGTGGTGCATTGCAGAGCCCATCAAAAGGAAGATCAAGATGTAACCAAGGGCAATGCCAGAGCAGACAGGGAAGCCAAGCGCGCTGCTACCCTAAAATCACCAACAGAGGAGAATGCCCAAATGCATGCCCTTATCCCATCAGTGGGTGAGCTTGCAGCCCCTCAGTACTCCCATGATGACAGAAACCTGGCTGACAGGCTCGGTCTCCAGGAAAAGGAGGGATGGCTTTATTCCACAGAGGGAAAAATCCTCCTGCCCAAGGGCCTGATTCGACCGGTGTTGCAGAAACTGCATCAAACCACCCATGCAGACAGAGAGGCTCTTACCCAGCTTATGAATAAATATTTTCTAACCTCTGGACTTAAACCCCTAGCATCCCAGGTACAGACTGAATGTTTAATCTGCCAAAAGAATAACCCTTGACCAGGAGTAGCAGTGTTGCCAGCCACTCTAGAACCTATCCCAGGCCCAGGATTGGTGTGGCAAATAGACTTTACTGAGTTTCCCCGGACTCAAGGGTACAGGTACCTCCTCGTCTTGGTGGATCGATTCAGCGGATGGCCCGAAGCCTTCCCATGTCGTAACAACACTGCCAAAACAGTGGCTCTTAAGTTTGTCAAGGAGATCATTCCTCGCTTTGGACTCCCCCAGTGGATGGAATCTGATAACAGAACACACTTCACATCTCAAGTTGTTCAAAAGATATCAAGTGCCTTGCAAATCCCCTGGAAGTTCCACACACCATGGCAACCACAAGCCAGTGGAGTAGTGGAACGCACAAATCAGACACTCAAGCGACACATCTCAAAGGTCTGTCAGGAGGCCTCTCTTAGGTGGCCTGATGCTTTGCCCCTTGTGTTACTCCGCATTCGTGCTCTCCCCCAGGGCAGGTTAGGGCTCAGTCCCTTCGAAATTATGTTTGGAAGGGCATGGCCTCTGAACGGTACACCGGTTCTGGCAGGAGAGTGGGAAATGGAGTGCGGTTTCTTGTCTCAGTACATGGGCTCTCTGTCTGCTGTTCTTTCTTCTCTTCACAGATACACTAAAGATTCACAGCCTCTTCTGCTGGATGCCCCTGTCCACTCCTTGCAGTCAGGTGACTCCGTTCTCGTTTGGACCTGGAAGGACGAGCCTCTCCAAGAGAAGTGAAAGGGACCCCACACCGTCCTGCTGGTCTCCCACACGGCAGCAAAGGTCGAAGGGCACAAGAACTGGATTCATCACTCTCGACTGAAAGCAGTACCCACTCCTGAACAGTGGACTGTCCAGCCTGCAGAAAAGACGGCCAGCAATGATTTGGGACTTAAGCTGTTATTCAAAAGACAGTAAGGATAGCTGGGAATGCCTGGTAATCTCTTTGAACAGCCACAGCGCATTCTCTGCGAAAACCCTGAGCATTGGTTCTATCTATTCACAGAAGACCTACCTAGCCTATGCTCCTGGTCCTTTTATTTTTTTATTTGTTTGGTGTCAATAATTCTTATCTTCTGGGCATTTGGGTTGTTGTAATTACAATATGAGTTCAGGTTTAGGGTCTCTCACAACATTCCTTTTTGTCACAGAAGCAATCCTTCTGTTACCTACTGTTTCACCCACATCGTATGCAGGATGGGGAGCCATCTCTGCAGACATGGCTACCAATACCTATGAGGCCCTGAAAATTGCCTTTGCCCGTGAATTCAATCTCTCCCACTGTTGGATATGTGCCCAGACTCCCCACCATTCGGCTGGATTGCCCTGGAGAGTAGTTCCCCAAAATTGGTCAGACTTTTGTCAAAGGTGGATGGTTACCAGCAACAGCACCTCTGACAATTTAAGTTTGCAATCTAACTGTACTGTGGAAGCTCCTTATGGCCTACACAATGGCTCTTGGAATTCCCACTATAGTAGCACTCTTAAGCCCCAGCCTATTCGTCTACGCTCTCCACCCACTGGTCTCATATGTTTTCAGCAAGCCAGTACAAGTAATCATGCCTGGTTTGCCGGCATTAGTATATGTAGATTTTATATTGGTCCTGGTATAAGTCTCACTGTTCCTGTACTAAATGCCACCAGTTGGCAAACCGGGGCTGCATTTTTTGCCCTTTCCCCACAAGCCACTCTACGGGACCTACAAGGTAACAATGGAAAGGCTAGTTATGGTGAAGCATTCTGGGTCTCAGAGTAACAGCCGTGTTAGTCTGTATCCGCAAAAAGAAGAACAGGAGTACTTGTGGCACCTTAGAGACTAACAAATTTATTAGAGCATAAGCTTTCGTGGACTACAGCCCACTTCTTCGGATGCATATGCATCCGAAGAAGTGGGCTGTAGTCCACGAAAGCTTATGCTCTAATAAATTTGTTAGTCTCTAAGGTGCCACAAGTACTCCTGTTCTTCTTCATTCTGGGTCTGTGGTAATAGTGCCTACAAATGGCTTCCTCATGGTTGGCATGGTAGCTGTTATAAAGGCTATCTCGCTCCTCCCCTCAGTGTTCTGACCCAGGCTCCCTCAGGTCGCCCCAGGTACTATCGGTCCTTGAGAGCTACCATTGAACCCATCGGAGAAGGAGACAGGTTTGGAATGATATTCCTCCCTACTTATGGGGTGGGACGGCTAACCCAACTCTACAGGAGACTTTCTAAATTTCTCACCCAGTTTGCCAATGATACCCTGGCCATAGAAAAAGGCATAAGCTCCGAGCTGTATCAGCTTCGAATCCTGGCTCTGCAAAACCGCCAGGCCCTAGATTATGTGTTAGCCTCACGGGGCGGGGTCTGTGCCCTTATTGGAGAAGAATTTTGTACCTATGTCCCAGAGTTTTCACAGGATATTAACAAGCACATCTTGTCAGCCGAACAGGCCTTGAACCAGTGGAAGGCCCAGGAAGGAGAACCCACTATTTTTAATTCCCTTTGGGGTTGGTTACCTGGTCTAGGGGGACTAGGGGGAGGCATTGTTCGCCTCTTGCTCACAGGTGTTGTGATATGTTTTGTTCTTTTTCTTTTGCTTGCTTGCTGTAAGGTGCTCATACATAAGATTTGTACCTCCTATTCCCCAGAAGTTCCTTTATACCCTCTCATTGATGATCCCAATTGCATGGAGCTTAATAGCATTTTGTCTTTAGAGTATGAGAAAACTCTGCCAAAGATTTGTTGAGTATTCTCAAAGGAGGGAATTGTTGGTGTCACTAGGCATAGCTACCAGGTAACTCGGGGGGGGGAGGGGGGGAGGTGGAAGGCCATAAGTGCCGATAAAACCCCCCTGCTCTGGGTCTAAGTGAGCCACAGTAACTCCATCTTTAGAACTTTAACCAGCCTCCATGCTAACAGCCTAAATGCTGCTGCAGAATATGTAACAGTCAGCTTTTTTAGCAGACAGCTGCAGTTTCACTCACACTAGCAGAAGCAGTAGTGATAACGAGGGGGAAAGAGGGAGGGAGAGGCCTACTACGTAGAGCTTGCAAGGCCAAAGATAAACATGCGGACGAGAAATTTTCTAACACACCACAATGGAATGCCTGCTGTAACTGCTGTTGGGAAGGGAGGGGTGGGGGGGACAGAACAAAGGCTTACACACAAACAGCTTGGAATATAAAATGGGAAACTTGCTTGTAGTTGCTGCGCTTGATTTGAGACATGCTGGTCTCCTAGTGCCTATTCAGAGCTCTTGAATACCTCTGGTTTGCTTCTCCACCCTGGTGTGTCTATTGGTGCGACGCACACCGGGCAACGAACCCTGTTGCCCCCTCGGGCCCTCTGGGCCGGCAACACAGATGTGTAAGAACGCGGGGGGGGGGGGAGGGGAGGCTGTGTGCACCCTCCCACTCCACCCCAGTGGACAGCCCAACCAAAAGGCTGTCATTATATTGAATTTTTTCAGTGGCCTTTTACTTCCCTCCTATCCTCCTCCTAAACCTCACCCAGATTACCTTGTCGGTTCTCTCCCTATGTTTATAATCAATTAATAAAGAATACATGATTTTTAAACGATAGTGACTTTATTTCCTTTGAAAGCAAGCTGGGGGAAGGGGGAGGGTGGGTTCCTTACAGAGAATGAGTCAATAAAGAGGGCGGGTTTTCATGAAGGAGAAACAAACAGAAATTTCACACTGTAGCCTGGCCAGTCATGAAACTGGTTTTCAAAGCTTCTCTGATGCACAGCGCGCTCTGCTGTGCTCTTCTAACTGCCCTGGTGTCTGGCTGCGCGTAATCAGCAGCCAGGCAATTTGCCTCAGCCTCCCACCCCGCCATAAAGGTCTCCCCCTTACTTTCACAGAGATTGTGGAGCATACAGCAAGCAGAAATAACAATGGGGATATTGGTTTGGCTGAGGTCTGAACGAGTCAGTAACGATCGCCAGCAACCTTTTAAACGTCCAAATGCACATTCTACCACCATTCTGCACTTGCTCAGCCTGTAGTTGAACAGCTCCTGACTCCTGTCCAGGCTGCCTGTGTATGGCTTCATGAGCCATGGCATTAAGGGGTAGGCTGGATCCCCAAGAAAAACTATTGGCATTTCAACATCCCCAACGGTTATTTTCTGGTCCAGGAAGTAAGTCCCTTGCTGCAGCCATTTAAACAGATTAGTGTTCCTGAAGACGCGAGCGTCATGAACCCTTCCCGGTAGCCCACGTTGATGTTGGTGAAACGTCTCTTGTGATCCACAAGTGCTTGCAGCACCATTGAAAAGTACCCCTTGCGGTTTATGTACTGGGTACCCTGGTGCTCCGGTGCTAAGATAGGGATATGGGTTCCATCTATCGCCCCACCACAGTTAGGGAATCCCATTGCAGCAAAGCCATCCACTATGACCTGCACATTTCCCAGAGTCACTACCTTTCGTAGCAGCAGCTCAGTGATTGCTTTGGCTACTTGCATCACAGCAGCCCCCACAGTAGATTTTCCCACTCCAAATTGATTTCCGGCTGACCGGTAGCTGTCTGGCGTTGCAAGCTTCCACAGGGCTATCGCCACTTGCTTCTCAACTGTGAGGGCTGCTCTCATCTTGGTATTCTGGCGCTTCAGGGCAGGGGAAAGCAAGTCACAAAGTTCCAAGAAAGTGCCCTTACGCATGAGAAAGTTTCGCAGCCACTGGGAATCGTCCCACACCTGCAACACTATGCAGTCCCACCAGTCTGTGCTTGTTTCCCGGGCCCAGAATCGGCGTTCCACGGCTATAACCTGCCCCATTAACAGCATGATCTCCAAAGCACCAGGTCCCACGGTTTGATAGAATTCCATGTCCATATCCTCATCACTGTCGCCGCCACGCTGCCGTAGCCTACTCCTCGCTGCCTAGTTTTGCAGGTTCTGGTTCAGCATAAACTGCACGATAGTGCGCGAGGTGTTTACAATGTTCATGACTGCTGTCTTGAGCTGAGCGGGCTCCTTGCTTGCCATGGTATGGTGTCTACACTGTTCACCCAGGAAAAAGGCGCAAAACAGTTGTCTGCCATTGCTTCCCTGAAGAGGGGGGCGTATATACCCAGAACCACCCGCGACACTGTTTTTGGCCCCATCAGACATTAGTATCTCAACCCAGAATTCCAATGGGCGGAGGAGACTGTGGGAACTATGGGATAGCTATGGGATAGCTACCCACAGTGCAACGCTGCAGAAATCGACGCTAGCCCTGGTACATGGATGCACACCACCAAATTAATGTGCTTAGTGTGGCTGCATACATTCGACTTTATACAATCTGTTTCCAAAATTCGAATTATATAAATTCGGATTAATCCCGTAGTGTAGACATACCCACAGACTCATGAAGAAAGTAGAAAGTCCCAGGGCTTGAGATTACAGAAAATCACTTTCATCTCAATTTAAAAAATAAAACCAAAGCTCAACATCACAACAAAGCTGAGGTTCAAATGTTTTCAGGTTTGGTTCTTAGTTTTTTCCCCCTAAATTCCCTCTCCAACCTTCAGAAAACTTGCTGTGTTGATATTTTGAAGTTTGAGTTCACATTTCTGAGGGAAGAATTGAGCCCTAGTGTGGTCTATTTCCAGAAAACCATGTTTTATCCTCCCATATGTATGTTTCACTTGCATTCGTGTCAAAGAGAGTTGTGAATGTGGATGTATCAGCAAGCACAGACTCCGGTCCTGACCATTCAGTCCAGTATATAATATATTGCATTAAAAATACACTGCTAAAAGAATGTTAAGGTTGCAAAGTCAAGCACTCAGAAGTGAGGAAATACCAGAATTGAGGTTGCTTTTGCAACCTCACTGCATGCTCAATGCAGACTGAATCTTGAGAGAATTTGGCTACCAAACTCTTAACAAGTCTCTACTGAGCATATGCAAACTACCAAATTTCAATTCCTTGTCCCATCGCATGGGCACACTAGAACCTCTCAACAAAATGGATGTAAAAACTTTAACACCAGGGAAACAATGTCTTTTTTCCCCTAATCTTGGTCTTGGAAATGGATAAACTGATTTTTTCTGAAACTTTCCAAAAAAAAGTCAGCCTCAGGCAAACAGCATAGAAAATTTCAGCCCAAATAGGTAGCTTGGCAAAGTTGTAAGCAACTGAAAACAAGGATTTATGATGGGAAACGTCAGGCAACCTTAAGTATAGGCCAGGGGTAGGCAACCTATGGCACGTGTGCCGAAGGCGGCACGCGAGCTGATCTTCAGGGCACTCACACTGCCCGGGTCCTGGCCACCAATCTGGGGCGGGGGGGGGCGTTCTGCATTTTAATTTAGTTTTACACAAAGCTTCTTAAACATTTTAAAAACCTTATTTACTTTACATACAACAATAGTTTAGATATATATTATAGACTTATAGAAAGAGACCGTCTAAAAACGTTAAAATGTATTACTGGCGCGCGAAACCTTAAATTAGAGTGAATAAATGAAGACTTGGCACACCACTTCTGAAAGGTGGCCGACCCCTGGTATAGGTGGAGCTACCAGGTCTGTCTATAATTAAGGCTGTGATTCTGTCATAGAGGTCATGGAAGTAATGGATTCTGTGACTTTCCATGACTTTCACGGCTGCAGCGGCCAGTGCAGCTGACCCCAGGGCCGCCCGAGCAGCTGGCCCCGGGGCCAGCCGCTGGGGCGTTCCAAGGGGCCACCCCCGGGACCTCTGCTCAGGCGCTCCCCAGAGCCAGTTGCACTAGCTGCAGCTTGGGCAGTCCTGGCAGCTGGCCCTGGGGACCGCCTGAGCAGCAGCAGTCCCGGGGGCAGCCCCAGAGGCTGTCGAGAGAGCGGCTCCCTGAGGCCTTGGAGCAGCAGGCCACCGGGGATAGTCAGCCCCCACCACTGGAGTGGAAGACCCCCCAGAGCAGTAGGGCCCCAGGAGCAGAAATTTAGTCATCATGAATATTTATAGTAAAAGTCATAGACAAGTCACAGGCCATGAACTTTGTTTATTGCTCGTGCCCTGTCCATGACTTTTACTAAAAATACCCATGACTGAATCTTAGCCTTACCTATAATCCATATTCCAGCTCTGTCCTGGTGGTGCAACCCCCATTGAATTCAGTGTTGCATTGTGCATGCCTGTCTGTGCCCAGAATGGCCACCCATACTTGGCAATACTTTAAATTATTAATCACCAACAGTAAATGTGTCCAAGTCTGTATTGTGTATACAAAGAGTAATGAATGAAAACCAGGGCTGGTTCAGAAGCAAATTGGGGCAAATACTCATACCTTTGTGAGGGTGGCAGGCAAAGTTTCTAAGTGCCTACGGCCATGTTTACGCTACAGCAGCACAGCTATGGTGCTGCAGCTTTTCTGTTGTAGTGTAGACACTTCCAATTATACTGTGGGGAATTAAGCAATCATGCACTGTAGTGAGGCGGTGTGGTTCTTGTTGTGTCCTTGGGGGTAGCAGTTTTAGGAAGAAATCACTGGAGACACAGAGAGCTGTAAACCTTACAACCAGCCATTTATTGCCACACACTGCACTAAACAAGAACCAGCCAAAACTGGCTGGGCTATCCCCTAATAATCTAACTCAGTTGCCATAGCAACAACAAAATTCTATTACCACGACAACCAAATACACAACATATTCCTCCCCCTGAATAAGAATGTCCCCTAAATAAAACAAACACTAAACTGGAGAAGAAGGGTAAGCTGCCTCTGTTCCCGGCTAAACCCCGGGGATTATTTTGCCCCATAACTGTGGGTTCTCCCTAGCTAAAGATCCAGCCATTGAGGAATCTTTATGTCTCTAGGTGGATTACGGCGGACTTCTGGTGGTGTTGCACCCAAAAATGTCTTGGGTGTGGGCCTGACAATGGGCTCAGGGTTTGTAGGGCGAATGGGTGAGGACATGGTATCAGCTCGTTCCGGGCAGAGAGATATCTCTGCCGCCGGCAGTAATGGAGGGGTAAAATCAGGAAAGGTGACTCTTGATTTGGTGTCTTGCTGGAAGTGGTCAAGTCAGGCAACTCAAGTGAAGATGTGTCCTGAGGACTGGTATGACCTGACAGGAGCTGATCTACATGTCCCCGCCAGGTGAGATCCTCTGCAGTTCAGACTGTGTAGGAAACAGGTCCCGTCTGAGCAATGACAGTGACAGGGACCCATTTAGCTCCAAAAGTATAATTCTGAGCAAAAACCGGCTGTCCTGGGCTAAAGGTTCGGTCTTTTGCTCCGGGTGCATGCCTGATGACTTGATCTTGCTGCTGACGTTGCACAGTTTGTCGGGGTTCAGAAGGTTTCAGCAGATCAAAGCAAGTGCGCAGCTGTCGTTCCATCATTAGAAAGGCTGGGGATGCCTTGGTTGTAGCATGAGATGTGTTTCTGTAGGATAATAAGGTGTCTAGATGCTTTTGAATGGATAATTGTCCCCTTGCCAATTTCTAAGCTTGTTTCATTGTCTGCACACATCTTTCAGCTAATTCATTGTGTGTGGTGTATCCCATTTGCCTTCATAAAATTTTGAAACCCTGAGAGATGAACTGCGGTCTGTTGTCACTCACAAGTTGTTCTGGCAGACCAAAATGACTAAAGAGTCCTAGTAGTTTTTGGATAGTACTCTCTGCAGTAGTGGACTGCTTGACAGAGACTTCTGGCCATTTAAAATGGGCATCTGCAACCACCAAGAACATGCTTCCTTCAAGTGGACCAGCGAAGTCAACATGAATACATTGCCATGGGTTTTCAGGCCAGTCCCCTGGATGTGGGGTGCCCACTGGGGTGCATTCCTCACACCCTGACATGACATACAAGCTCTTGCCTTCTCTTCAATAGCACTGTCCAAGCCAGGCCACCAAAAATAGCTTTGTGCAATTTCCTTCATGCGCACTATTCCACAGTGACCAAAATGGAGCTGCTCTAATATCTGTGATCTCAGTGGTGGTGGGATAATGACATGTCTCCCCCACAACAAACAACCAGATTGGATCGATAACTCCATCCTCCTGAAAATGTAGGTAACAAGGTCGGGTGAGACCAGCGAAGTTCATTGAGATATTCCATTCATCACCAGATCCATAACTTGAGACAATACTGGGTCAACTCAAGTTGCCTTCTTTACCTGAGCAGCAGTGATGGGTGTATGCTCTACCTGTTGTGACAAAGTTCCTCCTCTATCTTGGTGGGTCCTGCGCTTATTGGCAGATTTTCTTGCCTCAGAGATTCACCATGTGGGTTGGGGAACAGCCCAGAGACCTTCCCCTCTGGAAGAACCCACAGTCCAGGTCAATTGGGAGGTTTGGGGGGAACCTCTACTCCGGGTTCCAGCCCAGGGCCCTGTGGACTGCAGCTGTCTATAGTTCCTCCTGTAACAGCTGCATGACAGCTACAACTCCCTGGGCTACTTCCCCATGGCCTCCTCCAAACACCTTCCTTATTCTCACCACAGGACCTTCCTGCTGGTGTCTGATAACGCTTGTGCTCCTCAGTCCTCCAGCAGCACACCCTCTCACTCTCAGCTCCTTGCACCTCTTGCTCCCAGCTCCTCACACTCACACCACAAATTGAAGTGAGCTCCTTTTAAAACCTAGGTGCCCTGATTAGCCTGCCTTAATTGATTCTAACAGCTTCTTAATTGGCTCCAGGTGTTCTAATTAGCCTGCCTGCCTTAACTGGTTCTAGCAGATTCCTGATTACTCTAGTGCAGCCCCTTCTCTGGTCACTCAGGGAACAGAAAACTACTCATCCAGTGACCAGTATATTTGCCCTCTACCAGACTCCTGTACCCCACTGGTCTGGGTCTGTCACATATCCCTCCCTCCTGCTCAACACCAAGGAGTTGGGCAGCTTGGGACGCCAGACAGTGCACACGTGACAAGCCATCAGCGTTGCCATGACGGCTCCCTGCTCTGTGTTGCACACGGAACTGGAAAGGTTGGAGGGATAAGAACCATCTGGTCACCCTTGTGTTCTCCTCCTTCTTCCGCTGCATACATTGAAGAGGGGCATGGTCAGTCACGAGGACAAATCTGCGCCAGAGCAGGTAGTAGCACAATGTTTCCATGGCCCATTTTACAGTGAGGCATTCTCTCTCCACCACTGCATATTTTTGTTCCCTTGAAAGGAGTTTCCGACTGAGGTATAGAATTGAGTGTTCCTCCTCCCCAACCATCTGTGCTAGAACAGCCCCCAACCCTACTTCCAATGCATCCGTCTACAGGATAAACTCCTTGGTGAAATCGGGGGCTATCAGTACGGGGTTACTGCAGAGGGCAGTCCTTAGGTCTGTGAATGCTTCCTCTGCTGCGTCAGACCATCTCACCAGATCAGGTCCAGGGGGCTTGCCCTAGTGACAATGTGGGAGATAAATCGTCGGTAATACCCCACCACACCTAGGAACATCCGGACTTGTTTCTTGTGACTTGGTCGGGGCCTGTCAAGGCTCCTTCACCACTCTGAACTTTAGGGTACAGATGTGGGGGCCTGCATGAAAACTTCTAAGCTTAACTACCAGCTTAGATCTGGTTCGCTGACACCACTCCCAATGTGCTAATTCCCTTCCCTGGGTAGCCTTGAGGGACTCTTCACCAATTCCCTGGTGAATACAGATCCAAATCCCTTGGATCTTAAAACAAGGAGAAATTAACCATCCCCCCTCCTTTCTCCCACCAACTCCTGGTGGATCAAGATCCAACCCCCTTGGATCTAAAACCAAGGAAAATCAATCAGGTTCTTAAAAATAAGGCTTTTAATTAAAGAAAAAAGGTAAATATCATCTCTGTAAAATCAGGATGGAAAATAACTTTACAGGGTAATCAAACTTAAAGAGCCCAGAGGACCCCCCTCTAGCCTTAGGTTCAAAGTTACAGCAAACAGAGGTAAACACCCTAGTAAAAGGTACATTTACAAGTTGAGAAAACAAAGATAAAACTACCACGCCTTGCCTGGCTGTTTACTTACAAGTTTGAAATATGAGAGACTTGTTCAGAAAGATTTGGAGAGCATGGATTGATGTCTGATCCCTCTTAGTTCCAAGAGCGAACAACCACCAAAATAAAGAGCACAAACAAAAGCCTTCCCCCCCACACCAAGATTTGAAAGTATCTTGTCCCCTTTTTGGTCCTTTGGGTCAGGTGTCAGCCAGGTTACCTGAGCTTCTTAACTCTTTACAGGTAAAAGGATTTTGGAATTTCTGGCCAGGAGGGATTTTATAGTACTGTACACAGGAGGGCTGTTACCCTTCCCTTTATAGTTATGACACGCCCCCCCAAATCACAGATAGTGTTGGACAGCCGGTTCCACACTGGCTGTGATTTCTTCCTGGAGCTCTAGGAGAAAACAGAATTAATAAGACACATGCACCTTTAGACATACTACTGATTATACAAAAACTAACAATATATCCCACATTCCAAGAACAATTTTTAACCAGTTGATTCTGGGAAACTTTCCCGGGAGAGTGCATCAGCCACTTTTTTAGAAGCTCCTGAAATGTGTTGTATTTCAAAATCAAAATCTTGGAGAGCTAAACTCCACCGAAGAAGTTTTTTGTTATTCCCCTTGGCAGTATGAAGCCACGTTAGCGCAGCATGGTCTGTTTGTAGTTGGAAACGCCGTCCCCAAACGTATGGGCGTAGCTTTTCCAGCGCGTACACAATGGCGTAGCATTCCTTTTCGCTGATTGACCAATGGCTTTCCCTCTCAGACAGTTTCTTGCTGAGAAACACGACAGGATGGAATTCTTGATCCGGTCCTTCATGCATTAAAACTGCTCCCACATCCCGCTCGGACGCATCTGTGGTTACTAGGAACGGTTTGTCAAAGTCTGGGGCCCGTAGCACAGGGTCAGACATGAGTGTCGCCTTAAGCTGCTTAAAGGCCTTTTGACACTCATCAATCCACTGAACTGCATTTGGCTGTTTATTTCTGGTTAGGTCTGTCAGTGGGGCGGCAATTTGGCTGTAATGTGGTACAAATCGCCTATAATATCCGGCCAAGCCTAAGAAGTATTGGACCTGTTTCTTTGACTTTGGAACCGGCCACTTTTGGATAGCATCCACTTTGGCCTGTAGGGGATTTATAGTTCCTTGACCCACCTGGTGCCCCAGGTAAGTCAGTCTGTTTTGGCCTATTTGACACTTTTTAGCTTTAACAGTTAGTCCTGCCTGCCTGATGCGCTCGAAGACTTTTTCCAGGTGCTCCAGGTGTTCTACCCATGAATCAGAAAAAATGGCCACATCATCGAGGTAGGGAACTGCAGATTCTCCCAATCCCGCTAGGAGACCATCTACAAATCTTTGGAAGGTGGCGGGTGCATTTCGCAGCCCGAAAGGGAGTACATTGAATTCATACACCCCTGCCTGGGTGACGAAGGCTGAACTTTCCTTGGCGGGTTCATCTAATGGTACTTGCCAGTACCCCTTGGTTAAGTCTAAGGTAGAGATGAATTGGGCATGTCCCAATTTCTCCAATAGCTCATCTGTGCATGGCATTGGATAGTTGTCAGGATGAGTTACAGCATTTAGCTTACGGTAGTCCACGCAAAAGCGTATTTCCCCATCTGGTTTGGGAACTAGAACCACTGGAGATGCCCATGCACTGTTAGAGGGGCAGATTATACCCATCTGTAGCATGTCCTGGATCTCCCTTTTTATAGCAGTTTGGGTATGAGTGACTCCCGGTAGGGTGGGGTTCTAATTGGGTGAGCATTACCTGTGTCAATGGAGTAGTATGCCCGTTCGGTCCGTCCTGGGGTGGCTGAGAACATTGGCGCAAAGCTAGCGCACAGCTCCTTGATCTGCTGCCGCTGCAGACATTCAAGGATCGCAGAGAGGTTCACCTCTTCCACGCCACCATTACTTTTTCCTTCATAGTAGACACCTTCAGGCTACTCTGCGTCATCTGTTTCCTGGGCTGTAAACTGGGAAACCTTTAATTCTCTGGAATAAAAGGGCTTAAGAGAATTAATATTGTATACC
This sequence comes from Malaclemys terrapin pileata, assembly GCF_027887155.1. Lineage (NCBI taxonomy): Eukaryota > Metazoa > Chordata > Testudines > Emydidae > Malaclemys > Malaclemys terrapin. The sequence continues at coordinate 168,615,968 of NC_071505.1, forward strand.
TTAGGCTTTATGTTGGAGGTGGGGGATGCTATGAGATAGTTAACAGCTCCTAGGCATTCTTGGACCGTGAATGGTCCTTCCCACGACGCTTCCATTTTATGGGCCTGGAGCGCCCTTAAGACCATGACTTGGTCTCCTACTTTGAAGGACTGTTCTCTGAAATGTTTATCATACCAGGCCTTTTGCTCTTTCTGAGCATCCTTTAGGTTTTCTTTAGCAAGGGCTAAAGAGTGTTGGAGGGTGCTTTGTAGGTTGCTTACAAAGTCTAGAATGTTAGTTCCTGGAGAAGGCGCAAACCCCTCCCATTGCTGCTTCACCAACTGTAATGGCCCCTTAACCTCGCGGCCATACACAAGTTCAAATGGTAAAAACCCTAAACTGGGATGTGGTACAGCCCTGTAGGCAAAAAGCAACTGCTGCAACACTAGGTCCCAATCATTGGAGTGTTCATTTACAAATTTACGTATCATGGCCCCCAAAGTTCCATTAAACCTCTCCACCAGGCCATTGGTTTCATGGTGGTAAGGGGTGGCAACGAAGTGATTCACCCCATGAGCTTCCCACAGGTTTTCCATGGTCCCTGCCAGGAAATTAGTTCCCGAATCTGTAAGAATATTGGAGGGCCAACCTATCCTGGCAAAAATGTCTGCTAATGTCTGGCACACACTTTTAGCCATGGTGTTGCTTAGAGCTACTGCTTCCGGCCATCAGGTAGCAAAATCCATGAAAGTTAGTATGTACTGCTTTCCTCTGGGTGTCTTCTTTGGGAAAGGACCCAGAATATCCACAGCTACTCATTGAAATGGGACCTCAATTATGGGTAGTGGCTGGAGAGGGGCTTTGACCTGGTCTTGGGGCTTTCCCACTCGTTTGCACACCTCACAAGACTGGACATAATTAGCAAACGTCCTTGCCCATACCTTCCCAGTGGAAGGACTTCCCCAACCGGTCTTTGGTTCTGTTCACCCCAGAATGGCCACTAGGATGATCATGGGCTAAGCTCAAGAGCTTTACCCGATATTTAGTGGGAACTACCGTCTTTGAGGATGCCAGTCTTCCTGGTGCCCACCAGAAAGAGTCTCCTTGTATAAAAGTCCTTGTTCTACAACAAACTGGGATCGGTTAGAAGAGCTGAGAGGCGGTGGGGTGCTCCGTGCCGCCGCCCAAGCTTTCTGAAGTCTGTCATCTGCTTCCTTCTCAGCCTGGAACTGTTCCCTTGATGCTGGAGACATCAGTTCCTCCTTGGACTGTGGATTTGGGCTTGGCCCCTCTGGAATTGATGCAGGTGCTGGGGCTGTTTCCGTTGACTGTGAACCGCTGTCCGCTGGTGCACTATGTTGTATTTCAGGCTCTGGCTGAGCCTCTTGGGTAGGATTATCAGCTGCTTCTGCAGTTCAGGCTCGCTGGTGCCCTCTGGCGTTGGAATTGTAGACGGGTTTGCAAACGCTGTACTCAGTGCTGTCAATGGTTCTGGCACTGGTTGTATTGCCAGTTCCGGTTCTGGGACTGGCTTTGGCTGGGTCTCTGTGATTGGATCCACTACGGCTGTTGCAGTCGTTGGCAGGGGATCCGGTTCCACCACCTTTCTCTGGGTCTCTGGTAACACAGACGGGGCCCTGGTGGACGGCTCAGGAACAGGGATGGGGGTGTAAGCTTGCTTAGCCTGGCTGCGGGTGACCATTCCCACCCTCTTGGCTAGCTTCACATGGTTGGCCAAGTCTTCCCCCAGCAGCATGGGGATGGGATAATTGTCATAGACTGCAAAAGTCCACATTCCTGACCAGCCCTGGTACTGGACATGCAACTTGGCTGTAGGCAAGGTTACAGAGTGTGACATGAAGGGTTGAATTGTCACCGGAGCCTCCGGGTTGATGAGTTTGGGGTCCACTAGGGATTGGCGGATAGTCGACACTTGTGCCCCAGTGTCCCTCCCCGCGATAACCATCTTTCTGCTCACTCTCAAGGTTTCCCTTTGCTCTGAGGGTATGAGAGAGGCATCTGGGCCTAGGGATCTTTGGTATGATTGTGGTGTAATGAACTGTAATCGGTTGGGGTTCTTGGGGCAGTGGGCCTTTATATGTCCCAGTTCGTTACATTTAAAACATCGCCCTGCTAAGGTATCACCGGGGCGATGTTGGTTGGTGGAGACTGGTGTGGTGGGGTGAGAAGGCGTCTGGGGTTTCCCTTGGGATGTAGGTGGGGCCTTGGGTTGTCCCGGGTAATAGGGTTTTGTTTTGGGTTGCCCCTTCTGATATTCGTTCCAACTGCTACCAATTTTTTTCTTTTCTGCCACCTCCCCCCATTTGGCTCCAATCTTCCCCGCCTCAGTTACAGTTTTGGGCTTCCCATCTAGGATGTACCTTTCTATTTCCTCAGGAACACCCTCTAAAAACTGCTCCATTTGCATTAGGAAGGGCAACTCTTCTGTAGATTTAACATTTGCTCCTGATATCCAGGCTTCCCAATTTTTCCCAATGTGGTAGGCATGTCAGGTAAATGACACATCTGGTTTCCACCTTAGGGCTCTGAACCGCTGACGGGCATGCTCGGGTGTTAGCCCCATTCTGATTCTGGCCTTGTTTTTAGAAAGTTCATAACTGTTCATGTGTTCCTTAGGCATTTCAGCCGCCACCTCTGCTAAGGATCCACTGAGCTGCGGCCTCAGCTCTACCAAGTACAGGTCTGTAGTGATGCTGTACCCAAGGCAGGCCCTTTCAAAATGTTCTAAGAAGGCCTCAATATCATCGCCTGCCTTGTAGGTGGGGAATTTTCTGGGATGGGAAGTGGTACCTGAAGGGGGTTGTTAGGGTTAGCTGGTATATCCTGCCTAGCCCTTATCAATTCCAGTTCATGCTTCCTCTCTTTTTCTCTCTCATCCAGCTCTTTTTCTTTCTGCTCCATCTCCTTTTGTTTTTCCTCCATAGCTCTTTTGTGGTCCTCCTCTTTGGCTTTCTCTTCTCTTTCAGTAGCTGCTTTCTCAAGTTCTTTTATTTTGAGCAGTCTCTTATGATTTTTTTCACTTTCTTCTGCTGCCAGTCTGGCCAGCTCTAGTTTAGTAGCAGTGTCACTGGTACTCATTTTCCTGCTTTGTTGGGCTGGATCACACCCCCTCTGCAGTTCACTGAAACTGGGATGCACTCAGCTCAGGGCTGCTAGGTAATAGAGGCTTTCTAACTAGGTATCCCCGAAAGGTAGAAAGAAAAAAAAAACAGTTCAGCTTGTAAATTCCTTTTGCCAGCTGTTTGCTCACTGCTTGAACCCTTCTCTTAACAAAGACCCTTGTTAAAAAAAACTTAACACCTCTGCCTTCAGACAAGGAGAGATAAGATATGCATCTACCTTCAGCTCTGCTTTCCAAGCAGCTAGAAATGAGAAAATTTTTTTTACTGGTTTTGGTTTAAAATGATCCCACCACTCTGCCACCATGTCAAGGGTGCTTCCCCATGCTGAACTTTACGGTATAGATGTGGGAGCCTGCATGAAAACTTCTAAGCTTAACTACCAGCTTACATCTGGTCCACTGCCACCACTCCCAATGTGCTAATTCCCTTCCCTGGGTAGCCTTGAGAGACTCTTCACCAATTCCCTGGTGAATACAGATCCAAACCCCTTGGATCTTAAAACAAGGAGAAATTAACCATCCCCCCCTCCTTTCTCCCACCAATTCCTGATAGATCAAGATCCAACCCCCTTGGATCTAAAAACAAGGAAAATCAATCAGGTTCTTAAAAAGAAGGCTTTTAATTAAAAAAAAAAGGTAAAAATCATCTCTGTAAAATCAGGATGGAAAATAACTTTATAGGATAATCAAACTTAAAGAGCCTAGAGGATCCCCCCTGTAGCCTTAGGTTCAAAGTTACAGCAAAGAGAGGTAAACACCCTAGTAAAAGGTACAAGTATCTTGTCCCCTTATTGGTCCTTTGGGTCAGGTGTCAGCCAGGTTACCTGAGCTTCTTAACCCTTTAGAAGTAAAAGGATTTTGGAGTCTCTGGCCAGGAGGGATTTTATAGTATTGTACACAGGAGGGCTGTTACCCTTCCCTTTATAGTTATGACAGGGCCAATTTTGGATGGCCTCTAACTTGTTCACTTGGGATTTTACCAAACCTTTTCCCACAATGTAGCCAAGATATTTGGCCTCTGTACCCTACATCGCACTTGGCAAGGTTTGCTGTAAGGCCAGCTCGCCTGAAGGTATCGAGGACTGCCTCCACCTTCTCCAGGTGGGTTTCCCCGTCTGGGGTATGAATGACCACATCGTCCAAGTAGGCAGCAGCATAACTTTTATGCGGGTGTAATAGCTTGTCCATGAGGCGCTGGAAGGTAGCTGGGGCCCCATGTAGTCCAAAAGGGAGGACAGTATATTGAAAAAGACTCTCTGATGTAGAGAATGCAGTCTTTTCCTTTGCGTCTTCTGCAAGGGGAATCTGCCAGTACCCCTTTGTCAAGTCTAGGGTAGTCAAGTACCGGGCATTACCCAGACGGTCCACTAGCTCATCTATGCGAGGTATGGGGTACGCGTCGAACTGGGATACTTCATTTAGTTGCCGGAAGTCATTGCAAAATCTTTTGGTGCCATCAGGTTTGGGCACCAGCACGATTGGGCTGGACCACTGACTGTGGGATTCTTCGATGATCCCCAACTCCAGCATTCTTTTTACTTCTGCTTTTATTTCCTCCTTTTTGTTGCTGGCACCCGCTAGGGCCTCATTGTTACTCTGGCCCCAGGGTTTGTGACGATGTGGTGATATGTCTCGGTTGTTCGACCCGGTTTTGTCGAGAACACATCTTGGTTCCGGAAGATCATCTCAGACACCTCATTCTTCTCATCTGGTGTTGAATTGGGAGACACTCTCACCTGTTTGGAAGGCTTGTTTTCCTGGGTTAGGTCTTTTTGGACCGTTGTGCATGCCTCTTGTGCATGTCAGGATTTCAGAAGGTTAACGTGATAAATCTGTTCTTGTTTTCTGTGTCCTGGCTGCCGCACCTTGTAGGTTACTTCCCCCACGGGTTCAACCACCTCATAGGGCCTCTGCCATTGGGCCAGAAGCTTGCTTTCTGCCGTGGGTACCAACACCATAACCCGATCCCCTGGTTGGAACTGTCGCACTTTTGCCTGGCGATTGTAATGGGTTCGCTGGGCCTCCTGTGCCTTCTCCAAATGTTCCCGTACAATAGGGGTAACCCGGGCTATCCAGTCTCGCATCTGCATTACATGCTATACTACATTTCTCCCCTCATTGGGTTCCTCTTCCCAGATCCCTTTGGCGATATCTAGTATGCCATGGGGGTGACGCCCATATAATAACTCAAAGGGGGAAAACCCAGTTGAGGCCTGAGGTACCTCCCGGATAGTCAGGGCCGGCTTTAGCAAGAGCGGGGCCCGATTCCTGTGGGTGCGGCTTGCTGCAAGCCCCGCCCCCAGGAATCGAGCCGGGCTCCGGCCGGGGTTGCCGGGCTTGGGTCCGACCCGGAGCCGCGCCGCGGGGGCCACGCTGGGGGGGGGGACGGACACGACCCGAGCCGCGCCGTGGGGACCGCGCCGGGGGGGGACACGACCCGAGCTGCGCCGCGGGGGCCGTGCCGGGCGGGGGAGACACGAGCTGCGCTGCGAGGGCCGAGACACGACCCGAGCCACGCCGCGGGGGCCGCGCCGGGGGGAGGAGACATGAGCCGCGCCGCGGGGGCCGTGCCGGGGGGGGACACGAGCCGCGCCGCGGGGGCCGCGCCGGGGGGGATGACCCGAGCCGCGCTGCGGGAGCCGCACCGGGGGGTAGGAACCCGAGCCGCGCCGCGGGAGCCGACCCGACCCGAGCCGCGGGGACCGGGCCGGGCCAGACCCGGGCCGCGCCGTGGGGGCCGAGCCGAGCCAGAGCCGGGCCGCGCCGCGGGGGCCGGGCTGGAGCCAAGCCGGGCCAGAGCCACTGGGGCCTGCGCCCTTCTCGCGCCCCCGCCACCCCAGCTTACCTTGTGTGCTGATACACCGGCCTGCCCCTGCTTCTTTTCAGACTTTCGCGGGAAGATTCGCGGGAAGCAGGGGAGGGGGCGGAGCGTTCAGGGGAGGGGAGGAGGGGGAAGTGAGCTGGGGGCGGGGTAGACAGCTGCAGTGCGGGGCCCTCTTGGCGCGGGGCTCAATTCAGCCGAATCGGCTGAATCGGCCTAAAGCCGGCCCTGCGGATAGTGAACATAAGGTAGGGTAGTAGGGTGTCCCAATCCTTCCCGTCTCGACTTACCACCTTCCTTATCATAGCCTTGAGGGTTCGGTTAAACCTTTCTACCAACCCATCAGTCTGCGGATGGTAGACCAAAGTTCTCAGGGAATGTATATGGAGCAGCGTACAGAGGTCCTTCATTAGCTTCGACATAAATGGGGTTCCTTGGTCGGTTAATATCTCCTTCGGTAGCCCCATTTGGGCAAAGATCCCCACCAGCTCTTTGGCTATAGTTTTAGAGGCCATGTTCCTCAGGGGGACGGCTTCTGGGTAGCGAGTAGCGTAGTCCAAAACAACAAGTATATATTGGTGGCCCTGAGCCGTCTTCTCCAGGGGTCCCACTAGGTCCATGGCTATTCGCTCGAAGGGGACCGCTATGATGGGAAGGGGTACTAAAGGTGCCCTCAAGTGGGGACGGGGACTGTGCAGCTGACACTCCGGGCAGGAGGCACAGTACCTCTGCATTTCATGTACTCCGGGCCAGAAGAACTGTTGTAGGACTCGTGCCAGGGTCTTCTCTACCCCCAAATGCCCCCCAAAAAGATGACTATGAGCAAGACTTAATACAGCGTTCTGGTGTTTTTGAGGTACTAGAATCTGCTGTACCTTCTGCCCCTGTACTGGTTGTCACGGAGTATTGGGGAACTCAGGGCCCTGCACCCCCGGCTTCCTGCGATTCACCATGACTCTCAGCCAGCCAGTAAAGCGGAAGGTTTATTTGGATGACAGGAATACAGTCCAAGACAGGTCTTGCAGGCACAGACAACAGGGACCCCCTCAGTTAGGTCCCTCTTGGGGTCCCCGGGCATCCCAGCCCAGCCCCCTTTGGGAGGTCAGAGCCATCTCTGCCTCCCAGCCCTCTCTCCCTGCCTGCTTCCAGCACACTGCCTTCAGCGACCCCCCCCCCACAGCCTTTGTCCAGTTTCCTGGGCTAAGGAGTCGCCTCGCCTTCAACCCCTTCCTGGGTTCTTATGTTACACACTCAGGTATGCGCCCTCGGGCAGATCCCATCCTCCAATGCAGACTATCCCAGCACACTCCCCTGTCAGCATTCACAGACCACAGTGAGAACAGGCCCAGTTCGTCACATCTCTCCCCCCTTCGAGACCGAACTGAGCAGGGTCACTTTAGCCAGTGACCCGGGGAAGTTCGAACCTACCCCCATTCCCATGGATGCCCCCGCATCCCTCCCATTCCTTGGTGAGAATTACACCAGGCCCCTCCAGTTTCACGCTCCCCCTTAGGTTGGGGTGCTTGATGGCACTCGCAGTTCGCATGTGGGAAGGTTTATGCGGCCTGTGCCCTTTTCCCACCCCCATACCTCTGGGGCTCCAACTGGGCTGTGGTCTTCTCCCAGCGCTCCAGTCTGGAGGTCTGTGCTTTGGGCTCTCTTGGTTTAGAGCCGCCCTTTTTACCTTGGCCACCCTCCGAAAAGGCTCCTCTATGCTGGGCAAGGGTCCTAAAGCTGTTTTCCCCTTGTCCCAGGCCTTCCTCCCCCTCTGACAGGGGTCACAGGATCCGCAGTACTGTCGGACAGTAACAAAGACCCCAGGCCAGTAAAAGCTCCGTAGCAGCCTCTGCTGGGTACGCCAGGTTCCCTGGTGCCCTGCGAGGGGAATGTCATGGGCCCGGCACAGCAGCTGGCGGCGATACTTCTGGGGTACCACCAGCTGCCTCCTGATCCCCCCTGACTCCATTTTCCCTGGGGGAGCCCATTCTCGGTACAGGAACCCCTTCTCCCACAGGAACCTTTTCCGGCCACCTCGTCCCATGGTCTGTACCGCATTGAGGTCAGCCAGGTCCCTTATCTTCCGCAAGGAGGGATCTCTCTGTAACTCGGCCTGGAACTCAGCAGCTGGGACGGGGATGGCCACCTGCTCTTTCTCGCCCGCTGGGTCCGAAGCTGCATCCTCCCTGAGCCGCGTCCCTGGGCGTTCCCTCCCCACCAGGTTAGGGTCCCGCGCCTCAGGCAAAGCACCCCCCGCAAGGCCAGGGCGCAGTGCCCCTCGCTGGCTCTGACCGCGGGTCACAACTAAGGCGGTCTGGGGGCTGCTTGGCCAGTCCTCTAGGTCCCCCCCCATCAACACCTCAGTGGGCAAATGGTGGTGCACTCCCACGTCCTTGGGGCCCTCCTTGGCCCCCCATTTCAGGTGTACCCTCGCTACGGGAACCTTGAATGGGGTCCCGCCCACCCCGGTCAGGGTCAGGAAGGTGTTGGGCACCACCCGATCTGGGGCCACCACCTCGGGCCGGGCCAGTGTCACCTCTGCGCCCGTGTCCCAGTAACCATAAACTTTCTTCCCATCCACCTCCAGGGGAACAAGGCACTCGCTCCGCAGGGACAGCCCCGCGCCAACCCTGTAAACGGAGAACTTTGAATCCGGAGCATCTGGCCCCCCAGAGAAGCTGGCCTGGGGCTCTCCTCCCTCCTTAGCAGGTGGTACTCTGCCAGCCCCCCTTCCCTGGGAATGCTGCCTCTCGCCGGGCTGGGTCTCTACCCAGTCAACCCTCTGTGGGTTCGGCCTGCTCAGTCTGTCCCTGAGCCTGGGGCACTGGGCCCGTATGTGGCCCTTTTGGCCACAGTGGTAGCAGCCCATGTCCCATGGGTCCCCTTGAGTGGGTCGGATGGTCCTGATGCCGAATGTTCCCCTCTGATGGGGTTTTTCTGTATTTTCCCACGGGGAGGTCCCATGGTGACTCTCTCTCTGCGTTGTGGTGGGATTGCTCCTTTGGGACTCCTCCCTTTTATCTCCTGAACGGCTCTTTACGAACTCATCGGCCAGCCGGCCTGCCTGTCGCGGGTTCTCTGGCTTTCTGTCCACCAACCACAGCCTCAGGTCAGATGGGCACCGCTCATACAGTTGCTCCAGTACCAGCAGTTTGACCAGGTCCTCCTTCGTCTGGGCCCCATCAACCCACTTGCTGGCGTATCCTTCCATGCGGGCGGCTAGTTGCAGATATGAGATCTCAGGGATCTTATCCTGACTCCGGAACCTTTCCCGGTACATCTCAGGAGTCAGCCCAAACTCACGTAGCAGGGCCTTTTTGAATAGTTTGTAGTCCCCTTTCTCTGCCTCTTCCAGTTGGCGGTACAATGCCACGGCTTTGGGGTCCAGTAAGGGGGTTAGGACCCGGAGTCTGTCCGCGGGATCAACCCGGTGCAGCTCGCAGGCCGTCTCAAAGGCCTCCAGGAAGTCATCCATGTCCTCCCCCTCCTTGTATGGGGCCAGGATGCACTTATCAAAGCTCCGTGCAGTCCCGGGTCCCCCCTCACTCACCGCAGCCGGGGGTTCGCTGCCCTTCAATCTCGCCAGTTCCAGGTCATGCTGACGCTGTCTCTCTTCATGCTGTCTCTGTCTCTCATTCTCCTGCCGTTCATGCTGTCTCTGTTGTTCATGATCCTCCAGCTCTCTCAGTTTTAGCTCTTTCTCCCATTCCAGCCAATTCCGCTCCACGGATGCCGAACGTCGCCGGGAGGATCCTCTGCTGGCCGGCGAGCTTCGCCGGGAGGGTCCCCTGCTGGCCGGGGGGGCCACGGCGCCTTCGGTATTTGCTGGGCTCCTCCCCACCCTTCCCCTAGGCATAGGAAGGAGGGGTCTCGGGAAGCCCTCAGCAGCCGGCTGACCACTCCCAGCTGGGACAGACACTGGTGCCTGCGCTGCATTTGCCAGGCTGCTTCCCTCAGAGACAGGGATCAGTTCATTCGCGCGATCTTCCGCCTCCAGCTGGGCAATGAGCTGTTCTTTGGTGAGCCTCCCAATGCGCAGCCGCCTCTGCTTGCACAGCTCCACCAGGTCGCTCTTAAGCCGCTTGGCATACATCTCCCTGCTGGCCACTCACCGGCCTGTGTGCTCACAGCTCCCCACAGTTCCCAGGGGGACCCCTAGTGTGCCAGCCCTTCTCGAGGTCACCGCCTCTCTGCCAGGGTCGAGCTGCAGACTCCTCCGCCCCTGGGACCACTCGCTGCGATCCCCCCGGGGGACCCTGTTACTGCAAAAGTCCTTCTCGCTGGTCACACACTCCCAGGGGTAATAACCGTCTCTCTCCCACTCTTCAGCAGGCCTGGTCCCCGTCAATCCCCCTTCGCTTTACTGCTCCCCAGTCACTTACTGCAGGAAGCGCCGTCCACGGGGTGCAGTAGATCCCACCGCTGCCACCAGTTGTCACGGAGTATTGGGGAACTCAGGGCCCTGCACCCCCGGCTTCCTGCGATTCACCATGACTCTCAGCCAGCCAGTAAAGCGGAAGGTTTATTTGGATGACAGGAATACAGTCCAAGACAGGTCTTGCAGGCACAGACAACAGGGACCCCCTCAGTTAGGTCCCTCTTGGGGTCCCCGGGCATCCCAGCCCAGCCCCCTTTGGGAGGTCAGAGCCATCTCTGCCTCCCAGCCCTCTCTCCCTGCCTGCTTCCAGCACACTGCCTTCAGCGACCCCCCCCCCCACAGCCTTTGTCCAGTTTCCCGGGCTAAGGAGTCGCCTCGCCTTCAACCCCTTCCTGGGTTCTCATGTTACACACTCAGGTATGCGCCCTCGGGCGCCCTCGGGCAGATCCCATCCTCCAATGCAGACTATCCCAGCACACTCCCCTGTCAGCATTCACAGACCACAGTGAGAACAGGCCCAGTTCGTCACACTGGTGCAACCCGGTATAAGAGATCCTTCTTCATTATGAAGTAGGGTGCTGGTCCCTGGGTTTTCCCTTCTACGAGGACCCCATCTATTTCAGTCACCACCTTCCTAATGTTGTCATACCTTGGGTCTTCTGCCTGGTCCCGTCCAAAATTTCCTCTCCCGGGACTAATCTGTCCAAGATCTAGGGGCCCAGTCTCTGTTGCCTCTACTGATTCAGAAGCATTAGGGTGGGGGTCAGACTCAGGTGCTTCTCCCTCCTGCGTGGCCTCCTTTTCAGCTGCGTGGGTCTGCCTACCTACAAGAGCAACCCTCTGGCTTTGGGTCAGTATTCGGGTTCCCAAGGCCTTAGCTGCCCTTCTTTCCCTTTTTGTCTTTCTACCCTGTCTGGGAGTGGAGAACAAATCTGGGGATATTTCAGAGAAGATTGGGGGTTGACAGTCTGCTGTGGATGCCTCACCAATTTTAGGGTCTCCATCTTTCTCCAATCCCCCTACTGGGAGTAAGTTTCCAAACCCTGGGAAGTCCCTCCCTGTGAGCACTGGGTATGGGAGTTTAGGGACTACACCTGCTGCTACCTCAGTAGTGTTCCCTTGGATCTCGATTTTTACTGGGATGGTGGGGTAGTAACTAACTGTCCCATGGACACATGTTATCCCCGTACGTTTAGCCTGCAGCAGCTGACTACGCTTCACGAGCTTCTCTGAGATAAGCGTGATAGCACTCCCCTGATCAACCAGTGCCATGGTCCCTACCCCATTTAGTTTCACTGGTCTGGTATACATATGTGGGGTTAGTGAGACCCCCACAAGGTGGATTAGGGAGCATGGATCTGCCCAGTTCCCCAGGTTACACTGCATAGGCTCCTCAGCATTGGGACACTGTGCAGCTATGTGTCCCCACTCCCCGCAGGCATAACATCTGTATGGAGCCCTAGGCATTCCCCAGTCTCTTGGTTTGGGCAGTCTAACATCACGATCCTCTTCTTCCTCAGTGCTCTGACTCTTTGTGGCCTCTGATGGGTCTTCAGCCTCTCTCTTTTTCCACCTGGGCCCTCCTGGTAGCCCAGTCACCCGAACTTTAGGGCTTGGTGCTGCTAGTTTAACCCGGGATGCCTCTTCCTTAACTTGTCGGATCAGCTCCCTCGCTGTCCTTCGCCTCTCTACCAGGGCGACAACCTCGTCATAGGTGGAGGGTTCATTCTGGCTTACCCAGGCACGAAGGTCTGGTGGTAGTCCCCTCATGTATCTGTCGATGACCTGAACCACTAGTATCTCTTCTGGACTCCGGGACTCTGTTTGCAACCACTTTCGTGCGAGATGGATGGGGTCAAACAATTGGGACCGCGAGGTTGTGTCTTCCTGGTACCTTCAACCGTGATACTGCTGGGCCCGCACTGCTGTCGTTACCCCAGATCTGGCCAGGATCTCTGCTTTCAGCTCGGGGTAGTCTTCTGCAGCCTCTTCAGGCAGATCATGGTAGGCCTTCTGGGCCTCCCCACACAGGAATGGGGCAAGGATGCCAGACCACTGATCTCAAGGCAGGCCTCCCGTAGGGCTGTCCTCTCAAAGGCCAGAAGGTATGCCTCTACATCATCCTCCTGTGTCATTTTCTGCAGCCAATGGCTGGCCCGTATAAGCCGTGTCCCATCATGGCCGCGATTCAACTCTGTAAGGGACTTTACCTGGTTTACCAGTTCCCACAACATAGCTCGGTCTTGAGCAGCCTGGTCCATCAGCAGGCGATTAGTCTCTTGCTGCAGCCGCACTGCCTCCTGTTGGGCGGCTGCCTGGACACGGGTAGCCTCCTGCTGGGCCGCCGTAGCTTGTATCAGTGCCCGCACTACGTCATCCATTGTGGTGAAAAAAAATAAACCCTCTCCCCTTTTTTTTTTTAAATCACCCTCCTTCTTCCGCCGCGCTGTGTACCCCAAGATCCCACCCCTAACACCAGTGTGACAAACTTCCTCCTCTATCTTGGTGGGTCCTGCACTTATTGGCGGATTTTCTTGCCTCAGAGATTCACCATGTGGGTTGGGGAACAGCCCAGAGACCTTCCCCTCTGGAAGAACCCACAGTCCAGGTCAATTGGGAGGTTTGGGGGGAACCTCTACTCTGGGTTCCAGCCCAGGGCCCTGTGGACTGCAGCTGTCTATAGTGCCTCCTATAACAGCTGCATGACAGCTACAACTCCCTGGGCTACTTCCCCATGGCCTCTTCCAAAAACCTTCCTTATTCTCACCACAGGACCTTCCTGCTGGTGTCTGATAACGCTTGTGCTCCTCAGTCCTCCAGCAGCACACCCTCTCACTCTCAGCTCCTTGCGTCTCTTGCTCCCAGCTCCTCACACTCGCATCACAAACTGAAGTGAGCTCCTTTTAAAACCCAGGTACCCTGATTAGCCTGCCTTAATTGATTCTAGCAGCTTCTTCTTAATTGGTTCCAGGTGTCCTAATTAGCCTGCTTCTAGCAGGTTCCTGATTACTCTAGTGCAGCCCCTGCTCTGGTCACTCAGGGAACAGAAAACTACTCATCCAGTGACCAGTATATTTGCCCTCTACCAGACTCCTGTACCCCACTGGTCTGGGTCTGTCACACTGTTCAAAGTAAAAGATTTCCTTCTGGGCAATATCTCGACGTTTGACTGGCAAAAGCAGCCTTGAGAGACCATCCGCATTGCCATGCAGAGTGAATTTCAGATATTTAATTTCATGTGTGTGCACGAAAAGCAACAATGCCCAACATTGCATACAACTAGCAGCTAACGGGGGAACGCCTGTGTGGGGTCCAAAAATTGAAGTCAGGGGTCGATGGTCTATGAGAAGAGTAAACTTCAGTCTGAACAGGTACTGATGAAACTTCCGAATTCCGAAAACAATTCCCAATGCCTCATGTTCGATTTTGGCATAGTTAGTTTCTGCTTTGCTTAGAGTGCGTGAAGCAAAAGCAATAGGTCTCTCTTCTCCCGAAGGCATGATCTGTGACACAATTGCTCCCACTCCATAAGGGGATGCATTGCAGGCCAACAGTAGGGTAAGGATGCATCAAAGTGCGTCAGAACTTAGCAATGCATCCTTAGCTTTGTTAAATGCAACATCACAGGCTTCAGTCCACTTCCAGGCCTTGTTCTGCCCAAGGAGTTCGTGAAGTAGTTTTAGCAGTGTGGCTAACTCTGAGATGAACTTTCCATGATAGTTCAATAGTCCTAGAAACGAGCAAAGCTGGCTAACATTTCGAGGAGGGGGAGCCTCCACAATAGCCTTAACTTTTGCAGGGGCCTTACAAAGACCTGTAGCATCAATGATGTGTCCCAAATATTCAGCAGAGGGCTGGAAGAATTCACACTTGTCTTTGAGGACTTGTAGGCCATACTCTTCCAGTCTTTGTAGGGTAGCCTCTAAATTCTTTAGGTGAGCCTCCTCATTCTTTCCAGTCACCAGGATGTCGTCCAGATAGCACTGGACTCCTGACAAGTCACATAAGAGCTGGTCCATAGCCCTCTGGAAAAGGGCGGGAGCAGACGTTATTCCGAAGGGTAGGTGACAGTATCGATAAAGCCCCTTATGCATCACAATAGTCAACAGCTCTTGGGACTTTTCATCAACATGCATCTGTAAATACGCTTGACTCAGCTCAATCTTACTGAACTTTTGTCCCCCAGCTAGGCCTGTAAAGAGGTCATCGATATGGGGAAGTGTGTATTGCTCTGCACACAACACTGGGTTGACAGTGACTTTAAAATCACCGCAAATCCAGAGGGAGCCATCTTTCTTTACTATTTGAACAATAGGGGCTAAGGGTAACTGGTATTAGGACTCCATTTGTGACCAGGCGTTCCAGGTCCGCTTCAACCTTCGGCCTGATGGCATATGGCACAGTTCTGGCTTTCAGATATTTTGGTTGACTGTCAGGTTTAGTGTTCAATGTCACAGTGATTCCCTTCATACTTCCCAGATCCTCTCCAAAAACAGCAGCATGTTTCCTTAGTATAGCGGGCAGACTGCTTTCTTCTTTAGTCATTCGGTGCCCTTCTGTCCAGTTCAGCTGGATCTTCCTAAACCAAGACCTACCCATTAAGGCTGGGTAATTACCTCTTACCACAAACAGTGGCAATTTAGCAGCCTGTCCATTGAGCTCCACCTTAACATCAGTAGTGCCCAACATGGGCACAGCTTCTCCCGTATACGTCGTTAGAACTATTTTTGTTGCTTTAAGCGGAAGATGCTGTAACTTTTCTTTATACACCATCTCAGAGACCAGCGAGACGGCTGCACCAGTGTCCAGTTCCATGCGTATAGGTTTGCCGTCCAACAACGGGGTTACCCAGTATTCATGTGAGCCCACTGCCAAAGACAAAACGTGGAGTGGCTCTTCTTGTGATGAGGTGATGAGGTGTCTCCTTGGTCATCCTGGGTCTGCTCTAGGGTATGCAGATTTCCCTTTTTGGTCGGCCAGACCACAGGCCTCTTTCTTTTGTTTACAGGCACACTCAGTGTGTCCTTTTTTGCCACAGTGTTGACACACCAGGGCCTTACACCAGCATTCTGATGCATGGTGACCCGGCTTACTGTGCCCACTGTGTATATACTGTTACTGTTCAGCCCCTGCCTGAGTGCCTGAGCACCTGACTCACCATTTCCCTGCCCTGACCCAGGGCCTGGGCTCACTGTGTTTATTTCGACCTTCACAAAGGCCATAGAGGAAGACTCCTGCGGCCAGACTAATTCCCTGCAAGAGCTATTCCAAAAGGTAGTGAGGTGGTTTGGTTCCCTGCCGCCCCGGAGAGAGACGAGCCCCAGCTAGCCTCTCTACACGTGGTGGAGAATGCGGGTACAATCCCTCGACCCCTGTGAGAAGGGGCCTGGGGGGGGAACGTACCCCAGAAAGAGCCATGGATATAGACCAACTTATCAAGCTCCTGACCCAGAGCCAGCAGCAGCAGCAGCTCATCCAGCAGCTGGGAGCACAGCAGCAGCAGCTGATTCAGGACCTGGGGGTTCAGAACCAGGTACAACAGCAGCAATGCCTGCAGCAGCTGGCGATGGGACTGCCGTGCCCCGCAGAGCCCCAGCTGGGAGACACGGCGGGTCCCCCCACACCACTGCGCCAGTGTGGCTGACCAAGATGGGACCTGATGACAACCCTGAAGCCTTTTTGGTAACTTTTGAAAGAGTAGCGCTGGTTGCAGGGTGAGCCCCTGACCAATGGGCCACTCTTTTGGCCCCGTACTTAACCGGGACAGCCCAAACGGCATACAGAGAGCTGTCTATGGAGGATGCACTGGACTATAACCAGGTAAAAGCAGCGATTCTGGACGTCAGCCTGGAAACCTTTCAGCAGCAGTTCCAGAGCCAGACCTACCCCACCGGCACCCCAGTTGGTGGCCCAAGAGCTGAAGGAAGTGTGCAAGTGGTGGCTACAGCCAGAGAGGAGTACCGCAGACGAGGTCACGGAACAAATTATTTTAGAACAATTTGTACACATCCTCCCAGTGCGAGGAAGGGCCTGGGTGCTCCGCCATCGGCCAGTGACGCTAGTCGCCACCATCGCTTTGATGGAAGACTTCCTCACGGCCGAAGCGCCGGTGGGGCCAGCTACCAGAGCCCACCCCTCAGGACCAAAGCGCCCTAACTCCGAAAAGAAAGGGGGCGCTCAAACCGAAGTGTGGAGTCTCCCCCGCGGGCAAGAGGCTCGCTCGGGGCTTCGGGCTAGACGCCCCAAACTCCCACCTCGACAAGTATCTGCGCCCCCTGTGCCGAGTGTCCTGAGGACCCATTGGAATCCCCCCAGGGGCCCGATGGGAGTCCCCACCCAGGGTGGTTGCCCGGAACTTAGGCCCTGCTTTGTATACGGGAAATATGGACACTTTTACAGCGTGACTGCACTGAGGCGGATTGCAGTTTTGGCCATGTCTGTGTGGGAGAGACCTGGGCACGGCTCCCAAAGGTCCCCAAAATCATGGTTCTGGTAATTGTCGGGGACTACCCAACCCTGGCCCTGATCGATTTGGGCTGTGGCCAGACGCTAATCTGTGAGACCTTGGGGCCCTGGGCCGACCCCGACCTGGGAACAATCTGGCTGCAATGTATCCATGGCGATGTGCGGTCATATCCCAGTGCCCGGATTCTGCTAACAGTGGCCAGGGTCACACAGTGGATGGTTGTTGGCTTGGCTCCTCGACTAGCCTACCCGGTGATTCTGGGATGAGACTGGCTGGTGTTTGAGGAGATCCTTTGCTCGACCCCTGTGCTGGAAGGAGATTGCCCTGAGGCCCAACTGGAGGAGGAGGAGGAGACCCCAGGCCCCGAGGACCCCCCGTCTGGGACAGCTATCGAACCCCGACTTAATACCAACTTTTGCCGCGATCAAAGAGCAGACCCCACCCTTAGTTGGGCCTACGGACAACTAGCCACTGTTGATGGGGTCGTGATTGACCAGCATCACACAAATCAGTAGCCCCAGTTTGAGCTATGCCATGACCGTCTTTACTGGGTGGAACAGGATCCCCGCATGGGAGAACCACAGACCCAGCTGCTGGTGCCTTGGTGCCACCGACGAGCAGTAATGAAGCTCGCACATGACATCCCTGCCACAGGGCACTTGGGCCATGAAAAGACCCTTGCCCAGATTTTGACACAGTTCTTTTGGCCCAGCGTTCACCAGATGAGGAACTATTGTAGCTCCTGCCCGGAGTGCTAATTAGCAGCTCCCCCACGGGTACCCAAGACCCCTTTGGTTCCCATGCCCATAGTAGAGATGACATTTGAGCGGGTGACCATGGACCTGGTGGGCCCGCTCCCGAGAAGTGCTGCAGTATTCCAGTATGTGCTGGTCATCGTTGATTATGCCACCCGTTTTCCTGAGGCTGTGCCATTGCGGAGCACCACTGTCCGGACCATCGCCGGTGAACTAGTGAAGGTCTTCGCTCAAGTGGGCCTGCCCCAGGAAATCCTAACGGACCAGGACACCAACTTCACCTCCCCGTTGTTGCAGCAGGTATGCGAGCTCCTAAGAGTTAAACAGTTACGCACCTCCATCTACCACCCACAGACTGACGGACTGGTGAAACGATTTAATCGGACCCTGAAGGAAATGCTGCATAAGTTCCCTGCAGAGGGGCTACGCTGGTGGGACCAGGCACCCCCGCCCTTACTGCTGGTGATCCATGAGGTACCCCAATCATCAACAAAATTTTCCCCGTTCAAGCTACTATATGGCCACTGCCTGCAGGGCCTATTAGACTTAATGCGGGAGACATGGGAGCAGTCTCCGTCTCCAACCCAGAGCCTCCTGAAGTATGTTCTCCAGCTCCAGGAACACCTCGCTCAGGCCAGAGCCCTAGCAAGTGAAAACTTAAAAGCCATGCAGCAAGCTCAAGCATGAACCTATAACCAAGACGCGCGGGTCCATGCCTTTGAGACAGGTGATCGGGTCCTACTCTTCCTACCATTGAGTGCATCGAAACTGCTGACTCATTGGCAGGGACCCTATGAGGTGGCCCGGAAGGTCGGGCCCGTCACCTATGAGGTCCACCAGCCCGACTGGCACAAGAAGACCCAGCAATATCATGTGAATCTGTTGAAACCATGGAGGGAGCGGGAGGTCCTATTAATTAACTCTTAACCACGGGAACCAGAGTTGGGTCCCTACGCGCCCCTGAGAGAGGACCCCACAGGCCCGCAGCTCAGCGACATGCTCAAAGAGGAGCAGCGAAAGCAGGCCCAATGTCTCCTGCAGGCTTTCAGGAGAACCTTTACGGTCCTACCCGGTTACACAACTCTGGTCCATCATTCCATCCAGACCAAACCGGGGAAGGTAATCCAAGAGATGACCAGACCCCGCCACACTGAAGGCAGCAGGAGGTCGAAGAGGAAGTACAGGCCATACTAGCTTTAGGAGTCATCAAGCCGTCGCAGAGTAAGTGGCGAGGTCCGGTGGTCTTGGTATCCAAGCCCGATGGAACACAGCGCTTCTGTATAGACTTCCAGCGGGTCAACGCAATCTCCAGGTTCGATGCATATCCTATGCCCCAGGTGGATGAACTGCTTGATCGCCTAGGGGAGGCCCATTTCATGACCACCCTCGACCTCAGTAAGGGGTACTGGCAGATCCCACTCGACCCCATCTCTAAGGAGAAGACAGTGTTCGCCACCCCAGTGGGACTTTACCAATTTACCCGAATGCCCTTCGGCCTCCATGGGGCCCCAGCGACATTCCAACGACTAATGGATTGCCTTCTCCGGCCCCATCAAGACTATGCAGCGGCGTATTTGGATGATGTCGTAGTCTACAGCCGCCAGCGGGAGGACCACCTGGAACACGTAGCCGCGGTCCTGAGATCCCTGCGAAAGGCGGGACTAACGGCAAATCCAAAAAAGTGTTGCATTTGGTGGCAAGAGTCAATGTACCTTGGATACACCATAGGGGGAGGATGAGTGAAACCCCTCATGGGGAAGGTTCAAGCACTGGCAGCCTGCTCACCACTCACCACAAAACACCAAGTGCAACAATTCCTGGGGCTTGCCAGCTACTATCAGCAATTCATCCCTCAGTTCACTTCCATCGCCGCCCCCTTGACGGGACTTTTGACTAAGGACAGCCCCTGGTGCGTGCCATGGACCCAAGAATGTGAAGATGCCTTCTGGACACACAAGGAGTGCTTCTGTCGGGATCCGGTCCTATATAGCCCGGACTTCGACCGTGACTTTATCCTCCACACAGACGCCTCAGAGGTAGGGCTCAGGGCTGTCCTGTCCCAAGAAATGGATAGAGAAGACCACCCGGTCTTATATCTTAGCTGTAAATTATTCCCCCGTGAGAAGAACTATGCGGTAATAGAGAAAGAAGCACTTGTGGTGAAATGGGCCTGTGATGCCCTGCGGTACTACCTCCTCGGGGCCCCATTTACACTAGTCACGGACCATGCCCCATTCCAGTGGTTAACAAGAATGAAAAAATAACACTAGTCTACTGCACTGGTACCTGGCATTACAGCCCTATGCTTTCACCATCCGTCATAGGGCCAGCAAAGACCATGCAAATGCTGACTTCCTGACCTGCCTAGGAGGGATGGAAGAGCCTGGCCCTGATGAGTGGGAGCCAGAGTTGAGAGTGTGTGTGTGTAGTGAGGCGGTAGGGTTTCCTGCTGCCCCAGAGAGGGATGAACCCCTCCGGACACCAGAGTGGGCAGAGCCAGGGAGCTCTGAGCCCGCCCCCCCCCCCCCCAAGGGTCAGGCGTTGCCCTGGAAGTATAAACCCCCAACCCCAGAGCTCCCTGGGGAAGCAGCCGCCAGGAAGGCCAGATGCCTCCAGTCTAGCTCGTGATAGGGAAACCCCAGTGGCCTGCAGTAAACCTGAGGACTGGCCCAACCTGCCCCATGCCAGCTACCAGGAGGAGTTGCTGAGTCTACCCCTGACTACCTATCCTGAGGAATCCATGGTGCTGGACCCCCCTGAGGACACCACCCTGAGCCAGGTACCTCAAGAGGGGGAGTCTGGAAGTAGCCCGGAGGCAGCCAACCCTAGTCTGGCTGCAGCACTGCCAGAGCCCATGTCAGTGTGTTGTGGCCAGGATCGCCACTGACTCAGCAGTGGGTCTTCTACTGCTGCTAGGGCCCCAGGCTGGGAGGCAGTGGAGTGGGAGGGCCTGCGTCCCCTCTGCCACCCAACTCGCGGGTGGCAGTCTCCCCCTCTCCCCAGCCTTCGGACCCAGGGCCTGGGCCCACTGTGCATATACTGTTACTGCTCAGCCCCTGCCTGAGGGCCTGAGCACCTGACTCACCAGTGCCCCGCCCTGACCCAGGGTCTTGGCTCATTGTGTTTATTTGTACCTTCACTTAGGCCGTAGAGGAAGACTCCTGCAGCTGGACTAATTCCCCGCAAGAGCTATTCTGAAAGGTAGTGAGGCAGTGTGGTTCCCTGCCGCCCTGGAGAGAGATGAGTCCCGGCTAGCCTCTCTATATGCACCCACATAATTTTATGCATAAAAGGTATGACCATACATTGTAGCATAATATCCCTTAATAGAGAAAGACCATGAGAAATGTTGTATCATGCTGAGAGTCAAGGGAACACTGTTGTGGCATTTTGTAGCAAAATCGATCAAAGGTCCCACATTGCAAATATACCAGCAAAAGAGAGTCAAAGATTTTCCTGGACAAGTATTTGAAGATGGTGGAAAACTCTTGTAAAACGTGCAATGTACTTCTGGACCATCAGAGGAAACTGACAATTGCAAACCTCCTCACCAAATCAGAGAAGCATTTAAAGTGAGAAACTACACTGCAAGGAGAATCACAAAAAATGCAGCGTATACTTTCCACGTGTTTCAGCACAACGACAATAGTACAACATGAGCGTTTGCATGTTTCTGTGACTGGGTCTTAACATGTGCGCTACAAACGTACCATTATCTAAATGGACCATCCTTTCAAACACCAGTTTCTAAACACTTGAGTCAAGAATGATAATGCAATTCCAGGAGGTTACCAGCTTCAAGATGCAGGTCTACAACACTGAGAGAAATAAACTTAAGGACAAAGTGAAGGATAACTACAAGTTAGTTATATTTGATTAAATGACTATTGTACTTAACAATTTACTCGCACCACTGGTGAAAGACTGTACTGGGAAGGTGTCCTCCTGTTTTGCTGACACACAGTTCATGCAGAAAACAAATCATAGCACCATGTCTCAAACAGTCAGAGACTGTGCAAAGTTATGAAATTGCTTACAACAATGTGGTTGTCTTTGACATGGATAATACCATTCACATGAAAAACACTTATAAAACTGGACTGTTTCCTGTTAGCATCCATGCCTTGTTCACATAATCAATCTAGTGGGGGAAAGTTTTTGTAAGCCATTTGAGGATGTCCCTGCACTGGTAAAAGCTTTCTTCCAAATGTTCCATATGGCAGGGCGCAGGAAGGTGAGGTACTTAAACTATCTAAGGCAAAAAGTTCCCAGTACAACGATAGCACCAGACCCAGTAGCAACTAGACGGAACAGCTGGTTTGCTGCTGTTCAGTATCATGAAAAGCATTTTCAATATTATCACAGGTTTGTTGAAGAAGAAATGGGTGTGTGTGGTGGCTCGGCACCACACTCATGGCAGGAACTTGAAAGAGTGCTGTCCGATGAAATCCAGTGTTTAATGCTAAAGATTGCACTGTGTTTTATCAATGAAATGTGCAAGCCAATCATTGACCTAATGGCTACATTTGAAAGTCCGAGACCATGCACACTCTTGGCTGGTGAGAAAATGGAAGAGACACTGTAAGAGATCAGACTCACCCCTGCAGCACCTCCTGCTGGTTACTCCGGGGAATCAGCTCAATCCAGCCCGGAGCGCCCTCTGCAGGCGAGTGATCCGCCTTGTCACTACTGGCTCCCATGTCCCTCCCAGGACCCCAGTGCCCCTTGCTCTGGGTGCTGCCCCCTGGCAGTATCCACACATGCTGGGTTTCCCGTCCCAGGGAAACCCTCCCATCCACTAACCCCATCTCGCCTCAGTGTAAGGCTACTGCCAGTCACCATCTAGCCCCACTCCCTGGGGCAGACTGCTGTATCAGCCACTCATCACAGGCAAGGTTGGGTTTGGACCTGCTGCCTTGGCCTACCTCTGGGCCGCCCTCTGCAACCCCCAGTACCTTTGGCCCAATGCTAGGCCGCAGCCTGGGGCTTTCCAGGCTGGAGTTCCCCAGCTCCTCTGCCTTTCCCGAGCCCTGCTCCACTCAGGTACCCTGTCTCAAGCTCCCTGCAGCCAGGCCCTTCTCTCTGTGCAGAGTGCAGACAAAGGCCTTGGCTACACTTGTGAGTTGCAGCGCTGTAAAGCCATCCCCAGCGCTGTAACTCACTCCCCGTCCACACTGGCAAGGCATTTGCAGCACTGTATCTCCTTGGTTGCAGCGCTGCATGTACTCCACCTCTCCGAGAGGAATAGCGAGTGCAGCGCTGCCGCTGCAGCGCTGTGGCACCAGTGTGGCCGCCCAATGCACTGTGAATGGCCTCCAGAATTATTCGGCAGTATCCCACAATGCCTGTTCTAGCCACTCTGGTCATCAGTTCAAACTCTACTGCCCTGGCCTCAGGTAACCAACCATGTGACCGACCCTTTACATTCCCTGGGAATTTTAAAAATCCTCTTCCTGTTTGCTCAGCCCGGCGTGGCATGGAGTGCTATCAGCGAATCTTTCCAGGTGACCATGCCTCCACGCGCCAAGCGAGCCCCAGCATGGAGCAATGGCGAGTTGCTGGACCTCATCAGTGTTTGGGGGAAGGAAGCTGTCCAGTCCCAGCTGCGCTCCAGCCGTAGGAATTACGATACCTTCGGGAAGCTATCAAAGGACATGATGGAAAGGGGCCATGACCGGGACGCCCTGCCGTGTAGGATTAAAGTCAAGGAGCTGCGGAGTGCCTACCGCAAAGCCTGTGACACAAACGGCCGCTCGGGTGCTGCCCCTGCGACCTGCAGATTCTACAAGGAGCTGGATGCAATACTTGGGGTTAACTCCACCTCCACTCCGAGCACCACCATGGACACTTCAGAACCGGTGAGGGGGGAGGAGGAAGAGGAGGAGGAGGAGAAGGAAAACGGGAGTGATGGTGGTGGGCCGGATGGAGACACCCCGGAATCCCTGGAGCCATGCAGCCAGGAGCTCTTCTCGAGCAAGGAGGAAGGTAGCCAGTCGCAGCGGCCGGTACTTGGTGGAGGACAAACAGAAGAGCAGGCTCCCGGTAAGCAGGTTTTTTTTTCGGGAAGGAATTTTTTCGGTGCGGGCTCTTTGAGAGAGGAGGGTTAGGCAGGCATGCCTAGATGCGGAATAGTGCATTGATGTGGTTTATCACATCGCGGTAATTGGTCTCGGTAATCTCCTCGATTGTTTCATCCAGAACGTGTGCAATGCGCTTGCGCAGGTTTATAGGGAGAGCCACCGTGGTCCTTGTCTCAGCCAGGCTAACGTGTCTGCGCCACTGTGCCGCGAGGGGCGGGGGGACCATTGCTGCACACAGGCAAGCTGCATATGGGCCAGGGCAGAAGCCGCAGTGCAGTAGAAGACCCTCCCTTGCTTCCCAGGTCACCCTCAGCAGCGAGATATCGTCTAGGACGAATTCCCGTGGAAAATGTTGGGACAGTGTTCAGTGTAGGAGCCCCCTGAAGCTGTTGGCTCTCCCCAAGGCACAGAAACCCAGAGGACAGTGCAGCCCTGAAACAATCAGTCCCCATTACTCACCATTTTGAGGCTCCCGTGGGATATGTGTGCTCTGTTTCGGACGGGAAAATTATGCTATTGTGTAGACCCTGTGTGTTTTCTACTCCTTAAGTGCGGGGGGAATCATTACTCTGCCTGGTATAAACAGTGCTGCCTCTGTTAAATGTTGCATTTTGCCTATACAGCTGCTTCAACCTTGAGACCTCAGCCATCCTTCTTATTGCCTGCTCAGAGACTGCAAAGACTCAGGAAGAGACCGCGAAAAAGCAAAGAAGACATGCTGCAAGAAGTGATGTAGCAATCTATTAAAGAGAACGAGAAGGCACAGGACTGGAGGGAGAGAGAAAGCAGGATCCGCCAGGAAAATGCAGTGCACCGGCGGCAAAGCACCACGCACCGGCAGCAAAGCACTGATAGGCTCATCAGCATCCTGGAGCGCCAAGCAGATGCTATCCAGGAGCTGGTAGCCATGCAGAAAGAGGAGCAGTACCGCAAACGCAAACGCCACCCCCCCCCACAGCCCTTGTTCCAAAACTCTTTCCGTTGTGCCCCACTGTCACCTCCAACCCACTTTCCCCAACTTCCATGTTCTTCACACCACCCGCTGCCTCCAACACCAGTATCTTCACCACCCAGCCCTGAAAACCACGACCCTTACCCTCTGCACCCAACCCCCATCACCATGCAGTATAGCTGCCCTGAAGTGCAGCACTCACTACACAGCACACCAGACAGGACATACACAAATCTGTGATTGTACTGTTCCCCACTCCACCCCCTTGTTTCTTTTCAATAAATATTTTTTTTCTTTTCAATAAATGGATTCTTTGGCTTTGAAAACATTCTTTGTTATTGCATAAAGTAAAAGACTCCTTAGCCCAGGAAATAAACAGGCACTGCAAATCTGCTTGTCTGCTAAGCAGACACTGATTCCTAAAGATTGGAACTACTGCACTTCACTCCCGTGCAGGGCACCAGATATCACTGCTGGTTTTCAGCCTCAAATTGCTCCCTCAAGGCATCCCTAATCCTTGCAGCCCCACGCTGGGCCCCTGTAATAGCCCTGCTGTCTGGCTGTGCAAATTCAGCCTCCAGGTGTTGAACCTCGGAGGTCCATGCCTGAGTGAAGCTTTCACCCCTCCTTTCACAAATATTATGAAGGGCACAGCACACGGATATAACCGCAGGGATGCTGCTTTCGGCCAAGTCCAGCTTCTCATACAGAGATCGCCAGCAGCCCTTTAAACGGCCAAAGGCATGCTCCACAGTCATTCGGCACTGGCTCAGCCTGTAGTTGAACTGTTCCTTGCTGCTGACAAGACTCCCTGTGTAGGGTTTCATGAGCCACGGCATTAACGGGTAAGCGGGATCTCCAAGGATCACAATGGGCATTTCAACTTCCCCTACCGTGGGGCCTGATTGGGGCGTGGCCCAGCTGCGGCTGTTTCCCCAATCAGCCCAAGTCTTTCCTTCCACAGCCCCAGCCCTCTGCAGGGCTGGCTTTAACCCTTCCCAGGCAGGAGCGGGTGTCCACCCCGCTACAGACACGCACTCAATTTTTGTAACAACCCACTCAAAGGTTTCTCAGGGCTGAAGATGTCAACAATGTAACAGCTGATGAAAGTAGCAAGTTGGTGCACCCCTTTTGTTCTGCTGTTAACAATTCAGCTGAAAAGCTGAAGAAGTACATCAGTGATACTGAGAGTGAGCAGCCCACAATTAAGTTCCTGAAATGCATAAGGATTTCCAACCCCAGAAGAGTTCCTGTAATGTCTCATATCAAGGAGGATCATGCTTCATTTCCTGGCTTCAATGACATTTCGGCAGAGGAGTTGGCGTTGTATACCGGGAAGGTGACACCCGGTGTGATCAAGAGCACTCTACAGTCAGGGGAAATTGACATTGCCATTTTTGGTCATCAACAGCCAACCATCTTCTGAATTTGAAAACATTAGCTTTCAGATACATAAATACTCTAACAAACACAGCTGATGCTGAGCGCAGCAACTCGTTGTATAATCTTCCAACCAGAGGCATTCTCTTTTGGAAGACAAACTGAAAGAGCTTGTGTTCCTTTATTTCAATCTTGGAATTTAGAAAAGACTGTATGTTAACCAAAAATCCATTGGTTTAGTCGGACTGATGCTTTATTTTATTTTTTTTACTTACCGTACTAGTATTTTGACAAGCAGTATGAAAGAAGAACCCGTGTAACGGCACGATAATTTAGTTACATTGCACAGTATTTGAGATACCGCAAGGACTCAAAGCATTCTTTTCTTTCATTGTTTTTTTGTTTTGCACTTGGACTTTGAAAAGACATTAGCGTCTAATCTACTGCAGAAAAATGGTAATTTTGCTGAAAATTAGGAAAACTAATCTCAGTTGAACAAGTCCTTATTTAACAACTTTATTTAGTTTTAAAAATCACACCTACTGGGTTGCTTTTTTTGTTTAAGGAATGATAAAGCACTAGCGTAGATTCTGTGATAAAATATTCTATATAAATACAAAATACCTGCATATATGTCTAAAGAAGGTTCAAATAGTGTTATATTTCATTTAATATGTAAAACAATTTTTTTTGCATAATTTTGATATTTTTTCTGTGCATAATTCCCTGTGGTGTATCCTGTGTCAACAGAAGGGGTTTTTTTTGCTGATGTAGTTAATCCACCTCTTGGAGACGAAGTAGGTAGGTTGATTAAATAATTCTTTCATCAATCTAGCTGCAGCTCCAGTGAGGGTTAGGTTGACCTAACTACATCACACAGGGTGTGAAATTTTTCACAGCCCCAAGCAACGTGGCTAGGTCAGTCTAATTTTTAGCTGTAGACTAGGCCTAACTCTCTTTTGAAAATGGGACTTGGCGTGAATGGATGGGGCGGCAGAGCCTTCCCAAAAGTGGGAGGGCCAGGGCCCCCCATCTCCTCTGTAGCCCCGCCCCCTCCCTGCTTCTTCCCCCTGAGGCCCCACCCCCAGCCAAGCAGGGGCCGAGGAGTCCGTGCATCTCCACCTGTCTGGGGGGGGAGGCCTGAAAGCAGCCCCTGGCCCATGTCCCTGCCCCCAGAGCCCCTAACCCAGGGCAGGTGGAGGGTCCATGGCTCCCCACAGTTGCCCATGTGGCTCTTACCTCAACCCGGCTCCTGCCAGGGGAGGGGCCTTGGAGCCACAGCCCAGCCATGGTAAGAGATATCCAGGCAGCTGTGGGGAGCCGCGGGGCACAGACCATCCATCTGCCCTGGCCAGGGATTTTGGGGGGTGGGGACAAGGGCTGGGGCTGCTCTCAGGCCCCCTCACCCTGGGCAGATGGAGGATATGCAGCTTCCCACAGCTGCCCAGGGCTCCCCAGCCGGGCTCCAGCTGCTGGTATATTGGCCTGGCCTGGGGGTGGGGCCTCAGGGGGAAGATGAGGAGCGGGGCCTGTGGTGAAAAGTGGATGGGCTAGGCCCGTTCACTTTCAAAAAGTGGGAGGACTAGGGCTCCCTGTCCCCCGCCCCCCGTTCCAGTGCCACTGACCTAGGAGCCTTTTGAAAATATTACCCAAAGTCAACCAAACAAATTGCATAAATAATGAGTTGTGGTGTAGTCAAAATTAGGGCAAATAGCACTCAGGCAATCTATAAGCTAAATTAACAGAAAATATGTAAAAAACTGAATCGTATTCACAGGTCATTCTCACTTACAATCTAAGTTCCTTGGGGGTAGGGACTGTCTTTTTATTCAGTGTTTGTTCAGCATCTAGCCCAAGGGGTCCTGGTCAATAACTAGGGCTTGTAGGTACTACAAGGATACAAATAATAACAGAACAAAAAGGCTAAATGAATCTAATACATTATTTACTGTGACTAGATCACCCAGCTCTAGGAGCTTTGTTCCGGATTACTGACAATGGGTGTTATTTTTACAAGGTTTAATAAGCTACATAGAGCAGTAAATTCTGAAATGCTGTCAGAAAATTAGAACTAAACTACATTTGTCCAAATGAGTGAAGAAAGTGCATTCTGTCTTTCATTATGTTCTGTAATTTACTCCCTAATTTGATAACATTCAGTAATTCACTATGGCCCTAGTCTTGCTGCCAGCAACATCAAAATCCCTATGGATATCAGCAGGATCAGGATCAAAGGTAGTGGGTCCCCCAATTGTTAGTGTGAATTAGCAGGGTGCTAAAGGCCAGAGTCCAGTCTCAGATACCAAAGGGGAAAAAATATTCCCAAAATCCAGTCTTACCACTACAAATAAGCATAGCAGGAACATATGCATAATACATTCCAAAAGCATGGCAATGTCTAGAGCTGAAAAAAACAAAACAGTTGTTGTGACTTTTATTTTCAACAGTTTGTCCCTTTTTATTGAAAAGTGTCAAAATACATTTCTGACCAGCTCTAAAGATGTGTGAAACATCATCAACCTTCCACTATCTTGGCCTCTGTTCCAACAAACCCTGAGCAACCCTTCTCTTCCTCTCCTGCCCCACTGCCAGACCCTCTTCCCCTGCCCCCAGCCAGGAGCTTTTTGCCCCTCTCTGTTTCTAAATTACCATAGATGTTAGATCTAGTTGTTGTTCATTTCTCTTGCTGTACACAATGCAGACTTCAACACACTTACCACTGCTGATTACACTGCTCTACAGTCAAAATGCTTCTGAAATAAATGTAGTCAAACTTTACTAATTCTGGGTCACTGAGAACGAAAATGATGCTTAAAATTGTTGATTGGCTCTAGTTTTCAAGATATGCTATTGGGTCAGTATATACGACCCTGGACTTGGGAATGGCGGAGGATAAGTGAGTTATAAAGGGAAGGGATCTCAATTTAAACCAGAAATGACTAAAATACATCTTTGACTGGATCTATGAATAAATCTATGACTGGGTTTGGACAGTACTTGCTTTTTAGGCAAAACAATGAATGATGCAATCTGAAGCTGGTATTGTATCATACATGATATGAATTGCATCATGTTATTCCTAGAAGTCATGGATGATGCAATCATAATGAAGCTTACATCACTCTGCTGAACAAATTGCCCTATATCAGCTCTAGAAATCATACAGTGTCGTTCTCTCTTATTTGTCAGTGTTTGATTTTGCAAAGGGACACATTTCTGTTTAGCCAAAGTGAGCAGAGATGCCTCGTACTTGTGTGAACAGTGCAGATAACTTCTGCTATGTGGTGAAGTGACTTTTGCATCACAAAAGCGCAGTATAACCACTATGGTTAAGAAAGCCTATCACCTTTATTTTGGCTGCAAAATTGGAGATCAGGACAAGAGGTGGGCCCCACACATATGCTGCAACACTTGTACAACAAATCTTCGCCAGTGGTTGAACAAGAAAAGGAAATCTATGCCTTTTGCAGTGTCAATGATTTGGAGAGAGCCAACAGATCATATCAGCAATTGTTATATCTGCATGGTGCCTCCAGTTGGGAAAGGTGTGTCAAAGAAGAAAAAGTGGACTGTGCATTATCCAAACGTTCCATCAGCTATACGCCCAGTACCCCACGGAGAAGGACTGCCGGTTCCTGATACACCAGAATCATTCTCATTTGAGTCAGACGAGGAAGAGGATGAAACTTCTGGTCCTGAACCATCAATGTCACAGGACCCACATTTTCTCCCATCCTCCTCCTCTGAACCACACGTCATAAGACAAGGTGAACTGAATGACCTTGTCAGGGATTTGGAACTACCCAAGAGTAAGGCAGAGCTGTTGGGCTCCAGACTACAGCAGTGGAATCTCCTGGCAGGTGATGTTAGGGTTTCCATGTTCCGTGACCGTCAAAATGTGTGTGTAAGGGTTGTAACAAAATCTTCTTCATGGAAGGTGATATTGTAGCCTGCAACAACATCGATGGTGTGATGGCAGCCCTCAACATCGTTCACGATCCAGATGAGTGGAGACTGTTCATTGATTCATCGAAGACGAGTCTTAAAGCTGTTTTACTGCATAATGGCAATGTTTTGCCATCAATTCCAGTTGGTCATACAGTCCATATGAAGGAAACCTATGACCACATGAAACAACTTTTGAGGTGCATAAACTATGACCAACATCAGTGGCAGCTTTGTGGCGATTTGAAGGTTGTTGCTCTCTTGCTTGGTCTGCAGACTGGATACACAAAGTACTGCTGTTTTCTCTGTGAATGGGATAGTCGTGCAAGAGATTCCCACTACATCAAGAAAGCTTGGCCACTCCGACAGTCACTGGAGCCTGGGAGGAAAAGTGTTCAGCATCCACCACTTGTTGAATCAAGGAAGATTTTGTTACAACCCTTACACATCAAGCTGGGTCTGATGAAGAACTTTGTCAAGGCCATTGACAAAACACAAGCAGCTTTCAAGTACCTCCGTGGAAAATTTCCAAGGTTAAGTGAAAGATTAGGCTAAGATAAAGGAAGGTGTCTTTGTTGGTCCTCAGATTCGTAAACTTCTTCGAGATGATGCATTTGACAATGCACTGCGTGGCAAGGAAAAGACGGCATGGAAAGCCTTCCAGTTAGTGGCAATAAATTTTCTCAGAAACAACAAGGCAGACAACTACAGGTTGTTGGTGGAAAACCTCCTCAAGGCATACAAAAGCCTTGGTTGCAACATGTCACTAAAGATACATTTTTTGCACTCTCATCTAGATTTTTTTCCACTGAACTGCGGAGCAGTGAGCGACGAGCACGGCGAGCGATTTCACCAGGACATTGCAACAATGGAGAAACGCTATCAGGGCAAATGAAGCCCATCAATGCTTGCAGACTATTGCTGGACAGTGACAAGAGATGCTCCATTTAATGAATACAAGAGACAAGCCAAGAAGCACCGAGTAGACACTGAATAGGACTAAACTATGTACATAATCATTTTTTGCCTTTTGTTTCATAATAAATTTTATTTATATAACCCTTTTGCTGATTTTTAAAGTGTTACATAAACAGGACAGGTGAAATATTATCATGTAAAGCAACCATAAACACATGAAAAGACCTAGGTTTATAATTTATGATTAAAACTCTACTATCTACACAATATACATAGACATAAAATGTAAAGACTTAAATATCTTAGAAACAGTAGCCAATCAGTTGTTTTAATTGTCATATTTGAATTCAGCACATCAAAATACATAATAAATAGCACATTTTATTTCTGAAGCAAACGACTTCTCAAAAATTGTAGACCAGTATTAGTAATTTAAAGTGTTATCAAGTGTGCTGTAAGTCTGCGCACAGATAAGTATGTGCAATGAAACACTGTATTCAACGAGAGTTGCACCAGCTGTGTATAACATACATTGACTCTGAAGGATTTTGAACTTACTGATACATCCACAGACATGGCTCCCTTTGAAATCAACGTGAGTCAAATGTGCACGAGAAAGCAGAATTTGTCCCTTTGCCTTAACGTAAGAAACCCTTAGTTATTCAAAGTTGGAGTTTAACTTGAGAAATACCTTGAGCATTGTAATAGATCTCTGCACCAATGCACAAGGAAATAATTTGTGGGATTCTGCAGACACCAGAGAGTGTAGGAGAACCCCGGGGATTTAAGGATTTCATCACAACTAACTGAGTGGTAAAAGGTTTGAGTTAAAATAAACTTGCACTTTCCCCTCCTTTGATACTTTGCCCCAGACTTGAACCCAACTCCAAACCTTTTGAGGTTGGCCAAGATGAAACTAATTCCAAGAGTTGGAGGGAGAGTGGACTAGAGAAAGAGAGTCTATACTTGGGAACCTAACATGGAGACTGGGGGAAAATTCCAACTTTCTCTGGTATATGATGTGGTTGGCCAAAGCAGGGGGAAGGACTGTAGGAGTAATTAGCACAAGTGAAAAATGTCTTTGTTTTCTGAAACTCCTCTGTTGTCTGCAAACAGAAAACACCAGGATGCAATTCTGCTCTCAAAAACCTCAAACTTCAGGAAAATCTGCCAGGTTCCTATTTTGAAGGGGGAGGGTGCATTAGGGGAGAGAAATGAAAGAACTGAAACTGAAAACATTTGAACCTGAACCAGTTCAGTTGCAATGCTAAGCTTTGGTTGTTTTGATCCTTTAAACCTAAATGAAAGTAATTTCCTGTAATCTCAGACCCTGGGACTTTCCCCATTCCTCTGATGCCTGTGCTTTGATCTTGGGAACCTTCAAGAGTCATCTCTGATTTGTCTGCCTGAAATCTGTGAAGCCGTCTAATTTCCAACTAATAGGAACATCTTTATTTGGGTTATTTCCCTACGCACACTTTGGGAGGCATCACTTACTTTCCGGGAGGGACAGATGAGTCTGTGCTTTTGTATTCAGTTCATACACCAACACATCTCTTATTACACACACAGCATTTGGAGCGAGTGATGTCAGAGACTGAAAATAGGCTCTGTGAAAATATTACCTTATATCTTATGGTATTGCTTCTGCTCCCTGATTTGGCTAATTTCTATAGCAACATAGAGCTTTCAAGATGATTACACTGGTGAGAATAAAAATTTGCTCAAGTATTCATGACACTTTCCCTTTTCCTGAACGGTATTGTGAACAAAATGTTGCTTGTTCTCATAAAACAAACAAAAAAGATCAAAATGAACTAAATACAGATCCAAGGCTTCACTAATACCTTTTGCAGCATTCACCCAGCTGTTCCCTGTCGGCTTTGTCCGTTATTAGCTATTTCTGAGAAATGAAAAGAGAAGTCATTAAATCAGTGTTTGCAAATTAGTAAGATTTAACCCTGTTTTAAACTGTGTTTGTGCATTGGTTAGCCTGTGTTCTGGAGAAGTTGATGATGTATATACAACACAATTCTGTTAGAGGTACATGTGAGCAACCATTCTTTGGGCCGCAAAGAATTTCTAATGCTCACCACAAGTGCTGATCAGTAAAATCAAATTCCTCTGCAAAGTGAAAAACTGTGATAAATCTGATGCTTCAGCATCTTCCTCTTTTTATCGGACAATTGTTTTTTAGTATAATTGTATGTACCCTTTCTGATTAAATTATAGGCTTTCCTTTTCAGACTACAGTATTCCTTCTACCCATTTAATCGCTGATTCAGGAATGCACTTAAGCTAATGAGATTTTTGCACATGCTTAAAATTGAGCCTGCACTTAAGTACTTTTTTGAATTTGGGCTTTAATATATGCACTCTAACTTAGTGTCTGTAAGGCTTCCTGTGAAGAACTATATCACTGGGCTCCAAAGTCGTGTGTGTGTGTGTGTTAGAGAAGCTATAAGTGAATTAGAAGTATGACTCTTGCCTCTAGTTGAAGCGATACACTTGGTGTGCTGTTCCTTTTAAATGCAAGCTCCTTGTGATCTGCCATTCCAGTATTCTGTAGAAAGGAGCCAAGGCTTAAGGAACTTGCAATAGATCTGCTCTATTCTGAGTCTGGTTCCAACTGACTGTGCAGTTGATTGACAGTGTCCTGCCTAGACTCTGTCTGGCAAGCTCAGCCCTTAAAGGCACAGTCCCAATACCATATCTTCCCTTCCCAACCAAAATGTAATAAAACGCTGAAAACCCATTTACACTTACATCCAAACCAATAATGAAGCTTACTGACAGTGTTCATTTAGTCTTGGAGGTGCGCTGTGCTGTCATTTGGCCTGCAGGGCTCCCCTGAAACCTCAGCACGACTGCTGTCAGGAGGGAGCAAGTCCACTTGTTCTGGTGGTTTCGTGTCCTGAGGCTCTGTTGTCTCAAACTGCTGTGGTTGTTGCCTGTTTGAGACCCCCCAGGCAAAACAGCAGATTCAGTGCCCCTAATTTCTGTCCCTTCTGGGATTTGGAAGTACTCCATAGAATATGTCCATCGGGGGTGACAACTTCATATGGCCACAAAGCTACCACTTGTGACACCGGTCCTGTTTGTGGC
Source organism: Malaclemys terrapin pileata (assembly GCF_027887155.1). NCBI lineage: Eukaryota > Metazoa > Chordata > Testudines > Emydidae > Malaclemys > Malaclemys terrapin. The sequence continues at coordinate 168,649,886 of NC_071505.1, forward strand.
CATTGTTTCCCGTCATGCAGTGTCAGTTCCATGAAGTGGTGGCAGCTCCTGTGACCCCCAAGTCCCATTGATTTATGTTGTTTTGCCTTTCTGTCTCTTTAGCCATCTGCAAGCCTCCAGGAGCTCTCTCTAACAGTGCAGACATTCTTGTGTTGAGTTTTCAGTTTTACAGAATGCCAGCTGGTGACAACTCATGCTTCATTGATGCCAGTCTGTAATTTAACAATGCTAAATACAGAACAGAGTCTGACTCCACAACCTTTTTCAATAGGTCACTTTGTTGTTTTCTTGCTGCTTAAACTCATACTCACTATCCTGTGGCACATTGTCAGGTATACTACGTCCAGCAAAGTAGATTCACTCTACACAATCTCCTCTTTAGCTGTAGTATCTTGTAATAAGGCTATCTCAGGGAAGTAAAAATACTAGTCTAGATGTAAACAAATCAATGTCTATTTTCTCGGAGGGCAGGGGAGGGGGGCAATTTTTCCTATGCAACCAGCATCAGTTCTTTTACTTGACTTGGCCTGAGTTTTTAACATGTACAACCCGCACTGACAGCTTCCTTAATGCCACCGTTCATTTGGAACCAGTATAAAATATCTCTAGTCCTTCTCTTAGATTTTTTTTTTCAATCCTTAGGTGATCTTCATTATCTTTTTAACATACTTTTCTGTAACACCTTAAGACTCACCATCCTGGTGCCTTTAAACAAAATCCCATCTAGTACTTAGAGTTCCCCCTTAAACTGATACTCGGAGCTGGGAATATGCTGTCCCAGACACCTTGTGCTAATAGACTTAATCACTTTCTGCAAGGTCTCATCCACAGCAGTAATTCTGGCCATCACCGTCCATATTTCATCTGAGATTGGCCAGGTATTTTTTTTTATCAGATGGACATGTACAAAATCCAGCTCTGGACTTTGTTTCAGTCCACTTTTGTCAAGTACTCTAGAGAGCATGTCTGAGACCACCAAATGTCTCCAAAGTTTGTATTCAATTTGCAAATCATATAGTAGTAGCTGAAAAAATAATCTCTGTATTCTTGCGGGGCAGGGCTGCCAGCCCCCTTTCAGCAATGGCAATAAATGGCTTCTGGTCAGTTTCAGTTGACACAGCTCCCCCCCCTCCCATAAATAAAGACATGAAACTTTTTACACCTATGGACTAATGCCAAAGCCTCCTTCTCTATTTGAGCATATTGGCACTCAGTATTCATGATGAATACGCCACTGGTCTCCAGTTTTGTAAGAAGACTGAGCCAATACCCTCGTTAGAGGAGTATGTGGACAACCTAATTTTGCACTTACTGTCACAGTACCTCTGGACTGGGGCCTCTTTAACTATCTCCTTCTGTTCCCCAAATTCTCTATTAAGATGTGCATCGCATGTCCACTGGATGTCTTTGCACAGTAGCACTTGCAGGTGGCTGGTTCAGGCAGCTAGCTGAGTCACAAATTTCCCTATATAGCTCACCATTTTAAGGAAACTTTGTAACCTTTCCTTGTTTGGTGGGGCAGGCATGTCAGTGATGGGCTCAGCCTTACTGTAATCTACCTGTACATCTTGCTCTGTTAACTTCTCCCCAGCTATGTTATTTCTGTTGCATGGAATTTACATTGGTATGTTTAGCTGTCGCCCAGTAGCTAGGGTTCTTTCCAAAGCAGCTCAGAGCCTCTGGTGATGCTTCTCTACTGTTTTTCCCCACATCATAATGTAATTTATGCAAACCTTAAGTTAGTACCCTCTATATCAACCACATTTTGTGGTATTTTCTGGTGAAACACCTGGGGGACCAAACCAAAACCCAAATGGCCGTCTGCAAAAACAAGGTCTCCCAAAGGGGGTGTTGAATGGAAACGAACATGTGCTCTGTTTTTCTAAGGGCACCTGCCAGAACCCTGCTGATGCATCAGGCCTCCTCCTGAGTAATTACTCCATGTGTAGATAAAGGAAAATGTTCCCTTTTGACATATTGAATTCTTTGGGTCTATGCACAAGTGAAGGGTTCTGTCTCCTTTTCTACAATGACCAACAAGTGTTACCCACTTGGTTGGTTCTTCTACTCGCTGGATGATTCCCAGAGCAATGAACCCATGCAGCTCCTCTTTTAGCCTCTGGCTTAGGGCTAGGGAAACTTTCCTTGGGGCATGGATTGTGGGACAGTTGGGCTCTTTCAGCTCTATTCTGTGTGCTGTTGTGAGCTTCCCTGTCCCGTGGAAGATGTCCTCAAACTGTTCCTTAATTGTTTGGGTCCCTCGCCCCTCCAAAAGAATCCACTCCCTTGATGAGACCAGGGCGTGATACGTTTTTAACCTAATAATGGGTGCACTTGTCCCTGGCACTATTACAAATTGTATCTTTTCCAGTTTATTTACCCATATGTTTAGTTCACATACACCTTTAGTGGGGATAAACTCAAAACTGTAAGCCTGAGTTTTACCCATTTATAGCCAGTGCCTGTGGCTTTATTTTTTTTTTTAGCATTAATAACATTGTTTGCTTGTGCACTAGTGTCCACTTTAAAATTAATGCTTTCAGGCTGATAGTCCAATCATCTTCTGCTGCAATGTTGTCAATTGTTCCCAGGAAGAATTCATCTGAGCCAGCAGCGCTGTTGTCATGCTCTTTGTCCAAACTGTGCCCGCTCCGCTGCTGTTTGCATACTCTTCCAAAGGGATGTTATCCATTAAGCTCTTGCATCTTTTCCCCTATGTTGGGCCTTGTCCTGGCTTGTGTTGGTTGCCACAGTATGTGCAGCTCCATGTGCTGTTTTTGGTGGACTCTGAGTTTGAGTTCCATATACCTGTCTGCCTCTCATCTCATTTTCTTATGATAGTTTGGATTTTCAATCTGGTCTACAGCATCAAAGTACTGCCCGCCCTCCGTGAGCTTCATTCTGGAGTGGGTGACATCCTGTGCTTGGTAGATTCTAATTGCCTTAGCGAGGGTTAATTCTGGCTCTTCCAATAGTGTCTCTCTGACATTTTTGTTCCAGATTCCAATTGCAAGCTGGTCTCTTATGAGGGATTCAGCTCTAAAATCTCTGCTATGGTTTCATCTTCTTGTTGTACTCTGAACAGCTGAGAGATGTTTTAAACATTTTTAGGTGGAGTGCAGTTAATCCTCAAATGTTTGTAATAGTTTCATAGTTAGCCTCCTCTGCCTGAGTTAACTAAAAACTTCTAAACACATCAAGTGCTTCAGAACCTGCTATTGTCAGAAATAAGGCTACCCTCCACCTGTGTCTATATTTTCTAGCACTCATTGCTTGTAGATACAGGGAGAAGCACTGTTTAAACCTTTTCCAGCTGTCTTCCACATTTCTAGAGTTTCATCTCTGATGGATGGGGCTTTTAACTGCTTCATTCTTCCATTCAGGATCTTTTCTTAGTTCTCTTTACTCCCAGGATCATGCAGTGTTCAGTGATCACTCAGTGCTCAAAGAAGTTGCAAGTGTCTGGTTCCAGCTGGCTTCTCAGTGCCCCACCCAGACTTTCTATTTGGGAAGCTCAGCCCTTAAAGGCACAGCCCCTAATACCACACCTGTTCACCAGGTGAAACTGTCAGGGCTACAATTTTAATGTGACTACATCTCCTATGCACCTAACAATCCTGCCCTCCAGCACACCTGCAGCCTGTGACAAGAGGACCGTGGCTTCACAAGTACAAGTCAGCCTCTCTGGGGGCTGGTGGAGACCGACCCTGCATTTCTCAGGGCACCCTTGAGCCCTAAATAACTACCGCAGCATCTGCATTCTTTGACTGGAATTTCTTCTTAGCTTTAATATAGTAAAAGCAAAACTGTTTTTTAATCATTTAAATTTAAAATGAAAGTGAGAAAATATTCTTTACAGCTCAAAAAGGTTTGCCAGTACCATATTACTATACAGGGGGTGTGCTTAGTCTCAGAATCAAAGTTTCAAGTGCCTATGTGACTTAGGAGCTTAGGTCTCCCTGAAAATCAATGAGATTTAGGCTCTTATGTGTGGTGTATTGCAAACTGTATTAAAATTGTAAACTATCACTTTAAATGGCCAGCATTTTTTTCCTGGCCCTGTTTGCAGGCTAGGGAGCTCCCTAGGAAAGGAAGTGATCTGGCTTAGCACTCTAGCAGTAGTCAGTCTGCAGACAGACACCTAGAGTAAGGTGAGATAATATGTGTGACTCTGTTTCAGGGAGCAGCCTGCTTTGTCGCTCTCTGATTTGGGGTTCTTGTGTGTTATCATTCTGAATTCTAAGTAGTAAAGTAGTGTTACGTTGCAACCTTCCAGCAAGAGTATTTTATGTTCCTATCTGACTAGGGTTGCCAATTTTGGTTGGATATATTCCTGGAGGTTTTATCACATGACAAAATCTTTAATTAAAGATTAATCTTAAATTCCTGGAGACACCAGGACAATACTAGAGGGTTGGTAACCCTACATCTGATTCTTCTCTGTGTATGCTGTGACCATAATACTAAGCCACTTTTCAAAATGATACTGTCTCCTAAGCTGCTTAGGCACTTCTGAAAACTGTACCTGAGATGCCTTCAAGTCTTGAGGGCAATAAAACATGAAATGGTGTATGGTTATACTGGAGGGCTATAATAGACAATATTATACAATAGACAACGTTAATAGACATGTATGATCATACTAGGTACACAAAGGGAAAGAGGGTGGTTTTGTGGTTAGGGCAATAGACTGGGACTCAGGATAGCCAAGTTTTTGGTGATTCTATTTTATTTTAATATTTTTCCTCTGAAGTGCCATGAACATGTTTCTGTTCTTTAAATCTATTGTTACTAATAGTCTCTGTATCTATGTACCATACTCAGGGCCGGCTCCAGGCACCAGCTTCTCAAGCAGGTGCTTGTGGCGGCCGCTCCGGAGAGGGGCGGCACGACCAGGTATTCGGCAGCAATTCGGCGGACGGTCCCTCACTGCGCCTGGGAGTGCCTTGAAGAAAATCTGATCCTGTGAGGCGCTGAGCATCTCTGCCTGGTGCCCTGAGCTGTCACTGGAGCCAATGGCAGTTGTCTAGAGCTGGGTGAAAAAATAATGTGGTTTGCTGGGAATTCTGAAAAATGAAAAAAAAATCAATTTCAAGTCAAAACAAAAACAATATTTTTCAAATATTTTGGCACATTGAAAAGTTAAAAATATAATAATTAGGGGTTGAATGTTTCATTTTGACCAAATCAGAATGTTTTGTTTCAATTTTGACCATTACATTTTTTTAATAAATGGAAAGGAAATTTTGAAATGAAAACTCATTTTCAACCAAAAAAATTAAAACAGTTCATTTGAAAAAAAAAGTCAAAACAAAACTTTTTTCTGACTTTCCCCCCGTTGTTGAAACAATTTGGCAAAATCAACAGGCATTTGCTAAATAGTTCGATGTGACTGAATTTGGGCTTTTTTGCTGGAAAAGGGTTCATACAAAAAACTGCCCAGCCCTAGAGTTGTGTGCTCAGACCCTCTCAGAAAGTGCTCAGCACTTCGCAGGATGGGTTTCTAAACTAGGCAAAATGCAGGGCAATGTTTCAGGCACAGGAGGGCACAGATGCCTCACTGATGTTAGACCAGTGTACCAAGCATTCATGGAAGGGCGTTGGGAGAGGCCGTGAGAGAATGTTCCAAATGTAGGGGGAAACAAAATGGCTGGTGCAAAGCTGAGGGGCAGATAAAAAGGAAGGGAACAGTAGGGTGAAAGATCTGGGTGGTGCCAGTGTGTGGGAGAGGGAAGAGGGGTTAGGATTGGAGGTGGTGGGATGAGATTAAGCAGGGCCACTGATTACAGGGCAGCGTGAGCATTAACAATGTTTTGGTCCCATTTTAGACCATTATGAAACAATGTTTCCTCTCCTTTGTGGCTGCAGAGAAACTGCCCCATGTAACTGTATGGGACTGCTGCTCTGTTGCAACCCTCAACACAGCCTGTTGAGTTGGTCCCAGAGCCTTCATAACAACCGTTTCCAAGCAGTGTGGGGACGTCAGGATGGGGCGGGATGGAGTACGCAAGGTCAGAAAGGTTTTGTTTCTTAATCAGTGCAAAAGGGGAAGTTGTGGGGGTGGCAACCCTTTTTGCCTGTATAAAGTTAAGCTCCACACGCACACGCTCTGCTCTTTTGTTGTGTGTGGCTGACTGAGAATGAGCTGCTCTGAGCTCTGTAACACAGGGGACGTGGCCAGCTAAGGACTACCCAGACCCCACGGCAAGAGGGAGAAGGAGCCCCTGGAACACAAGTGAGTGCTCTCAGTTTTTGCCTTGCGCCAGGTGACTCTATTGGAGTGGTTTGTCCCTTTGCTTTCCTCTGCTAGCAGTTCACTACTGTCTGGCTGCATGGCATGTGCCTGGTAATGCTGGGCTGTGTGGGGTGCTGGCGGTCAAGAACGTGTCATCTTAAAATTGGTCAGAAACCTGCCAGGCTGGAAAGTAAACCTCTGAACACCTTGAGCTGATGATTTTTAAAAGGAGGCTGTTATGAGTTGAAGCAGGATGGGAGGAGGCAGGCTTGGAGGACACTGATCCCCTGTTGCTGGTGCTGTGCCTCTGTAATAAACAGCTTTTTCTTGAGCTGTAAATCCAGCAGCTCTCCAGCACTGAATTCACTTCCCAAATGCTGAATGGCCAAGGCCACTGGGTGCAGTTTAGAGAAGTCCTGAGGCTCTTCTAGGCTCCTGGCCAACTCCAGAATGCTAGGGGGAGGCACAACGGTAGTGTAAAGCCAGCCTCCTGATTTTATACCAACCAGAGCCTGGGTACACTGAGAATGGGGATCAATGTGTTTTGTGTATAGAGCAGAGGATTTAGGAATTGGGACTCCTGGGCTGTATTGCCAAATCTGCCACTGATGAGTGGCCAGGACCTTGGGAAAGTCACTTAACCGCTCCTTCAGAATAACTTCCATAGCACCCAGAATTAACCCTTGAAAAGGCAATTAGAATTTCCCAAGCACAGCAGATCACCCAGACCAGAATGAAACTCATGGAGAGTGAACAGTGCGCTGACATTGAGGCTTAATTAACCAATGTTTGTAAAGTGCTATGGCAGCGGTTCTCAAACTTTTGTACTGGTGACCCCTTTCACATAGCAAGCCTCTGAGTGTGACCCCCCCTTCTGAATTAAAAACACTATTTTATATATTTAGCGCCATTATAAATGCTGGAGGCAAAGCGGGGTTTGGGGTAGATGTTGACAGCTCATGACCCCCCCATGTAATATTCTTGAGACCCCCTGAGGGATCCCGACCCCCAGTTTGAGAATCACTGTGCTATGGGATCCAGCTGGATGATCAACACTATAGAAGTGCTACATGGTGTATCACTTGTCCAAAGAGTTAAGATTTCTGGTCAATCCAAGGCTCCATTTATTAACTCATCAATTCCTTCTTGTTTCACATCTTTTCTTTTCTCTGTCTTTTTTTATCTGAGGAGTTCTAAGAAAATGGTGTGTGTGGCCAGGGCTGAACTGATGTGGTCTGGACCGGCATTAAAGAATTGGTTCTGGCAGGGGCTCTTTGTGCTTCACGTCACTAGTCTAGGTAAGTGGATGAGTTCAGTTCCATTTTGTATCTCAGGAGCTTTGACTCCCTCTTTCCCCACACTAGGCCGGTGAGGAGCATTGGGGCAGAAGCTTGGGGTGCTGGAGCTGCTGCTGCTGCATGTTATGGGGACAGAGAGAGGACTGAAGCCTCCAGGGTGGTGCCTTTCACTGTTGCTAAAATTTAGTAGAAATATCAGAGTGCTGGGGAGAGCCCTGGTGGCCTGGGGGGGGGAGGGGTATGTGTGTGTTAATACTCCACGCAAGAACTGGATTTCTGATCCTGGTCCCACTCCTCTGGACAGAGCCAACCATAAGCTTGTGTGACCTATGTGCTTGTGTTGGACCCTCCACTCCCCACACCCATGAGGTGCTGTCTAGAAGGGCATCTTCAATTCCATAGCTGCGGCCCCATCGGAACGGTGCCTGCAGGCCACAGCAGGGAGAGAATTCCCAAGACGCCCTTGTCTGCTCTCTGTTTGGAAAGTGGCACTTCTGCTCCATCCTTGGTTTCCTAGGCCAAGTGAGTCACTAAAGACTGCTGAGTCTGAAAAGTGTGAGGAGTGAGGGTTCCCACGGCTGAAGTGAGCACCAGAGGCAGGCAGGAAGGGATGTGAGTACACACACACTTGTGGGAAAGTGCCTGGTCCAAGGCTGGAGATGGGGTGGGGTCCATGCAAGTGCTACTTTTCATAGTGCCACACAACACTGAGAGCCAGCTGTGCTCCCAAGGATAGGCAGGGGTGGGTGTTCTCCCATTGCTCAGCAGTACTCTTTCCAGTCATTGAAGCACCAGCATTGACAGGGAGCCCTGCCCTGTCCAGTCTTCCCTTGACTGCAAGGATAGGGGCTGATTCAGAGCTTCTGTGACAGAAGAGCTTCTAAGCTCTCAGGAGATGCAGAAATGGAAAGAGGTAATTTCTTCTCTGGGAAATGTACATTAAACTAGTCATTGCAAAATCACACAATCAACAATTCCCCTAATGCAGGCTTAAATTACTGGTCTTGGGACTGAGTCATATATCCTGGCCCTCTCCAAGGGTCTGCTGCAAGGCTCATTGAATTCAATAGGCTTTTGAGATCACTCCTCACAGCTGTGTGAAATGTTAACACCGAAACCTCAAAGCACATACAGTTCTCCTGAGCTTGGATCCCTTACAGATTCGAAGCATCAGGTTTGTTGACAGTTTCCGTATAGTTAACGAAACTTTAGAGCAAACTGTGCTGAATTGTGGCTTTGTATAAAAGTTGTTCAAAATTCTGAGTTTTCCATGGTATGAAATGGGGGAAAACTTTGTGATTTCCACTGAGTTTCACTTTAAGATTCTGAGTTTGTTCAAACCAGAAACTCAAAGCAAAACTTGGGGAATTTCACACGGAATTAAACACACAGACCCCTGTAAAGCAAACCACCACGTTTTCAAGGCTCTTTTCCCTCTCCCAACCTCCTACCCACACATTTAAATATGTGTCATAAACATAATACATGTATTTGTGAGTAATGCATCCATCCACACTCATGCTGTAATGCTCTGCCACACTAAACCATCATGTGTATGTGTATAAGTGTGTGTGTGTGTCCGAGAAGGCCATATTATTCATGAGTAACGTGACATTTCTCCCCAAAATTATACTAGACCTAAGATAGACAATATGCAGGCCTTCACCAGTGACAGGTTTACGGTCTGATCAATAGAAACAGGAGCTTTATCTCATTGGAAAGCCAGGAGCTGTCCTTTCCAAAGGAACAGTGCTTTTGTTTCTAATCCTGGTAGACTGCAAGATGCTCAATTTGAACACTATGACATTAACAAGCAGAGAAAAGCTTTGGCGATTTCTAAAATGTACTGGTTATAATTTTTTCTCCTCTCTGAGCCATGGGACTCAGATAGCACCAGGAAGCCTACATTATTTATAGGCAGAGTAATATGGAAAACAATACTGATCTGCATTTTTAAAGCTATCGGGAACATTCCTCTGTCAACTCTTCTGTAAATATATACTTTTTGTTCTGTGTGTGTCTACAGTGCCTAGCACAGTGGGGTCTTGGTTTGTCACTGGGGTTCCTAGGTGCTACAGTACCACAAATACTTACGTAACCTATACAGAATACACCATGGCATGGTTTTAAAGGTTTTCTTGGGGCTCGTAGCAGATGACCTCATAACTCACGCATTAGGAAGGGGGCATCTCAAATTCATGACCTTCTTCTGTACGGGAGGCAATGTGGCTACAGCATAGGGCTGGGAGACCTGGGTTTTCTTAACAGCTCTGCCACTGACCTGCTGGGTGATTTTAAGCAAATCATTGAAGCCAACACTTTCAAAAGTGGCCTGATTTTTAGATGCTTCAATTTGGATGCCCAAATCAAGGCACCTTGAAGCGTCTCAAGTTGGGCACACAAAATCAGTGACTATTTTTGAGCCTTAAACTCCTTTGCAAAAGAGAAGTTTTGATACATACCTTATTTTGTGATGTATGGATTAAGGGCTAAATGACAGCAGGTAGATACCATGATGATGGGCATTCTAGAAGAACCTATGGTAGTCATTATTTTACTATGACATGGAACAAAATTGTTCTGAGCTTGTGATGTAAAATTAAGGACCCTTTGCAGAGATTAACTAAAGCTCCACCATGTTTAGAAAACTGAACATTGTATAATAAAATTTAAACCAGCATCGCCCATCTGAATAAGTAGGTTTATTGCCCTGTGAGGTGAATAAAATGACCTCCAATGGGAAATAATTCCTGAAGCTGTTTTTGTTCTCCTCTTCAACCTGTGGTGCAATATTTACTGTATCCACTATAGTCCTTAGCTTGTGTTTGTGTATGTATGTGTGTATGTCTGTATACACACACACACACACACACACACAAGCTAAGGGCTATAGTGGATACAATATCTATATATACACAGTCACAGTTAGTGACTGCTATAGATAGCATAACCTCAGGGCTTTCGTTCTAACTCTATCTTTCCAAATGCTCATAACTTTCTGAACATTTCTCCTTTGTGGCTGACATTTTCCATGCGTGGGTCCCAGTTCTCAGGTTCCAACATGCTGCACTCAGCACAGGTCCTGGGATAGTGCAAGGAAGGGATGCAAAGGTGGCTTCAAGCCATCTTTGTGCTTCCCCTATTCCCCAGGGCTTCCTGGGACTACTTCAAGTCCTAGTGTAACTTAGAGTAGCCTTAGAGTTATTCTAAGTTACGCTGGCTGATAACAGCCCCTTAGGGTATGTCCACACTGCAGCTGGCCGCTAGCCACCCAAGCCTCCACTGGTGCAGCAACATCCACACTGCTATTTTTAGCACACGAACTCGAGCCAGTGTAGCCTGAGTCTGTCACTTCAGGATGGGAGGCTCGCTCTGTGCTGCAGTGTAGACATACCCTTAGGAGCTCTTATACCAGCCAATGGTTGCCAGATCTCAGTGTGCTCCAGGCCTACCCTAGGTGCTGGAGAAGACGAGGAGGAGGTGACGTAGAGCCAATGGAGCCAGCCTTAGGCCAGGTGGCTATTCTCTCTTGCTGGGAGAAGCTCCTACTACCCCTTTAATATAGTTATGCAGCGTCTTTGCCTGCCCGGAGTGGTGCCAAGGCTCAGGATCTGGTTCCTGGGCTCTGGCCAGAGGTGAATTTTTTTGGGAAGTTTTGAGGAAAATCCCTGCAACATTTTTGAGTTATTGGAGGGTGGGGAAATACACTTCCTTCAGCAATGAAAGAAAATGTTTGCTCACCAACAACTCAAAAGAGCTGGGAATCCCCTCTCTAGCACATGTGACAATAGCCAGCTCAGGGAGGAGACGGCCCTTTGTTAGATTTCTGTTGGGGGTGACGGGAGAGATTAAAAATCAAAACGGGTAGCATGCTCAGTGGGCATCGGCAAAGTTTTCATCAGCTACTAATGACTCTGTCCATTAGTGGCCAGTTTCTGTGCCATTCCCAATAGGCCTAGGGGCTGTACCAGGGGCAGACTGCAATGAGGAAATTGCAAATGTTTCACTGAAGCAGCCACAGCCTAAGCGGCCAAGCCAGGCAAATTCAGTTTCTGTCTTTTTGCTGCTGCCCTGTCTCTTTTGCCTTTTTGGATGAGCTCCTGCCCCCTCAGAACCCAAAGATGCAGAAATCTAGTTGTAACAACTCAATTCCCTCCGAGGAACATCACTGGGAGATTCAGAAGGTCATTCGAGAATATGTAAATGGTTCCAAATGCGGAACCCGCCACTGACTGTGCTTCTGCTTTTCTCTCTTACCTTTTCAAATACCACTTCAGTTCATTGGTCCCAGGGGACTCCCTGACTGAAAATGAAAGTGCTGACTGCTGGCTGGGCAGTGACTAATGATGACGTTTCCTACATACAGAACACAGTACATTTCACTTTCCTCTGATTCTGCAGTATTATAACATTGGATAATAGATATTAAAGGTGGGAAAGATAATCTAGTCAAACCCTGCCACTGCAACTTGCAAGCTTGTTCTATGAAGAATGTGTGATCTCCTGTCTACCTTTGACTGTTCTAAGAGGCGTTCATCACTTCCTTTGGGAAATTCTTTCAGTGTAAAGAGATCTCGCTGTTAGAAAGTGCTTGCGATTCAACATATATGTTCCTCTCAGTGACTCATACTCTTAGTTTTTTTTCCCTTGGGACTGCCCTCTACAATTTCTCTCCATCCTTGGTCTTTATACCTTTCAGATACTTATAGAATGCTATCGTGTTCTTCTTTATTTATCACTTAGCCTGTTAGCTTAAAATATAAAATATTTCCTCAACCAATCGCTAACATTTTGGGTTATTGCCAAGTCTCCCACCTCAGTGCCGTAGTGAATACGTGCCCATTAGAGTAGAGGGCTTGGAGAAAGGACTCTGGGTTTCTATTCCCTGCCCTAGCACTAATTTTGTGCATTTGTAGGGAAGTAATTTAAACCAAAAGTGTTCGCTAATTTGGGGTACCCAATGTGAGGCATGTAGTGCTTGATTTTCACAGGTGTTGGGCACTTACAGCATCTATTCCCATCAGAAGTGGGATGGATATCTGAAAACTTGAGGCACCCAAAATTAGTAGACACTTTTGAAAATTTGGGCCTTAACCTTTGTGCTTCAGTGTCTCTAGTTACAAAGTGGGGGTAATACTCAGGTGGGGGTTTTGTGATGGACGTGCTTTGAGAACCTCCTCAGTTGGAAGGTGCTACAGAAGGGCAAAGTATTCTACTAGAAAGTACTATTTGGGACTGGGTTCCAACCACGGATAGATGAATCTTGAAAAAGCTTAACAAATTCATCCGAATCTCTGTGCTCTACACATCCCCCTACAATGGTCTTGCACAACTTCTACTTCTGGTCCTGCCCCAAACCAGCAAGTGCAAGAATGCTGAGGAAATGTCTGGAGGTGGTTGGAGGGTTGGTTTTGTTTTAAAGGAACCACCATTTTTCTAACCTCAGAAAAGATCCAGGTCTGGATTTGAATTCTGAATGAATATTCAACTCTGTCCTTTCTTATCCTAACCTGGTTTGTCTGCTCCTAGTGCTGGAAGAGGGTTTCAGTGGGTCTCTCACTCCCTCCTGCCTCGCCTCCCCGCACAAAAAGCCCTCCCCTTCTATCCTATATCCCAGCTCTGCTGATATGCATTAAACCTGCCCCCTGCCCAGCGCACATATTCCATTTGTCTCAGAATAACCTGAGGGGGAGGGGCACAATAAAATTCAAGGCAAATAGACCTTTACAAAGTATCAGAGGGGTAGCCGTGTTAGTCTGCATCTGTAAAAAGTAACAAAGAGTCCTGTGGCACCTTTAAGACTAACAGATGTATTGGAGCATAAGCTTTCATGTGTGAAAGCTTGGGTATTCACCCACGAAAGCTTATGCTCCAATACATCTGTTAGTCTTAAAAGTGCCACAGGACTCTTTGTTACTTTTTACAGACCTTTACAAAATCATTCATCCAGTCTGAATGTCTTCACTTGGATCCCAGCAGCCAAGAAAGCAGAAACCATCAGGGTTTTGTCCCCCACAACTCCTTGTTTGGATGTAACATATTGGCGAGTGGGTCGTGAGCTGTGATCTTTCTTATCTTGTAAACTAGGCAGAGTTGGGACTTGAAGTACCCCAATGGGCAGCTTGCACAGGGAAGTGGAGTTCAGAAGGCAGTGTTTGTGTGCCTCCAATATGGTGATGCTGATGTGGGGGATGTCACTGTGTTCTAGAGGTGCTGCAAAGGTGACACCCTCTTGACTACATGGTTATTAAAGCTTCCCTGGCACATGTTAGGAGTTACTAATTAAAGATCAAGGCACTTCTAATGCTGAACTGTTTTTCTTATAAGCAATGTTATTGTCAGATGAGTTACTTTCAGTAAAAATGCCCCCTTCTTACTCAGTGTATCTGCTCCCTGGCTGCAAGTCTTTGGGCTATGTCTGCTCACTGTAGTGACATAAACAAGTTTAGGCAAAGCGGGATGACTGTAGTCCAATTTTTGGTGAATAAGAATTACAATGGACAGCATGCTGATTGGGTGGGAGGGAAGTCGTGGTGCTGGATGCTTTGATCATCAGTACCATAGTTAACAATGTTGATATTTAAATTATCATCATTAGGCTTCAGAGCTAACATGCCACGGAGATGAATAGAGGTAATACACACTTCCCAGATCTATGACTTCATGCTGTTTTGCAGGCTCAGCATCGGTGCATCGCTTACACATGGTTCGTGTTTTCCAGGCTTTCTTCATAATCATAAGGGCCAGAGACCAAATTTTTTTTAAATTAAAAAAAAAAAGTTTAAATGGTGTTAAGATTGAGAGTATGTATGAGTAACTTAAGGATAGAAGAAATTGTAAAGATGTTGTAATTGTCTTCAAACCAAGCCTTTTAAATCCAGGCAATTGAGGGTTAAGGTTATGCTTAAAAGAAATACAAACATAAGGCAATAATGCCCAGTTTGTGCCTTCCAACCCACCTTAACTCTGCCTTATAGAGATGACATGACACAGCCATGTGATTACGTTAAAGGCATTAAGGAGATGTTCAAGTATTTTAGGGACAAAAAGAATCCTAACAATGATACGGTCCTTTACTAGATGGAAGTGGTAGAATTGTCAGTGACAATTCAGAAATGGCAGAAGTGTTCAATGAAAAAGCTAGATGATGTAATCATATGATGTGGTGGTGGTGTTGATGATGAAATATTTTCCATTCCACTAGTATCTCTAGAGATGTTAAACATGAGCTACTGAAGTTAGACATTTTAAAATCAACAGGTCCAAATACTTTCATTCAAGAGTTTTAAAAGAGTTGCAGAGGAGCAATCTAGACCAGGGGCGGGCAAACTTTTTGGCCAGAGGGCCACATCGGGTTTCGTAAATTGTATGGAGGGCCGGTTAGGGGAGAGGGTCATGACCTCCTATCTGTCCCCCCCCGGGACTCCTACCCCATCCAACCCCACCTGTTTCCCTACAACCCCTCTGGGACCCCTACCCCATCCACACACCCCTGCTCCCTGTCCCCTGACCGCCCCCGGACCTCTGCCACCCCATCCAACCCCTTCTCTCATTCCTGATGCCCCCCCCGGGACCACTGCCCCATCCAACCACCCCTTCTCCCTGTCCCTGACTGCCCCCTGCAGCCCCATCTAAGCCCCCCTCCTTCCTGACTGCCCCTCCAGGATCTCTGCCCCCATTCAACCCCCTGTTCCCCCCCGACCCCTATCCACATTCCCGCCCCCTGACCACCACTCCGAACTCCCCTGCCCTCTATCCAACCCCCCCACACACTCCCTGCCCCCTTACTGCACTGCCCGGAACACCAGTGGCTGGCGACGCTACAGCCGCACCAGCTGACTGGAGACGGGTCATGCTGCCACCACCATGGCACAGCAACGAGACTGGGGTCAGGCCGGGCTCTGCAGCTGTGCTGCCCCAGGAGCTCTCATAGCCCCACTGCCCAGAGCATTGCACCGGTGGTAGGGCAAGCTGAAGCTGCAGGGGAGGGGGAACAGCAGGGGAGGGGCCGGGGCTAGCCTCCTGGGCCAGGAGCTCAGGGGCCGGGCAGGACGGTTCCGTGGGCTGGATGTGGCCCACGGGCCGTAGTTTGCCCACCTCTGATCTAGACCATTACTGTTGATTGTCAATAAGTCTTGGAACAGTGGTGAAATTCTAGAGGATTTAAAGAAAGCTAATTAGTGCCTCTATTTAAAAAGAATAAATGGGCTGATCTGGGTAATCACAGGCTTGTCAGCCTGACATCAATCCTGGGCAAAATAGTGGAATGTCTGATATGGGACGTGATTAATAAAGAATTAAAGTAGGGTAATATAATTAGTGCCAGTCAACCTAGGTTTTTGGAAAATAGATCTTGTCAAACTAAATGGATAATTTTTTAAATGAAACTAGATGTTTGGTTGATAAAGGTAATAGTGTTGATGTACTATACTTACATTTCTGTAAGGCATTTGTCTTGGTACCACATGGCATTAAGAAACTAGAACAAAACAAAATCAACATTGGCACGCTTTAAATGTATTAAAACTGGCTAACTGTACATAGGGAATCATCATCAAGTGGGTGAGTTTTTAGTGGGGCTCCATAGGGATCTGTTCTTGTCCCTGTACTATTTAACATTTTTATCAATGACCTGGAAGAAAACATAAACATCAGTGATAAAATTTGCAGATGACAAGGAGTGTGGGAGTGGTAAATAATGAAGAGAACGAGTTACTGATACAGATTGATCTGGGTCGTTTGGTAAACTGGGCGCAAGTAAACTATGTGTTTTAATACGGTCAAGTGTACAGTTATACATCTAGGAACAAAGAATGTAGGCCATACTTACAGGCTGGGCCCCTCTATTCTGGGAAGCAGTGACTCTGAAACAGGGCCGGCTCCAGGCACCAGCCCACCAAGCATGTGCTTGGGGCGGCGCCTGGAGGGGGGCGGTGCGGCGGGGCACTCCTGCCCGAGAGCGGGGCCACGACTGGGCTCACCGCCCTCCCCGCGGCGCTTCGGCCGCCGGGGGCTCTCCACCCTCCCCTCAGCACTCTGGCAGCCGGGGAGAGCGGAGAGCCGCGGTGGGCTCTCCGCACTGCTCCCGGCACTCTGGCCGCCGGGGAGAGCGGAGAGCCTCGGCCGGGCTCTCCGCCCTCCTCCCGGCGCTCTGGCCGCCGGGGAGAGTGGAGAGCCCTGGGTGGGCTCTCCGCCCTCCTCCCGGCGCTCTGGCCGCCGGGGGCTCTCCGCCTTCCCCCCGGCGCTCTGGCCGCCAGGGAGAGCAGAGAGCCCCAGCCCGGCTCTCCGCCCTGCTCCCGGCGCTCTGGCCACCGGGGAGAGTGGAGAGCCCCGGCTGGGCTCTCCGCCTTCCCCCGGCGCTCTGGCCGCCGGGGAGAGCGGCCCTCCTCCCAGCGCTCTGGCCGCCGGGGAGAGCGGAGAGTCCCGGTCGGGCTCTCCGCCCTGCTCCTGGCGCTCCGGCCGGTCGGGGATTGCTCGGTGCCCTCCCCTGCCGCGCTGGTGGGGAGGGAGCAGGGGGGGGGGGGGCTTTTTTGCCTAGGGTGGCAAAAAAGCCAGAGCCGGCCCTGCTCTGAAAAGGACTTGGAGGGGCATGGTGGATAATCAGCTGAGCTACCAGTGCAATGCTGTGGCCAAAAGGGCTAATGAAATCCTTGGAATTCCAGGGGAATACTGAGAAGGAGTAGAGGGGTTATTTTACCTCTATATTTGGTATTGGTGAGACTGCTATTTGAACACCGCATCTAGTTCTGCCGCCCATAATTCAGGAAGGATGTTGATGATCAATTGCAGAAGGTTCAGAAATGAGCCCCGAGAATGATTAGATTGGAAAACATGTCCTACAGTGATACTCAGTTACCTCAATCTGTTTATCTTAACAAAGAGACAGTTAAGGGTGACTTGATCACAGTCTATAAACATCTGTGTGTGGTACGGAAATTTGATAATAAAGGACACTTCTAGCAGACAAAAGTTATAACAAGATTCAGTGGCTGGAATTAGACAAATTCAGACTAGAAACAAAGTGTGCATTTTTTTTTTGTAACAGTCAGAGTCATTAACCATTGGAATAATGGTCAAGGTAGACTCGCCACAATCGGCAATTTTAAAATCAAGATTGGATATTTTTCTAAAAGACGTGCTTTCATTCAAACAGGAATTAAATCAGGGAAGTTCTGTGGCCTGTGCTATACAGGAGGTCAGACTAGATGACCATGGTCCCGTCTGGCCTTAGAATCTATGAATCTGCATGTACGGTCTCAGACTAGAGTAAATTAAGCTTTTAAATCAAATTAGATTTCTTTCATACCTATCCCTCCTCCTCATAGAATCAGTACAGAGTAGAATTAAGGTTGCTTTGGGCATAGTTGACACACTGAAAACCTATAAGGAAATGGGACTGAATACAACTGCTGGTGAAATAAATACCTATCTATTTTTTAAAGAGCTGCTCTATTTCTCTCTTCCTTCTCCCCATCTGTGTTAAGCAGAGATCCTGGCCCACCAAGGAGTACCTGGTCACGAAGAGCTGGATTTACAGCTGCTTTACATTGTCAGAGCAGCCGCACAAAGCAGCTGAAGCGTACTGGTGAACCTGACCCTTAATTTGCAATTGACCTATTGGTGTGCAGGGCTCTGTTACTGATTCCAGCACTTGTGAAGGGGTTCAGAGAGAGCCCATTGCTGAGTCCAGTATCTTGGTGCTCCTGCCTCATTTTCCCAGTACAGTGCTGCCTCTGTGCACAGTGGAACCGAAATATAAGTGCCATAGGAATCCTATCGAGTACTCATGCCCAAGCTAATGTGCAGCCACCTACTATACAGCTACATAATCTTTAAAGCGTACTACCAGTTGGGCCAAATCTACCAAAGGCCACTCTCAGCACATGTGCCCTGTCTTCCTCATACCACTGAGGTATTACAACCAATAGAATTGTTGCATGCAAATTAGCTGCAGAGGATGGGTGATGATTTGTTGCGTTACCGCCAATGTCACACCAGCCCCACTTAACAGTTACCTGAGCTGTTGACAGAAGCATGTCCATAGCAAATATACTCATAACAATTAGAGACAACAGTAATTCATCTTAAATACAACCATATTTCCTGAAATATAGCCTAGGCCCAATATGAACTATATGGAAATTTAAAAAAATCTGTTATCCCATTGCTAAGATCATTTGGGACAGAAAAATAATGAAGCAGGTGCAAATTTCTTTAAAGACCTACTTAACTAATTTTAATTCATAACCTAATTATTGAATTTATTCGTAACTTCTTGGAAAAATCAATTTGTATTTAAGGAGTAAGTACTAGAATTTTGGAGAGAATGTGCCATAGTTTTCCTATAAAGTGAAGAGATCGAATCCGTGCTTTAAGTTAAAAACAAAACTTAACCTTAACAGTGGAGTAGCAACCAGCAGATGCACAATGCAAATTGAAATTCTGGAATCAAGATGCAGAAACCAGGGGAAAGCAATGGTTCATTGAGACATCTTTAGCTAGCCCAATCTGATCCCTGATAACTAGGATTGGAAGGATTAGATTTTGATTTGAATATGTCAGTAAACTCTATTTCACCATACACACTTAAACCGCTGAAAAAATATTTCCATAGATGATAACTGAAATTTACAGATAGGCAAAAGTAAGAAAAATGGTACTTGAGAAATCCAGTGATTTAGAATTTTGTCAGGTTTCAGAGTAGCAGCCGTGTTAGTCTGTATCCGCAAAAAGAAGAACAGGAGTACTTGTGGCACCTTAGAGACTAACAAATTTATTAGAGCATATGCTCTAATAAATTTGTTAGTCTCTAAGGTGCCACAAGTACTCCTGTTCTTCTTTTTTTAGAATTTTGTGCTAGACTCATTACAAATGGACTAGCAAATGAATAGTAAAAAACAGGTATGACTTGTTGATTTAAGGATATATGTATTATATATTTTGATATCTGATGTTGACAGTTTGTGTTTTAATGGTTATAAAGCTTTAATTTTTTGAACCTCAGGGTCTGCTGTCATTAAACAATTTCCTGACCCCACAACTGTTAAAAAAGAAAGATAAAAAGATAAAATAAATGCTTAAAACCCATAATTTTGCAAAATTGAGAAACTTTAAATTGAAAAAAAAATTAAAATGCTTAAAAATAACCACTGATATTAGCCACTGAAATTATATATATATATATATATATATATATATATATATATATATATATATATATATATATATATATAAAATTGAATTCTGCCAAGCTTAGTGCTAACGCTTCCTCATTGCCTTGTTATGCTGAGAGCACCTCTCCTGATGAGCACTCTACTCCTTCTGCCTGACCCATGCTGAGATCTAATCATAGCAGTGTCTCTGATCAAGTAGGTAGTAGAGTGGGAATCATCAAACAAATGGAGTTGGAGTTCCTGTGTCCTTTGTAGGAAGCAAATAAAGAAACCCCTGTGTCCTGCTCTTTTCTGTGGGAGGAGTGAGAGAACTGAAATTCCTTCCTCTATTCCTGACTCCTTCATCCATGGGGTCAAATGAAGTATCCACTCTGGGTACAGAGAGCAAGAACCAAGAGGATTACATTGGCAGGTTGGGAAGAGGAGGGAATTTTTGTCTAGATGATTCATTAAAACTTTTTTCCATAGTGGATGCCTCCTACAGAACATTTGGTACGTAAATCTGGACTGGATTCAGTTTTCATTTTTGCTTTGCAATTCACCTTTAAAGTAAACTCATATGAACTGGGGAATTTTGTGGAGCTGCATGACTCTCCCTGGTCTGTAGCTGCTTCAGGCTGAAAGTGTTCGGGTTGCAGTTTCATGGGTGCAGTGCCTTTTAAGGGCGGGTGTGACATCAGTAGGAGTTTCCAGCCTCTGCATATGTACTGTCCAGAAGGTTTTTGTTCTCCTTTTGGTTGCAGAGGAGACTCTTGGTGGCAAAGTGTGGAGAACCTCATGCAACTCATGATGTGATGTCTCATTGACATTTACAGCTACGCCCACTCTTCTCTATAATAAAACAAAAAAACAAAAAAACCCAGCTCCATTGGGTGGTGATATCAGGCCAGAATCCCAAAGTTTCAGTTATCGGAAGTCTAGCAATGATAGGAACTGAACTAGAAGGAGACACAAGCAGGAAGAAGATGGACACACACAAAGAGGAGGAGCAGCAAGACATGCAGCTTAAGGTGGGCTGTGTTACACAGAGTAGCACACCTGATTGATAAAAAAAAGAACTCTCCTAGGGATCCCACACTAGTGAGGGGACAATGAAGTGCCTGAGTCAAAAAAGAGCTCCCCAATTAAATGGAAAACACAATTTTGTATTTGCTGACCCTGGCATTTTTCTATATGTTTCCTACTGATTTGTCATAAGGCAGGTGGGTGGAACAGGGGCATGTGTGCTGGCAATGGATTCCCTGTGCATTTCAGACTGGAATCATGAAATCTCATGCTTTTGGTTTGGTTTGGTGTCTGAATTGTGAACTCTGGTTAATGGCAGGCATGCCTCCTGCAAATCAGGGAGCACCAGGGCAGGCTAAGATTGCTTTCCTTCTCTAGCACCTTTCAGGGAGGATCTCAAAGAACCTTACAAGCAATGAGTTAAGCCTTAGGAGACCCTTTAGGGTTGGTAAGTACCATTATCCCCATTTGGGAAACTAGGCTATAAAGAGGTTAAGTGACTTGCTCAAAGCTACTCAGCAACTCATGGCAGAGGTCCGAATAGAACTGCCCACATTTTGCTTTAACCACAAGATCATTCCTTCTCTCCAGACACTGCTCTGTCATCACTCTGGGCCAATCAATCCTCAGCCGGCCTCTGCTCTGCTGTCACGGGTCCTCTCAAGCCTTCCAGCTTGCTATTGCCTCTGGTGTCCTACCTCCACGGTGTGAGCAGATGGAGGGGGGGAAGCAGAGCTACTGTAGCGCTGCATTGCAGGACTGAGCCTGGGAGCAGAGTGCAAAGGGGGATACTGCAAAGCAGGGAAACCACTGCAGGACAGGGCTGGGTTGTTTCCATACTGATCTTTTCTTTTTTTTTCTTCCGTAAGTGTGCTGGCTTTACTGTCACAGGGATGCTCGTGAGCACCAAGCTGTGACACTGGTTTGTTATCACAGGGATGCTCATGAACTATAGGCTGTGTGTCTTGGTTTGTTATTGTAGAGATGCCTGTGAATGTTGGGCTATGATGCTGGCTTGTTGGTGTAGGGTTGCTCATGACTGCGGGGGTGTTGGGTTGGTTCTCCCCTCCTTCCCTTTACACAAAAGATGCATTGCTGCATTTGCTTGGGGTTGGGGAAACACACAGGAAAATGATAGGGATTTTGCAAACAAACAGCTCTAAGAAGCGAGAGAAGAGATGTTTTGGTCCCTAACGGCTTTGACAACGTACATCACCCCTTCAATGACAATAGTGATGATTACTTACTCTGAGTTTTGAAAGTTGTGACCTATCCTGCTTTCCATGCAGATGCTGCTGCCCTAGTCATTTTCACTAATCCACATGCTTAGCGACCATTTTTTATTACTTAGATCCATACGTGAGGTTGGAGCATCACAAGAACACATCACCGAGACAGGTCCCTTCCGGGAGGGTTTTTCAGTGTTTTTTGGACAATGGAACGCTGGGGCATGTCAGTGGGAGTAGACAGAGTTGTGATCAAGAGTGATGGAGTTGTAGGCAGAACGGGCTTTACGGATATATGACTGTCTCATGACATATGTTGTTGTTTCCTGTTTGCTTCCCTGCAGTCTTTGCAAAGGAAAACCCGGTCAAAGCCAAAGTGGGAAACATCATCCACCTGCCCTGCTGCCTTGAACTACCCAGCCCAGAGTCCCTGTCTAACTACCGCGTTTACTGGCAAACAGAAAAAGAAGAAGTAGTGATGGCTTACTCAGCAGGGAAGCTGCTCGGGAACGATCCAAAGTATGAGAACCGGATCAAGATGGACCTACAGAACCTCACAATGTCAATTTTCCCAGTGAAACTATCAGACACTGACACATATAAATGCATAGTTCAAGTGATAGAGAAGGGACCTTCCAAGCTCTGTGACAGGACTGTGGATTTGGTGGTTGAAGGTAAGTGGTGTGACCCAAATCATCAGAAGCCTTTAATTAATACGCAAAGACCAAGGGGTTAAGATGGACGACTAGACGCACCATTGACTGTGGCTACAGAACAGTCAGGCCATAGCATCCTTGAGAAGCATAAGCATGGCTAGACTCGCCATTAGGATTCTAATTCCAATAGGATTACCTGCCATTCCCCTTCATTAGCTCTGTCCTCCTACATGGCAGTCCACACTCAGGGCCAGATTTACACCTTACGCATCCCTAGGCACAGTATCTTCAGCGCCCCTCCCTACCTATGGACCCCCCCACTGCCTAGCGCCCCCCCAACCCTCCACAACTGCCCACTGCCCAGCGCCCCAACACACACAGACCTCACACACCCGCCATGGCCTAGCACTCCTCACCGCCCAGAGCCCCCCCACAACCCTCCTACAGATCCACTCTCCTGCGCCCTGGCCGCACTCATCAGCCCCACTGGGAGGTGACTGTGTCCACCGGGCTGAGCCGGCAGCACAGCCGGGGCCAGTCGGGGATTGCTCTGGCCCCTCAGGAGAGGCGTGATCAGCCAGGCTGGAGCAGGAGCGGGACCTGCCCATGCCAGGCTCCCTCAGGACCCACTTGCCCAGCAGGGCCCCCTGCATTGCATTGCTGAAGCCTTCCCCTGTCACCAGGGGCTGCTTTGCATTCCCTGCTGGCAGGAGCGCTCCAGCATGGCTGCGTGGTGCCATCTCAACCTCTGCCGCCCCCGCCCCTGCCAGGACTGGAGTGGCAAATTGAATTTTTTTAGCACACAGCTGGGTAACTGGGCTGCATGCAGCCCGCAGGCCGCAGGTTGAGAATCACTGGCGTATGTTTTAACTTTTAACTAATTTTTAACTTTGAGGCACCCCTAGAACGCTGCTGTCCCTAGGCATGTGCCGACTGTGCCTAATTGGAAATCTGGCCCTGTCCACGCTACTTCAAGCATTGAAAGAGGGTCTCCCTTCCCTCCCCCTTCCCTTGCCTGCTAGTTGTCTCTTTGGCATGGAGTTTATTCCATCACTGGTGCCATCACTGGTCTGTGCTCTGAGCTATTTGGCCCCATCCTGCTTTCCAGCGTGAGGCACAGAGAAGTCGGGTCTCTCTCGTAGGGCAGGAGGAAGTGTTCCCTGGAAGGGCAGGCATGGTATGGTGGGAAGAGTGCTTTCTGACCAGGCCCCACCTCTCAGCAGCCATAGGCCCTTCCTGGTTTTGCCCCATCACCCTTGGACAGCCCCACAACATTGTAGGGGCCTGACTAGTGCTCTAGGGATCAGACACCTCCCTGCCCTAAGGGTTAAATGAACCTCACCTCAGATCTGTGCTTAAATGGCACCTGGTTGAAAGGGGTTCCAGACCCAGCCAATAAACGTTCTATAATTCGAGCTGTCATTGAGGAGTGCACGTCAGCCCTGCATGGGGGGAAACCCCCTCTGATTGGCTACTTTTCCACCTGCTGGGGTGTAAGCAGCCAATCAGAGCTAATGCAGGGAATGGGCAGAGCTCTTCCTCTGCCGCCCCCTCCCCCACAGGAGCCTATTCTTCCAGGAGGGGAGTGGGGAGCAGGAAGAGCCCAGCAGCTCAGAACGGCCCTGTTCCTTCTCCCCCCCTACCTCCCTCCAGCCCCTCCTGTGAGCAATGGTGACAGGCTGGTCTGGGAGAGGGGAGTGAAGAACCCCAGGAGCTGCAGGAAGAACAGACATGAAGCTGGGAAAGGGCAAAATTGATGGGGAGCCGGGGGCAGAACAGATGAGGGAGCAGAACTGATGGGGGGAGGAGAGACAGGCAGATGCTGATGATGTCACTTTCATTTCTGTAGAAAATACTCGTTCCCCACACACACACTTTTTCAGACCACTGTAAGCACTGCCCCTGGGAAATGGTTTAGTGGAGGAACAGGAGTGCTCAAAACGAATCTGAACCGTTGGTGGAAGTTAGAAGAAATTATATTTGCATCATCATTTTCCATTTGCATGGCTGCCTCTCTGATAGTTGGTTTCAACTGAGAGCAGAGACATTGATTTCTTTTCGACCCATATGACAGCAGAAAGTCCCAGAGATCTCGCAGGGAAGCCTTTATCTAGGCCCATGAATAAGCACTGGAATCTTCCACATCTTGAATGTGCATCTCTCCTGAGGTTTTCCCATCACTAGTCCTCAGCCTGCCTTACAGCAGCATGTATATAACACTCCGTGGTGTGCAGGGACACCTGAAGGAACTGTATCCCTATCAGCAAGTGAGAACTGAAGTGAAAAAAGAGACTTGTCCAGTTTCTTGCCTCCTGTATTCCCAGAACACTCCACTCCCCCTCTTGTGGGGTGCATCACCTATGGAGAGGAATAGTCCTAGGGCTGACAAATCAACTTAATGGGAAATGTGGCACAGCACTAAAAACAGCCCAGCTCTCTTCTGTTCTGCCATCTCCCACCCCCCCCCCGCATTCTAACAGGCCTTTGTAATAGCTATGGGGAGTGGGGGGGGGCTTCAGGCCTTTTGGATAGAGGGATTGGTAATGGGATATGGAGCCTTTCACTTCTAGGCTGCTAGTTGACTAGGACAAAAGTGACTGAAAGTTGTTACCTTGTGATGACTGCTCAGTGCTCCTGTGTGAAATGAGCTAGTGGTTTCAGACCAGTTTCTGGTTTAGAAGTGACTGTCTCCAAAACAATCCTTTGTGCTAACTAAGGCAGTGGGGCCCAGTGGATAGGGTGCTGGGATAGAACTGAGGAGGTCTGGGATCTTTCTCTTTCTGCCACTGATCTGCTGTGTGATCTTTGGCAAAGTCACTTCATCCCTCCATGCCTAAGTTTTCTCTCCCATACTTTGATTCTTGTCTACTTAGATTGCAAGCTCTTTGGGGCAGGCACTGTCACTAACTATGCATCTGAACAGTGCCCAGCATCATGGAGCCCCAATTGCAGTTGTATGTGTGTGTGGGGAGGGGGGTGTCCCTAGACATGACCGTAATACAAATCATTAATTAATTGGCTCCCTTGCTGGATGGCTCAGAAGAGAGGCCAATGTTATCTTTTCTACACATTTATGCAATAGACTATTAATAACCACAAACCCTATATTTCTATAGTACTTTCTGTTAAGAAGGCCACCTTACAAATGACCGTATATCTAGAGAGACCACGCGCCACCACTGAATGTGGCAGCTGGTGAAACAGTGCACTGCAATACTGGACAATAGTTTAGGGCAGGAAGTGAAGGTGAATACCAGAATTCCCTATCCACCTGTAACTTCAGAAGGAATTTGGAGGCGCTAGAATGCAAAGTGCCATGGGCTCTTTAATGACAAGAGGTCAGGAAGACTGCAATTTTGTGCCTCATCTGACAGAATGGTAATTAAATCTCTCTCACTACCTTTGCTCCAGCTGACTTCAGCAAGCCGGTCATATCAGCAGATGTACCTAAAGATGCTTGTGGCACAACTGAGGTGATGGTGAACTGTTCTTCTCATGGTGGCTTTCCAGCACCCAGAGTCTCCGGGATCCTCAATAATATGTCTGTGGACTGGCAAACCAATTTATCTGACTCAAAAGAGAGCCTCTATAATGTCACCGCCAAATTGCAGCTCAATCTGACTGAAGACATTTTCCTCACGTGTACCATTGAGTATGATGACTTCGAAGTGTCCTCTAACTACACTCTGAGTAAGTTTCTGCCAATCATACGCAGTGTGTAATGAATTTGTGGAACTCGCTGAGGTACATAGCTCGGAAAGAAGGGTGCATTTACTCGTGTCAGAATAGTGTCCACAGTTACACAAACATAAAACTTGCAAGCCCTCTCCTTCCTGCCTCAAGGTCTATTACTGGCTGCAATAATCAGGAAGAAATTCCAGCTTCCCACACTCAGTAGTATTCCTAACGTATGTATGTAGTAATGTACCATGATTGTATACAGTGCAATGCAAAATAGAGGATCATACAATAAATGGGCCTATGCCTGGAAAGGGACAAGTGAAAACAGACAGGGAGGGTGATGAAAGACAGTACACTGAAAATGAAGTAGCGGTTACGGTCTAAACACTTCACAGTACAAAGGAGCTTGCAAGAAGACGCTTAAAGCCAGAGATTTAAAAAAAACATTTTTTATTAAAAACAACATTTAAAACATGTTTCTATGTCCAATGTTCTGACTGTATGGATCCAGGCATTTCCAAGGGAAGCTAAGGAGAGATACATCCACCCTTGTCCATGGTGAATAGTACCTTATTCATCATAGGCCTGCTGAACTCAACAGGACTTGTGAAGGTACCATTCAGCTTGAGCAAGGAGCTCAGAACCTGGCCCTTAGAGAATATTGCTATTAGCTGGAATAATGTCTAAATTCCCAGGAGGAAACAGGTATGAAGAAAAGGGCTCAACAGTATACTGCGTGGAATAGAAGAGAAGGAGAAAAAATCCCAGCAAAATAATCATAATAAAACAATAGCTTGAGGTAATGACTGATTCTTTGAAGGCAGGGAGGGGAAAAAACAGTGACAACAACAAAAAACACCTTTTGATTTTTAAAGCGGGTGGCCACTTTCACTTCAGTTTGTTGGGAACAGTCCTTAAAGCAACAAATGCTTGGGAGTCCCAGCTCCAGGCTAGCGGGGCTCACAGGTGAAGCTGGCAAGATTATGGGGACAATAAAGCCAATGTCCAGGAAGTTGTATGCTGCTTAATTTAGCCCAATCTTAGAATCATAGCTATTAGTGAGGGTAAAGCCCTATGAGATGAAGCATACATTTAGGCCATCTTCCTGCCAATGCAGGAGAGTTCCTTACTGTAGAAGTGGTAGTACATGTCTAGTCTTTTAAATGTTCTAAGTGACAGGACTTCCACCATCTGATGAGAATGGCAAGAACATCTGAATCTACTGAAATAAAATTCCAGGCCCTTACTCTCTTTGCCCCCTACTCAGAGAATGATAGATCAAACATGCCTTTTGCATTCAGAGGTCTCCTTTATGTATAAACTTGGAGGTATACATACTGCCCTGGCGTAGGTGTAAATGTGCCTGAAACAAGAGAACCTGAGTAGTGCCTCTATGACTGGAAGTTTTTCTAAATGCAGACTCATAATTACCCACCCAACCTCCACTGTTCCTTAAAGGGAAAGAGCTTTGTTACTTCCCCACATAAACACCCACGGGGAACAGAGGCTCCTCAGGACAGGAAGTGCCTGCTCTGTTAATCAGATAGATTATGATACTTAGTTGCTACTGTGTATTACCTCTGAGTGCACCTTTTTATGTCAAATTTGCCTATCTGCTTTTAGATGTTCACAGCCTTGCAGAACTCATGTAAAACACAGTTCATCCATGCCCAGTTCTGGAAGAAAATCCAGCACTTCAAACTACACAGATGTCAGACAAATCTTAAACCCAGAAAAATACTCTTGGGGAATGGGAGGCTTCCTCACAGCTTGAGTTGCAGCTTTGTCACTTTTGTGAACCAGGGAGCATACCCTGCCTGTAACTCCATATAGTTCAGAAACTATAAGGAGTGGCTGGATAATATATTGCAAATAAGCATGTTACTGGCAAAAATGGCATTACTTGGCATTAGAATTTGGACAAAACAGGATTCTCACACCCACTCTTGTGTGAAAATGGCACTATGGTGAAGAGCCCTTCAGTTATATTTATCAATCCTTTCTTCTCAGAAAAACTAAAGGAATGTCCTTCTTCTCCAACACCTCCGCCCCAGGGGGTCATTATTGCCTCGAGTTTGGTTCTCATCTGCATCTTCCTTGTGGCCATTGCCTTGCTTTTAAAATATTTCCGGTGTCATGGTAAGTACAGTTCCTTTAATGAGAGTCACATTCATGGGCTGCTTTTTGATGACTCATAGGAAAGTTGGTAAAATGTACTATTTGGAAACTCTTCTGTTGATAGATTGTAGAGGGAAGTGCAGAACATCCAATGCTCTAGTTGTATTAATTGTAACAGCCAACGTCACAAAGTATAGATTCATATCAGGGCTTTCCTAAAGGTTGGCAGCTATGTGGGTCCAGGGTTTTGGTTTGGTCCACTATAGGCAGGGAGCAACTGAGCCATTTGGGTCGGGATCAGAAATTCTGCAAAGTTGAATGATGTTTAGATCTGGGCCAGTTTGGTTCAGACCCGTGTTTATGTCCTGAAGTGTATAAAGGAGCCCTTTGCCAGGGCTGTCACTGCTGTATAATCATCAAAATACAGTGGAGTTTTTACCATTTAAAAAGACTTTGCCACCTCCCAAAATGAGGCTTATCCTCAAGCGCCCCCCCACCCCCCCGCAAGCTCCTATTTGCACCATCCCCTTGCTTTCCCCAGAATAACTTGGGGCCAGACTTACACAGCTATTCGGGCACCTAAAGATGCAGAGAGGCACCTATTGGGATTTACAAAAGCAGAGTAGGCATCTAACTCCCACTGAAAGTCAATAGGAGTTAAGCACCTAACTCTCTTGGGCACTTTTGAAAATACACCTAGAAGCCTCTCTTCATCTCTAGGTATCTAAATACCTTTGTAAATCAGGCCCAAGAAAAATACATGAGCCTTACAGTGTGTCCTAAGGGTCACACAATCTAGGGTTTGGTCACAAGGGAAGTGAGCTTCAGAGTCCAGAATCACCCCCGCCCCAAACATGCGCTGTCAGTAGCCACCCTCCTATTTAAAGCAAGCGCTGTTGGCCTGCATGTTTGAGCTGATCATAGTTGCAGTGCTGTCCCTGAGCGGGAGAGGTTATTTCTAGCATAGTTGGGACCCAAACCCCTGAAGGGCATTTGTAACTTTATTTTGCTTGGGAGCGCCACTGCTTCTGCAACTAATTTCAAATGTGCTGTCTACAAGGAGGAGTTGGGGGTTTGTTTTCTATCCACCTGCCCTGCAAAATCAGCCTAGGCTCTGAGAGTCAAGCAAGGCTATTTCCTCCTGGTGCACCACGAGAGGCAGATTAAGGTTTCCTGGGGCCTTGGGCCAGAGCAAGTGAGGGGGTCCCTTCCCACCCCTTCTGCCTGTGGCCTTGCCCCTTCCGGCTGTGACCCCACCCACAGCCCCACCCCTTTCTGCCCCTTTCCCAGAGGTGGGGTCCAGGGGCCCACCCCTGTTCCCACCCAGGGTACTCCCATTCTGTCCCCTCATTGCAGTCCTGCAACCTCTTTTTCTCCTTTCTCTCCCACCCCCTACAGCCCCAAGACTGGAGAAGCTCTGTCCCCGTGCCACAGCCCTGGGGCACAGCAGAAAGTGAGAGCTCTTCCAGTCCCAGGGCCGCTGGGGGGGGAGGGCTTGGGACAGGGTCGGGGGCTGCTGGGGGGGGGGGGGGGGGAGGGGGCTTCCCCATCCTGTGGTTTCAGTGGCAGAATTTTTCCGGTGGCGCCCCAGTTGGTGAGGTCCGCTGGGCACAGGCCCCATGGGCCCAGTGGCTAATCCACCACTGTGCACCATCTTGTGAGAGAGGTTCTGCGAGGCAAATCATGCTCTCAGCTCTACAGCCCCCATTATCTTCAATTTATGACCTCAGTGGCACCTGCTCAGCTCCCTAGTGCTTAATGGGGTGCACAGCTGTTTGGAATGTAGTAAACAATCCTGTTGATGCACCCAAAGGAATAGAGTCCAGCTCACACTCTTAGCTGTGTTGGCTCTGTCATTCTAATAAGGGTAAAAACTTAGCTTTGAGCCTGAGGTCAGTAGACATGTCTCTGAATCCCCCCAGGAAGCAGATCTGCTGAATAAGACGGTGCTATTTTACAGTCACTTTTCAGAGTAGAACTTCACTTTCAGACACCAAAGTTGGAGTCTCAAACCAGCTTTCAAGTGTTTAAGGTTGAGTTACACCTCAGTGAGAAGGGAGATGTGAAGGGCTTCAGGCCAGGGCTCCTACAGGGAAATTGCTGCTTCCCCCTGCAGCTGGCCCTCAGAGCTCAGCAAATGCTTCAGAAGTGCAATGTTATGGTGGAAACTTGGATTGGGAGCTGGTCCAGCCTTAAAGTCCAGTTTCTTAGCTTAAAAGCTTTGCTTCAAGGAGCTGAAGGGCTAGGGTGGAAACAAGAAGCAAAAAGGAGGAGCGTGGAGGGTTGGGCTGGAGTGGGTGGTTGAGGATTTTAGTTGTGTGTTTGTGGTGGTGTTCGCAATTTGCTAGACACTCTCCAGACATTTGAGAAGGGACCTCCCTGCCCTGAGGAGCTCACGATCCTAGGCCTGCCTGGGCAACCTTTGCACCTAGCTATATGTTAACACTGCATGATCTCTAACTCTGTTCTGGAAAATGAGCTTCAGAAAAAAAGAATGTGGGGAAAGATAGTAAAACATTTTTCCTCCGTTTCTTTAATCCACTTAACAGAATGGGCCAAATTCAGAGGTCACTTAAATGGCAGCATCAGATTTATGCTGAGACGTTGGTGTGAGCCTGATTTAGTGTAACATGCCAAGGGGACACTGATTGGACTATAGGAGGAAAACCAACTAATAGGGTGTAAAACTATGGGGAACCTTGCTCCTGCTACACCCTTAAAAGAAACTGTGTAACTAAGACCCCACCTTTCTGCCTGTTTGGTGTGTAACTTAGGCTCATTTATTGACCTGTAACTTACAATAAATGGTGTATGTACTCTGAATTTTCTCAGTATATGTAGGGTTATTTTTTGCACGTCCTGAAGTCCTAGTTCTGCACCAATGGGATTTGATGTTTATCCAGAGGTGAAAGTAAGCCGATCTGGCGTACTGGCAAGAGCCGGTATGCCATGCCGGACTGGACCGGCTTCCCCGGTGGTGATTTAAAGGGCCCAGGGCTCCAGCCGCTCTTGGGAGCACTGGGCCCTTTAAATCCCCACCCATGCCTGGCTGCCAGAGCCCAAGTGGTGGCAGGGCTCCAGCGGCGCTTTAAAGGGCCCGGGGCTCCCCGCAGTGGCAGGAGCACTGGGCCCTTTAAATCCCTGCCCAAGCCCGGCTGCTGGAGCCCCAGCAACAGCAGGGCTCCAGCGGCGCTTTAAAGGGCCCGGAACTCCACGGCGGCTAGAGCCCCGGGCCCCTTAATTCGCCCCAGGGCTCCCAGCTTCATCTGCAGCTAGTAGCTCTGGGGTGATTTAAAGGCCTTGGGGCTCCCAGCCACAGCTGGAGCCCCAGGGCCTTTAAATCTTGACAAGCCCCACCTCTTCCGGTTGAGGCCCCGCCCCGCTCAGGACTCCGGCGTACCGGTAAGTCCTTTAAGTTACTTTCACCCCTGTGTTTATCTGTGACATCACCTAAAAGGCCCAAACCAGCCAATGAGAATATGATTATAGACAATCACTCTAACATGCTGAAGGGAACAATCCTGCCAAGTGAGTGATGGCACTAGAGGTAAGAGCTCTTCTCCATCTGATTTCCTTGATTATACTCTGATATTCCACCCCCACCCGTAACCATATTTGAAGGGATCAAAATGTGGCTGAAGGAAGCATTTGGATCCAGTACTGTTGAATGAACTGGAATTCTGAGCACTTAAGAGAGATTGTCTTCTTTCCTTAGGCTGCGAACAACTGCAGTGCTCTCACTACCCTGTCCCTCAAGATCCAGCAGTGGGAACTGAAATGAAAGACGGTGTAAGAGGTGTCATTGACCTCTCTGAAGTAACATCAGAAGCAGCATCTTTCTGATTAGACCATATCTGCAGGTAACTTTCTCCCCTATTTGTTGATGGCAAAATAGATGCTCATATGCTATGCGCTGGTAACGTTAGCACACAAAGTGTTCTGTTGTTTTCTGGGGTCAAGGCTGTAGGGCTTTGTGGCCACTCACACTTGGATAGCTGGCATGGTCTTCTGGAGTGAGGGTGTCTCCCAGCCGGATAACAGGGATGTTTTTGTTTTGGTTTACATTTAAAGTGAATGTAGTAATGGTGAAAGATGCCAGTTTAGTCTTCAGTTTCTCCAGGGCTCTAGATCCTTCTTGCAATATAATGAGTACTGCATTAGTGTAAGTTCCCCTCCTGCCACCCCTCCAATTTGCTCCACCTCCAGAGCTCACACCAGCAGGGCCAAAAGAAGAGCTCTTTGATAAATCCAGCTCTTGGTTCCTCTCTGGAGACCGGAGACCAAGAGGCTGGTTATTGCCTTAGAGATGGTTTTGTTCATTTCACAAACAGGCCAACAAATAGCTCTCTTGGGCAATGTCTTTCAGTCACTACTAAACGAAATCCGATTTGACCTGTTCGCCAGCAATCAACCTCTCACCAGTCCCATGTGCTACCCTGGCCCCCTGGAAACTATTTCTGGTGAACTGCACATAGACCATGTGCTTCTCCTGCTATGTATAATGGCCACAAGGCTGATGAGGGAAGGGCTGAAGGAGCAGTGGCCAGAGGTGTTGAGGGAGGGCACAACTGTGAGTGAATAACTCCATTTTTCATAATCGGCTCCTAAGGTCCATCTGCGCAGCTGCCAGCAGCGAGCTTCTCAGCCCAGGTCGACAGACTCAGGCTCATGGGGCACACCCACCCACACTAGAACTAGCTGTGCAGACGGCCCACCCTCCCCCCCAGACTTCAGACCCCGAGCTGCAACATCTATCTGGCTATTTTTAGCATGGTAGCGTAAACCTTGCAAGCCTGAGTCTGTTGACCTGGGCTGGGAGGTTCCCCACAGCGGACTGTGTCGACATACCTTAAATGCTCGTCCATCTTTGAGGCACTTATAGAATCATAGATTAGCGTTGGAAGAGACCTCAGGAGGTCATCTAGTCCAACCCCCTGCTCAAAGCAGGGCCAATCCCCAACTAAATCATCCCGGCCAGGGCTTCCCTCCAAATCCTCCTCTTCAGCAGCTTGAGGAGAGTTTTCTCCCTCTCAGGATTTCCAATGTGAGCAGTGAGGTGAGCGGCAGGGTGTGAGGTATCAAATAGCTTCATTGGGAGCCCCAGGAGTAGATGGCTTGAAAGTGCTGTTTATTTTTGATAGATCAAGTGAAAGATGCTGGGGCGGTTTCTGGGGAAGGGTCAGCATGGAAACGGGGATGTTAGAAAATGGAAGCACAAGTGGGTCACTACCCTGTAATTACAGAGTGAGGGAAAACTCTGGTTACACTTCTACAATGACTTTGGGCCCTGGGGAGCCCCTCGCCTTACTCCTGATACCTGACTTGATTTACGGCTGACTCTTCCTCTGGAGGACCCAGGCTGATAAACAGGAATCAAAGCAGACGAAAAG
This sequence comes from Malaclemys terrapin pileata, assembly GCF_027887155.1. NCBI lineage: Eukaryota > Metazoa > Chordata > Testudines > Emydidae > Malaclemys > Malaclemys terrapin. Next base: position 168,683,668 of record NC_071505.1, read on the forward strand.
AGAAATGCTATTGAGTAAAGCTCAGAATTAAAGATCTTTGAGACGCTGCTTCCAAATGCCTGGGAGTTAGGGATGGAATTGGAACTGCTCAATTGTTTCTTAAACCCTGTTCTTCTAACAAAGGTTTTTCTTTAGGTCGGGGGAAGGAACGGGGGGAGAGTGGATCTGTGTAATAAGAGCTATTAATAAATTATTATTATTATTTTGGAGGGAATGATCTGGGTTCTCTCTCTGCTGTCCCAGTGGCCAGTGTGTGCAGCATAGTGACAGTTGCGAAGTCCTAAGGGTCACGTTTGTTTGTTTTTCTGAGAATGGACGGACTCACAACTTGACATGCTGTGAGAATGAAGGAAGGGGAAATCATCATAGTTAGTTTCTCTCATGTCCAAACCCAGCCACCCACTCTCACTGTCCTATGGGGAAGGCCCCATCTGGAACAGATACTAAATCTTGGTTAGCAAGTAGTCCGAGGGGGTTTATCAGCATAGATTCTATAGTAGGAGTTTCCCTACTGAATAGATTCATTCCACTGCATTCCTCTTTCTCTAAATCCTCCTGGCTTTTCTGTAAATGCTTGGTTGTTCCTAGTCCTGATGCCTGAAATAGTGGGCAGACCCAGCAATCAGGTGTCAGAACTGCTGAGATCTGTTGCTGATCGTGGGACATTCTCTTACACTAAAATGCAGAGTTTATCTAAGTAGTAGCAACCACAGCCCGTTGTAAGTCAGATAGTCTGGTTTGCTGTTGATTCATCCTTACTGCACAAAGTAAACCCTCTCCCCAGAGAACCTGCAGGCTTTCACAAGGACCAAATTCCAACCCAAAGTGTGGTGCCCTAATGGTGCGTGGCTTGCAGTGCCTGCTCTCACCCAGGCAAAGCACCCCCTCTGCTACTGCTTGTTAGATTAGATGCCATCATGAGGTCTGCAGATGGCTTCTGTTGTCTCTGACAGTCATTTTCATGGATGTTTTAGGAGTAAAAAAATCTAACCTTTGTGTCCCCTCAGATCTCGTATCCCGTATGCCCTGCACTGCAGTCCCCATTGTCCTCCGTGGCCAAGGCTTATTCCATAGACTGTTTGGCTCTTCCAGAAGAGGATGACGGAGCAGGCAGGAAATCTGCTCAAGTGGACTGGGAAGATGGTGTTTTGTGAATAACCACCACCACCACAGAAGCTTTAGGACTGTAACGCACCAGAGCCCTGTGTCTGCAATGCCACCCCAAAGGAAACTCCATTTTCCTGATGAGCAGCAAGAAGAAATGTTGCTCCAATACACCACCTGCCTCCTCAGAGTTTGGGATGTTTGGCTTTGACATTGCCTCTAAGGCAAGAGTGGCCTGTGGTGCTTTACCAGGTAGCCCATCTTTAGTAAGGAGAGGCTGGCCCTTGGGAGATGACAGGTCCCAATGTGCAATCTTGATCCAAGCACAGGCTGCACCTCTTTGTTAGAGCTGAGGACAGCTGTAGTCTGTTCCATTCTATACATGGTCCTTGGGCTTGGGCATGATGCCAGTACAGTTCTTGGAGTAGAGTTTGGATTAAGAATGTATTTGAGGACCTGACAATCACAGATGTCTCCTGTCTTGAGTCCCTTCTCCAGTAAGGACGCAAAGTTCAGCCACTCCTTAAGGAAGAACTGAACAGAGACGGGGAAATACGTCTTATGCTTATTTCAGCAGCCATAACATTTAGTGTAGTCTGGAGCGACCTTAATATACTGACACCCTGGCCATTTGCTAACTAATGTGCGTACAGCTATCTGCCTCGTTTGCAGCACTAATGCTAGTACTCATGACCTGTTTGTCCCAAAAACCCCTCCAGCCAGAGAATCAAAGATACAGCTCTGCTAGTTCACCCCAAAGAGGAAGATGATATGCCAAAGCTCATCTATCTGCACATTCCAGCCAACTGACAGCATGCAGACACACCCAACTGGTACTTTTTATATGTATTTCCCCTCGTCAACACTCATATGCGGTCAGATTGCTCAGCAGCTATCTTACGTGCATGTAACATGAAGAAATAGAAAATTCATCCAAAAACACAGGTCTGCTCCCCTTAACAGCATGTGGGGATGTGTGACTACAACACCCTTGTTACTATTGCTTCTCCACAAGGCTTGGGGTGGGCTGAGTCTTTAGTTTCTTGCAGGAAATTTAGCGGTATGGGACTACCCTGGCCTGGGATGCTGCTGATCAGTCTGTGGCTGCTGTTCTCAGTCTGTTCCCTATATCCATTCAGAAGCTGAAGCAGGGAAGAGCCCGGCTTGGCCTCTAGCATTGGATAGGACCTATCCAGATCTGGCCTGAATGGTTTTATTGCCTACTGTGTAGGAAAGAGTGATTTCTCATTTTGAGGGGAAAACCAAAACCCAATAGGCTGCTTGCACAATGGGATTTACTAACATAACTCCGCCCCTGCTTGCTTATCATATTCTACTCTATCCCTTCTGCTTTGTCTTTAAAGCTAACTGGTTATAGGCTCTGTGAGTTACAGCCTGTTGTTCGGGGAGTGGAACCAGTAACCGCACGGCAGCCGTGCAGAATGGATACTAACTGTGGAGACTGGTTGTGCATCGCAGCATTCTCATTGGGCACTTTTTTGATGTTGCTGCAACCATGCTCTGACCCCCACCAGTGAACACACAGCTGGGAAGCAGCACTGGGACACCCCAATCCTACACTCCTCTTTCTAGTAAATAGGTGTGTAAGAGAAATTACTGCAGGGAAACCAAGCTAATAAAGGCAGCTTAGGGAGGCTCACGCTTTGGGTGAGAAGCCAGTGTAAGTTAGGATGGTGATGGGAATAGTGTGTCACATTTTTCTTTTCTTCCCATTCCTACTACCCAACAACTAGTCTGTACTCTTGCTACTGACAGCTTTAACTACTACATTCTTCTACTGGTCCACTATCCGCTATGCCACGCTGTACTTACTTGCCCACTCTCAGCTTTGTGTCTCCTTTCATACTGCTCTGTAACTTCCCCCTCTCCTCTGAAGCCTCCTAGAAATGCGTCTCTACCGCAATGCTTTCCTGTTTAAAATAAAAACAAAACCAAAAAGTGCCATACTTACTTCCAACCATCTTCCTCCAGCTGTTCTATATTTAATATGCACTCCTGACTGAAGCCTGTAAGCTCTCTGGGGCAGGGTTTTTCTGTTGAGCATATGCTTTTGTAAATCGCCAGATACCCTTATGACATTGTAAATAATTCCTTCTAGCTGAGCTAAGGGATTTCACACTGACAAAAATGCAGGAAATTTAGGGTTTGATTTTTTTCCCCCCTATAAAACATGTTTTATGTTTTCTACTGTCTCACGGTGTTTTCAGTGAAATGCACATGGTTTCCATGAGACCTTTCAGCTTATTTAACACCTGAACCAATGTAACAGGTGAACTGCTTTCAGTTTAACATCTTCATTTTGGCTAAGATATTCTTTGGGGTTTTTTCCCCCCTTAATTGTATTAAAGGGTAAACTCTGCATTTGGTTTCCTTTTCTTAATAATAAATAATAACAACAATAATAAACATATCTGCTCTATGTGCTGAGAAACTACAGGAGCTCATTAGCTTCTACACTGGCTAAAAGCTATATAGTCACAGAGTAAGCACCAGGGTCTAGATCAGAGGTGGGCAAACTACAGATGGCCCACGAGATCCTCCTTAGCTCCTGCCCAGGGAGGCGAGCCCCCGCTGTTTCCCTTCCCCCGCAGCCTCAGCTTGCTCCGCCCCGGGCCCAATGCTCTGGGCAGTGGGGCTGCGAGCTCCTGCGGCAGCGCAGCTGCAGAGCCTGGCCTAACCTGGTGCTCTGAGCTGCGCAGTGGTGTGGCTGGCCCCAGCCGGGCAGCACGGCTGCCTGTCCTGGCGCTCTGGGCAGCGTGGTTGTAGTGCCGCCAGCCACCGGTGCTCCAGGCAGCGCGGTAAGGGGGCAGGGAGCTGGGGGTTGGACAGAGAACAGGGGAATTCAGGATGGTGGTCAGGGGTGTGGATAGGGGGCAGGAGTCCCGGGGGGCACAGTCAGGAATGAGAGGGGGGTTGGATGGGGTGGCAGGGGGCAGTCAGGGGACAGGGAGAGTTGGATGGCCAGGAGTCCTGGGGGACCGTCAGGGACTGAGAAGCAGGAGGGGGGCAGATAGGGGTTGGGCTCGGCCACACCTGGCTGTTTGCGGAGGCACAGCCTCCGCTAACCAGCCCTCCATACAATTTTGGAAACTATGCAGCTCTCAGGCGAAAAAGTTTGCCCACCGCTGGTCTAGATCTACAACGGGGACTCAGGCTCAGAGTTAAGCATCGAAGAATGGGCTCCACAAAATCCAGCCTGCTGAGCAGAGGAAGCTGTTAATGCTAGCAAATAGGAGAGTTGCAAGAGGTGAGGCCTGAGCCACCTGGGTGAGAGGGAGGTGCTACCTTACATGCAGGATTCACAGCTGTGAACAGTCTCCTAGACTTAGACCTAGCTACAGGCACTTGTACCAGGTCAAACCTTTCCTGCAAAACATGGTTCCAGTGGTGCCATTACCCCTGCCCTCCTCCCTGTTATTCCCACTAGCCCAGTGGTTCAAGCTAGTGTGAGGAGCTTGCCAAGGCTTAGGCACCAAACCATGTGGTGGCATTAGGATGTTACTGGCAGAAGCTTTGGTACCCATGGAATTTAGGCACCGCCTGAGGTGGCAGCTGAGTGAGTGCTGTGAGGCGCTAACAGTTGGACTTGATTTAAAGTGGAAGCTTGGTGCTGTAGCCTTTTGTGGCTCTAGCCCTATGTCAGGTCAGGCTCTAGCCAGTTGGCTGCCACTGTACAAAATATGTGCAAGGTTGGCGAGTTACACCAATACAATCCTCAACCAAAGGGACTGAGCTGGAAAGGAGGCCTGCACCTTAAAGCCTAGTCCTGCAAGGTGTGTGTAATGCTAAGGCCAGAGGGAGTCCAGGGTACTTGGCCCGTGCCTGGTCAGCACCCACTCTCACCGGGCAAGAGCCAGCGTGCATGTGTTAACCCCTATTTTGTCAGCATTCCAGGCAGTAAAAGAGCAGGTGGGTCACGCTGGTAGGCACAGACTCCATCAGGGGTAACTGGTGCCTCTTTGCAAGGTCTCAGTGGCCGCATGAAGGGCTCTTCCCTAATCCCCCTTCAACTCTGAGCCCATGGGCCCTCCACGATAGCATTGCCACAGCACAGATATGCTCGGCCCACACACATCCCCCACACCTCCACCTCATTTCATAACTAAAGGCCTGGAGTCTTTGTGCAACATGCCACTTCTTATCACTAGTAAAAATGCTTTTTAAAAGACACGGTTCAGAACCAACACCTCATTCTCCATTCTGAGCTGTGACTGAAGCAGTGGCTGGAATTACACAAAATGAGGAAGTATACGGAAACGCAGACTGGGCAGGAAATGCATCAAGGAGGGTGTTTGAAAGAGCAAGTGAATCAACTTCTAATGCTAAACCACGGCATTTGACCCTCGCTGAGCAAAAAACTCTATAAAACTAGCTTTGCTCTGATGGTTTTTCTAACACGCATTCCACCGTGCACAAGAAGTTGTCTCATTAATCATCTCTCCCAGAACAGTCATTAAAAGAGGAAGAGGGAGCAATGAGCCACATCAGCATATAGCTCATAATTAAAGTTGTGAGGGTGTGGGGTGCTTACAAGGAATGGGGAAGCAAGAAAGTATATGAGCATGAAAGAATCTGACAACTGGGCAAGGCTGAAAAACAACGCAGCATCACTAGAGTGGCAAACATACACGTTTGTTGGGGGTGGGGGGGAGTCACGGCAGCATTGTTGATGGCCCTGTACATAGGTGTGGAGGAAGACCACAACAATGAAGCAGACCCATGGCTGTACACATTCCTCCCCTTGTAGCATGTGAAGGAACAAGACACGTCCACCCCAACAATGCATTTTTTTCCTTCTATGGAAAAACGAGAGTATAGTTGATAGAGAATATGCTCATTTCTGAAAACCAGTGCCTTATTTAAACAAGTTGTGTGAGGAACCGGGTTTGGGTGGGTGGGACGTGCTCTGCTGACTGAGTTGTGCAGATGTTAACAGCAACCTGGAAGTGGAGGAATAACACATTTAGGCCGAATTGAATGACATGTACTACACCTGGCTGAACCCTGGGGAGGGAAGCTACATACTTAGTCCCTGCTCCTGTTATGGCTTGTCAACAGGTTCCTGTCTTTACCTTGTTGAGAGTTTTCTTCCATTACATGGAGCAGGGTCGTGCACCTGTGACCTCACTGTTACAGGGAGTAAACTACGAGCACTGTTAAAAACTGGCTTCAGCCCAGCATGAAGTGGTGAAGGGATACAGAGCCATTTCAACCACAGACTGTTACAATTCAAAGCCAGCCCTAGATTTTCATGACCAAGTTGTTTGCTCTTGCTAGGAGAATTGGGGTTGTCAGCCTCAAGAGCCTGAATGGGGCCACGAGACTTAACTCTCCTCGTCCCTGGGAGAGTCTTGCTGGTGTGCTCAATTACAATATTGTATGACCAGAGTAAGAAGAGATTCTAGCAGACAAAACAGTCTAGACAACGTGAGCGGTTATGTCTGTTAAATAGCATTTCCAATAGTTTTCCTCCAAGAGGATCCTGTGATTTGTAACTTAACACAATCACAATTTTTGGTTAAAATGTGTCCGTAACACTAAGCTCTCCTGCTAACATGCAGTCATCCTTGTTGTAGCCCCCTCCCCCTCAAGGAAGGACACCCTACTTTAGAGGAACCCAAGGTATGTCCTTGTCAGGCACTTTCTTCATGATCCTGACACAATCCTCATTTGGAAAACTGAGAACCATTTATTTCCGCAAAACGTCTAAAGCCCGAGTAGGCCACAGTCACCAAACTCTTCTCACCCGTAGCACTGTTCCTAGTGGAGTAGGGTTGAGGTACACTGAAGAAAGAGAGTGGAGGGAACTAGCATGGGCATTGCCCATGCTGCACCTGGGAATGGATAGGCAGCACTCCAGCGCTATCAGTGCAGCCAGTTTCACCAAAACTGAATTCTGTTTTCAAATAAGGATAAAAATGGCATTACAGGCTTCCTTGGGAGAGTGGCAGCTCCTAGACTCTGCCATCATGCCACTCACTACAGTGGCATAAGGATATGCACTCTTGCAGCACTAATGAACCCCCCTTTCTCTGTGTATATTGCATTAAGATGTGGCCCAGGACATTCAAGTGTGAAGTAGCCACTAAGAGTTCTGTTGCTGCCCTCACACAAAACCCAGCTCACTGGTCATTACTCCAGTTGAAGATCTTGAACCCTCCCTCCGTCATGATGCATACCCACAACACTGTCATCAAACTGCTGCTGCCGAAAACAATGGATACAGAAACAGATTCACGCCAGTCTTCCAAGATGCCTTGACTGAAGTCAGAGCTCAGACTAGTTCCTATCTTCCGATGGCAGAGGGTTCTTGGGAAGATTTAACAACTCTTGGATCTTCTCCATCTCTCTCTCCATGGTTCCTTCTGAAGTGTTACTGACAATTTCTTCCAAGTCAGCCTCAGTAACATTAAGCCTAGCTTTCCTAAAAGGGGAGAGGGAAGATAAAGTAATTTCAGTTTCTGTACTCTCCCTCTAAGCGTATAATTTGCAGCCCTAGAGTCTAGTTATCTCCTCCTACTCATTGGTAAAACAGACACCAGTAACCTGAAAGCCCAAATCTTTAGGCTCTGTCTAGTTTTGTCACTATTTGTAAGTTTTTATGAGTCACACAGTGTCATTGACAAGAACCAGGCTTATCCCTTTGAACACTCCTTTCCCAAGCTGCCAGTCAAATGAATGCTCAAATTAAAAAAGAACAAAGAATGGTTACTTACCTTACAGTAACCATCATTCTTCGAGATGTTCCACGCAGGCCGGCTGAAGTGGCGGCGGTAGTGCCGCAGATCGCGATCGTGACTTTTTTTTTTTTTTTTTTTTGCTGCTTGGGGCAGCAAAAATCCTGGAGCCGGCCCTGGTTCCACATACGTGAATCCCACTGATGGTGTCCATTGGGCACCAGCACAGGAGTGTGGAATATTTTCCCTACCAGGGTCACATATGCGCCGTGCACGCCCTCAATCCCCCATCCTCCCCAAAGCAGATAAAGGGCAGTGACCTCAACTACCACTAACTTCCTTAGCTGCCGAATCCTTATTTATAAGCTTCTGAGCTGCAGGAACAGAGGACAGGTCATGGGGTCCAGATGTGCAGAATATCTCAACGAACCATAGTTTCTTATAAGGTAAATAACCAACTTTCTTCTTTCAGTTACTGCACATGTTGATCCCACTTGTGGTGATTAGATAGCAGTCATCTTTCTAGATAGTGAGCTCTAGGAGTTATCTGAAAAGAGATTGCAAAACTGCTCTTCCAAAGTTGGCATCAGATCTTGAAGCAGTAAGTAATGAATTGTGGGGATGTATCATCCCTACACCAACCTAATGAAAAGTTCCATGAGGAGGTAAGGGTCACGATGGGACACTTGCCAGGTAAACAAATCATGGCCTTATGTAAGGCCCCCTGGTGGTCTAGGATTATATAAAATGATCATGGCCTTATGTAAGACCCCCTGGTGGTCTAGGATTATATAAGATGATCATGGCCTTATGTAAGACCCCCTGGTGGTCTGGGATTATATAAGATGAGGTAAACAAATCATGGCCTTATGTAAGGAACGGTTGAACCAATCGGTGTGGGGCTATACATGTGATAAACACATGATTCTCCTTCTTGTCCAATCGGTAGATGTGTGATTATAGCCTAATTGTGTTATGTAATGTTAAGAAAAACTATAAAAGAAAGCTTGTAATAAACAGAATTGGATTCAGCTTGCAACCACAGTGGTCGTGTGCTTTATCCGCTCCGCCTGGGACGCCACAAATGGTGACCCCGACGTGATTCGGCTTGGACATCAAGGCAGCCGACTGAGGCGTTCGGTGAGAAAAGGCGGAGGTGGCAGCCGCGACAGGAGGTACCGGAGAATACCGGCTCCTGGTCGTCCGAGAGAGACGTTCGTGAGCTCACAGCCGACAGAAGCGTTCGGTAAGAAAAGGCGGAGGTGGCAGCCGCGGCAGGAGGTACCGGAGGATACCGGCTCCTGGTCGTCCGAGAGAGACGTTCGTGAGCTCACAGCCGACAGAAGCGTTCGGTGAGGAAAGGCGGAGATGGTAGCCGCGGCAGGAGGTACCGGAGGATACCGGCTCCTGGTCGTCCGAGAGAGACGTTCGTGAGCTCACAGCCGACTAAAGCGTTCGGTGAGAAAAGGCGGAGGTGGCAGCCGCGGCAGGAGGTACCGGAGGATACCGGCTCCTGGTCGTCCGAGAGAGACGTTCGTGAGCTCACAGGTGAGCGGCTGCATTTAATAAAATGGGCTCTGCTTTGTCTGCAGAGGAGGAGACGGTGCATGATTTTTTATTACGCATCGCTAAAAAGCGGGGAGAGAAGCTTCCCTCTAACGCGTTGTCCCGTTTGTTGAAATGGGGGCAGAGACGCGGGTTTTTTGTTACTCCTGATACTGTCTTTAATAAGGCAGTCTGGGAAAGTCTAGGCTCTGACCTCTGGGAGTCAGTCTCTCACGGCAACAAGGAGGCCGTGTCATTAAGCCAAATATGGTGCAAATCTAAGAAACTGATAGAGACGCTTGCGGCAGAAGCTGAGGTCCAGTCGGCCATTAATGACCTCTTTCGGCCAAAAGAGGAGCCGCCTTATGTGTTGCCGGTGGGAGCCCGTAAGTTCTTTGGGGGTAAGGACACTATCATACCACTCATCCCCGGTGTACCCAAAGCTGATCCTAGTATCGTCCCGTTACCGGACAACCCCGCGAATAAAATGGAGGTCTCAAGCCCAGAAGGGGATAAGTTACAAGAATTTCGGGCGGAAATGTACAAACAGGGCCTTCAGCTACAGGACATGCTGAATCAGTTGTCCCATTTGGCCGGTAAGAGCCATCCCCCGCAGTCCCACACATTGCGATCCCTGAACCAGCCCGGCTTTCCTGTCACCAATGATGTTTGTACCCCAAAGTTCCGGGTGGAGTTCCCGGGGCAGGGTGAAAAGTTGCGGAATAGGTTGAAAAGAATGGCGGAGCCAGGCTTATCTAACTTTGAAAGGACATATAGGAAAAAACCGCCGGATAAAATCCCTCTGGCGGATGATGTAGCTACCCCCTGTCCTCATTGTGGTTTGTGGGGCTGCGCGATTGGGTGCACTGGACGGGATAACGTGTCCACGCACCGGCCACTGGACGCCGCCACGCAGAAGCTGAACGAGGACCCCGCGACACCGAACCTGCACTTGTTGTTAGTCACAGCCTAAACACCTAATAATGCTGTATTTCTATTTGTTCGGACTCCTTATTATAGGAGCAGGGGTCTTTGTATGTCCAAACTCTGTACTTTTTGTTAACCCACAACAAAATGTTTGGGTCACCTGGGCAAACCAGACTGGCCAAGAAGCCCTTTTTGTTTGTCCATGGCCACCCCATCGGATCCCTTTAAAACATGTCTTATTGGCTATCCTTGTTTACACCCCAATGGTTTTCGTGGGCATTTACGTAATATTACGTTTCTTAATAAGTTCCTTATTTAAGGAAAAGGGGGGAGGTGTGGGGATGTATCATCCCTACACCAACCTAATGAAAAGTTCCATGAGGAGGTAAGGGTCACGATGGGACACTTGCCAGGTAAACAAATCATGGCCTTATGTAAGGCCCCCTGGTGGTCTAGGATTATATAAAATGATCATGGCCTTATGTAAGACCCCCTGGTGGTCTAGGATTATATAAGATGATCATGGCCTTATGTAAGACCCCCTGGTGGTCTGGGATTATATAAGATGAGGTAAACAAATCATGGCCTTATGTAAGGAACGGTTGAACCAATCGGTGTGGGGCTATACATGTGATAAACACATGATTCTCCTTCTTGTCCAATCGGTAGATGTGTGATTATAGCCTAATTGTGTTATGTAATGTTAAGAAAAACTATAAAAGAAAGCTTGTAATAAACAGAATTGGATTCAGCTTGCAACCACAGTGGTCGTGTGCTTTATCTGCTCTGCATGGAACCCCACAATGAATAATGTTTTGTAAGTGTATGAGCTGAAGACAGAGTAGGAGCTCTATATACTTCCAGTGTTGGAACTTGACTTGGGCATGCTATTATTGATGCAACTTGTGGTCTGTTGGAGTGAGTTCCGATTGTGATAGAGGACTCTTCTTCTTAATATCATGAACAGTTCTCATACAATCCTATACACATTTTGAAAAAAATAGCCATCCCTTTTGGTTTGTTACCGTAAGCAATAACAAGTCTTGAAGTTTTATGAAAAGAGTTAGTTCTTTCTATGTAATGTAACTGCAATATTCTCACATCTAAAAGGATGTAATTTAGATTCAGCAGGTGAAGAGTGAGGTTTTGGAAAAAACTGGTAAGTGAATGAATTGATAGATATGAAAATCTGATAGTACTTTTGAAATAAAAGATGGATGTGGTCTCAATTACTCTATCCATGTGAAAAACTGCATATGGAGGATTTATCATTGGGGCTTGTAATCTGCTTATTCTACAAACTGATGTCTTAGTGATAGACTCTAGCAGCTCCATCTACTCATTTTAACAAAGAAAAGGTTAAGAGGTGACTTGATTACCGTCTATAAGTACCTACCTGGCAAACAAATATTTAATGATGGGCTCTTCAATCTAGCTGAGAAAGATATAACATGATCCAATGGCTGGAAGTTGAAGCTAGACAAATTCAGACTAGAAATAAGGTGTAAATGATTAGAGTAATTAAAAATTGGAACAATTTATCAAGGGTTGTGATGGATTCTTCATCATCACTGATCGTTTTTAAATCAAAATTGGATATTTTTCTAAAAGCTCTAGGAATTATTTTGGGGAAGCCTGGGCTATACAGGAGGTCCAAAAAGATGATCACAATTTTAGGCTGGGAGGAAAGGACGTGCTCAGAAGGGGTTCAGCGTGTCCTCTTGGAAAGCAGGCGACCCTCCACGCACTGAGCCTGCTTGGCAAAGTGGTCTCGGTTTTCCCAATGGGCGGCTGAGTGGGGCATCTCCCCTGTGGCTGCCCCGATCCAGTTCATTTTGGACTACGTCCTTTGCCTTAGAGCCCAGGGCCTGGCGCCCTCGTCTGTCAAGGTGCACTTAGCGGCCATATCGGCTTTCCACCTGCCGGTGCAGGGGCACACGGTATTCTCCCATGCCATGACTGGCCGATTCCTTAAGGGACTAATCGTCTCTTCCCGTACGTTAGGTCCCTGGTCCTGCAGTGGGACCTGAACTTGGTGCTGCCCGGCTGATGGGTCCCCTGTTTGAGCCACTAGCTACGTACTCCTGGTCGCACTCTTGTGGAAGGTGGCCTTCCTGGTTGCGATCAGGTCGGCTAGGCGGGTCTCGGAACTCAGGACCCTGACCTCTGAGCCCCTGTACACGGTGTTCCATAAAGATAAGGTCCAGCTCCGCCCACATCCTTTGTTCCTCCCGAAGGTGGTCTCCACCTACCACATGGGTCAAGACATTTTCCTGCCGGTCCTCTGCTGCAAGCCCCATGCGTCCAGTGAGGAGCGTCGCCTCCACACGCTGGATGTGAGACAGGCTCTGGCTTTTTACCTGGAGCGAACTAAGCTGTTCCTGAAGTCTTTGCAGCTGTTCGTTGCCTCAGCCGAATGCATGAGGGGTCAGCCAATTTCCACTCAGCGGCTCTCCAACTGGATTATGTCATGCATCTGTACCTGTTATGACCTGGCGGGAATCCCTCTGCCGTCGATTGTAAGGGCACACTCGACTCAGGCGCAGGCCTCGTAGGCTGCCTTTTTAGCCCATATCCCCATTCAGGACATTTGCAGGGCTGCCACATGGTCTTCAGTTCACACGTTCACCTCGCATTATGCGATGGTCTTCCAGACTAGGGACAACGCCGGGTTCGGAAGGGCTGTGCTCCGTCCTGAGAATTTGTGAACGCCTACCCACCTCCAACAAATATAGCTTGGAATCACCTATTGTGGAATACACACGAGCAATCACTTGAAGAAGAAAAGACAGTTACCTTTTCCGTAACTGGTGTTCTTTGAGATGTGTTGCTAATGTCTATTCCACATCCCACCCTCCTTCCCCTCTGTCGGAGTTGTTTGGCAAGAAGGAACTGAGGGTGAGGGGAGTGTGCAGCGCACCTTATACTGCGCCATGAAGGCGCCACTCCAGGGGTTGCTACGGGCACTCCCCTATGGGTACTGCTAGGGGAAAAACTTCTGACACCGGTGCACGTGGCGAGCATGCACACCTATTGTGGAATACACATGAGCAATCACTCGAAGAACTAATAGCTCTCTTCCATCTTTAGGGATTTTTTTTAAATATAATAAATATATACACTGTTCTGTTTTCAAGAGATTAATAGTTTTAGGGGAGGCCTTCCTTCCCAAAGACTTCTGGCATCCCTTTTCCAATAAAGGGAAATGTAAACCTACATGAGAAGAATTTTGACCCTGTTTGACTCCCCCTGACCCCAGTCTGCATATTGTAATAAAAGACTCAGTAAAGTCCAAACATTCTTTAAAATACATTAAAATCTGCTGTTTACTTTCTCAGCCACACGAGAAGTGAAGATGTTGGGAGAGTTTTGAGCGGAGGCAAGCTATAAATTCAAACTACTGTACTACAAAATAAGCAAATTGCAGCATTGACTGGAATGACTTTCACTGGACAATAAACGGTGCAATCTGAGGCTAGGAAGACCAGATCAGTGGTTCTTAGACTGAACCCTGAAACAACCTGAGAATCAAATAGTGAGGAACTGGGGCTGGAAGCAGAAATAGACCATCCAATACTCTCTCTTACAAATTGGTTTGCCAAATGAAAAAGTTGGAACTACCGCCTCTCTGATCAATGATACAGATTCACTAATTTAGATAGTGCAACATTTTTTCTTACCACTCTGCAAACCTCTGTTCATGCAGCAATCTTCTCTCACGTGTTCTTTTCTCCTGTATGGTCTCACCAGCCAGCTTCTGCACTGCCATCAACAGCCCTCCTGCAGGGATGCTAAGAGATGGAGGAGGAAGTTACAGATAAGCCATCAGAAGACACTAATAGTTTACTGGCAATAAGGAAGGAGTGTGTGGGGGGAGGGCAACCACATGGTCAGTGATACATAACCTCCTCCAATATTCAGACCTTCCTTTTCACTAAGTGGTGACAATCACTGTATGAAGCTCAACTCCCCATACAGCTATTCAGGAAACACAATACCCCTGCTACAACCAGCTGATGTGCTTTGTAAGCACTCATTAAGCCTCTTATCAGACAAGGTAGGTCGGTATTATTAAAATTTTACAGCTGGGAAAACAGGCACAGAGAAGCTAAGTGATTTGCCCCAGGGCATACAGGCAGTCAGTGGTGAAGCTGGGAAGGAAATCCAGGAGTCCTTGCTCCTAGTCTCCTGCTCTCACCAGTATACAACACAACTCCTCAAGAAAATGCTTCATCCTCTTTACTTTCGGCTCATTGTTCTGAGAAGCCAACTGAAGAGCTGGTTAGTAGAGACACTAAACATGGGGAGAAGGGGCAGGAGGAGAGAGGATCCTAACACTATTGTTACTTTTCTGTTTTAATGGTAATCAGCATCTTCTATGGCCATTTAAGGCGCAAGCACTGATCAGTTCTAAGGAGAAAGGGAAATCTCCATGTATCCAGCCATCACTGGAAGAACAATGAAGTATAAAGTACAGAAAAATTGGATGGGGACTTTTGGAGACAGAAATCATCATTGTCCACAAAGGGATGCAGAAAATCCAGCAGGGGGCTGAGGGTATGGGAAGTCTGCTGCAGCCCCTCCTAAGATTCAAGGCTTGACTTGGGCGGTCATTATCCAACATACAGTAGCTAAAGAATGTAATTCTGACCCTGTTTATTGATTTGGTATGCGTGCAGCTTACCCGAATGCTGCTCCAAAGACACTGCCAGCTGCCATTCTGCTCAGGCCCAAATGCATTCTGAACAGGCCTCCTGTAAAGGCTAAAACACACAAGCCACAGACATGAGTCTCTAAGGAGTCCTAGCACCACACACACACACACACACACACACACAGAGGGAACTGCTCTGCCACTTCTACCCTCCACCCCCTGAATGCCAAAAGCCAGTCTCAAGAGAACAGAAACCAAATACTGAGGCAGCAGTGGCTCTGCCAATCTCTGAGGGGCCTGAACATGTGTGACAGTCTGAACCCTATGTTCTCCACTTTGGGGGGGAATGTCACAATATGGTGTCACATGACTCAGTAAAGCTGCTTCACCCCCAACAGTCACATTTTGGCCCTGGTTGCCATACTTCCAATTCAGATTGGAAGGGAAGATGAGAGTGGCAACCTAATAGGTCTTTTTTTTAAATCTGTAACTTCTCTAACACTAAACACAGCACAAAATTTCTTCCAAAAGAGCTGTAAGAACTAAATGCTTGAGGCGGATTACCAGCCCACCCACTACGGAAACGGAGCTACCTCTGACGGAGCACAGCAGTTGTTCAACAACAACCAGTAATACTACCTAACAGTTTAAAACAGGAAGTGAGGAAAAATATATCCAATTGGAATCACAGTATATGCCTGTATAAAGAGAACATACAGAAAGAGACCCTGTTCTGTATCTAGAGCAAACTTAAAAATGATCTTTCCCTTGGAAACATTTGTAAGCAGCAGCATTAAGCTGTTATGAAGAGAAGGAAGGAATATGCATACCCCCTCACTGATGGATTTCTAATGCTCATTTCTCATTTTTTGAGATGAGATATTATACACTGTTCCGCCGCACTTATACTACCCACGCACCTTTCACTCAAGAAGGGCAACAAACTTTCAAACATTAACTAAGCCTTGCAACTCCCTGGTGGGTTAGGAAAGTTTTATCACCCCTGTATTAGGAATGGGAAACAGGCACACCATGGTTAAATAATTAACCACGGTCATAAAGTGAGTCGGTGGCAGCAGAGGAAATACAAGCCAGGAGCCCTGACTCTCACTGACTCAAATCAAAGACAGTATCTCTTCACTCAGACAGAACAGAACAGAATATAAAAATAAAGTAATCTCACCTCCTGCGGCAGCAAAGTGACTGAAGGTGGTTTTATTGCGGTACACGGACAGACCAGTGCTCACTGTGCTGCAAGCGTGGGGCACAGAAAGAGTCAGAAGGCAGACATGAACAAAGAGCACACTCGACAATAAAGCCGTATGGAACCCAAATCAGAGAGGATTTCACTAAAGAATGAGGAGCTAACAAGTCAGCCCACCCCATCCTCCCTATAGCCGATCTGTCTGGGACACACTTAGTAGCCACTAATGCATTGACCTCAATCACCTTACAGGATGTGGGGGAGCACTAGAACGCCAAGGTTTTTTATGTAATTTTTTTAAACCAACATTTCCAAGCATAAATTTAAAACCATATGAAGACTGCAAGCAGGTTAGACTCAAAAGTGAACCTATCAATCACGACAGTGTACCGTGAACAGTCTGTGGGAGCCACAAGCATGGCTGGTCAACTCCTAAAGCGCAGCCTATGTCTCTAACTATTGAGTGAGGATAAAACCATCAACTGTAAGTTGTTGGGTTTTTTTTTTGGGTGGGGAGGGTAATTGCTCGTCAAGCTTAAGGTTAGTGGGAAGGAGGAATGCAGCAGAAATTCTGTATTTGGATTTTAGGAAGGCATTTGATTATCTCAAAAACTTTCTCCCCAAATGACTATAAAATGGTTTGCACATGGACACTGTCATGTAGACTGAAAACTGGCTATAGAATAAAAATCCAAGGGGGTAATGAAAAAGAGCAATGTCTCAAGCGGAAGATGTCTGGAGACAGTTGTGGGGAAACCACAGGGATGTGTGTTAGGTCCAGAATAGTTAACACAATTAAAGTTCCAGAAGAAGGAGTAAACAGTACATCAATTAAATCTGAAAATGGTACTAAACTGTGAGGAACTGCAAACACCAGTGAGGTGGGTCTTTCAATCGTTCCTGATGAAACTGTTCTACTTTGTATTAAATATTCACTGGACTGAAGAATTACTCTATAGGCCAGTGGTTAGAGCACTCACCTGGGATGGGGGAGAGTCAACTTCAAGTTCCTGCTCCAATGACTACTTCAGTATTTCATGCTAAATGGAACAGCTTCATCAGAAACAAGGTTCAAATCCCCCCTCTGCCTGAGAGGAGCAGGAACTTACTGCAGATCTCCCACCTCCCAGGTGAGTGCCCTAACCACGAGGCTTCAGGGCTAAAGAGGGTAACACCACCACCGCCTCCTCCATTTTTTGAGAGAAAGCATTGACCTGGCTGAAGCTCCACAGCTGTGATCCCCGAGTGGAGAAAAACCTTTTTCTCCAGTCCAAAGTCGGAGAGGAGTGGGACTTGGGCCACACCTCTCTCCTCAGCATTTCCTGTTGGCTAGCTTAGGCACCAATCCATTCAGCTTGCTGGCTTCTGTAGATATCCTTTTTAGGCACCTAACTCTCCCCATGCATTGGGCCTAACTTGCAGTTGTGGATTCTACTAGGTGGCAGAACATCTAAATATAGGCAGTGCAATCCTGAGCCCACGTCCCCTTTGTGGATTTAGCCCCAAAAGTGAAACCAACCACTCTGTTTTCATCTTCCACACTCAGTGAGAAGTCAAAAGAAAACAGAATATTAATGGAGTAAAATAAATTACATTTGTTTTAAAAGGCTTTTTTAAAGTATGATTTTCAACCTGACAGAGTCCCTTTAACACTTATAGCTGTTATTTTCACCTAAACAGATCTCTGCAGGTTCTTATCCTGATGTTTCTCCACAACCATAGGTATGAAAAACTTACTTGAATATTGCCACAAAAGTAGCAATTCTCCAGCTCCAGCGCCAGCCGTAACGGATGAATCCCCGGATTGCAGCACGATGTGCAGATTGCTATGTGGAGAATAAGAGAAGGTTACAGGTCATAAACTCACTGTCATTTCACTGCACACAGATGATACTTGAGACACTGGCATTCCATTAAGATTACCCATCTTGATAGTACTCAAACTGATGGAATTGATACACTGGTTCCATCTTAAGGGGAAACAGCCCCCATTTCCCTCAGCCATTCAAGAGGAAAACTGAGAATTAATTAAAATTTTTAATTCCAATTGGTATTTCCAATCCTAGAGCTGAAGGCAGCCATCTTTCAGAAAAGTAATGTCTTTTATGACACTGGCAGTGCAGAAACCTATTGGGACAGAAACTTGAAACTAGTTTCTAACTGATTTTAACTATGGGTTAATAGTCATTAAATAACTAAGGGCACGTCTTCACTATTGGGGATCGACTTATCGCGTCTAGTGAAGAAGCGATAAAATCGATCCCCGGTGGCTCTGCCGTCGACTCTGGAAATCCACCGTGGCAAGAGGCAGAAGCGGAGTTGACGGCAGCGGTCGACTCGCCGCCATCCTCACAGCCAGGTAAGTCGACCTAAAATACGCATACGCTATTCACGTAGCTGAAGTTGCATATGGTCGACCCCCTTTCCCCCCGTAGTGTAGACCTAGCCTAAATGATAACCATTTGGCTTAAACATTAAGAAGGACCCTCAAGCAGTGTACTTTAGGCCTACCATTTAAGCTTTGTATATAAACAAGGTTTTACAAGATGTAATATTAATAGAAATCTCATGAAATTTTAAAACATTCCAATTAAGATTGCTTAAATCCAACACCCTCTTTTGCAGCGCTTGCAACCCACATGCTGTAGCACGGGTGCAAACGTATAATCACCTGAAACAGACTAGAAACACAAAGAGAAACTGGGTGCTCTAGTTTTTTTGTGGAAGTTGAGCAAAATGCCAAAACTAAATAAATACTATAAATGATTAAAAGTATGTTTAAAGTCATTTCTATTTTAATTTCCAAATTACTAACAGAAATAAGATTTATTTATTTATTTATTTATTTTAAAGAGTCCCTTTAAAGGCATGATCCAGTGAAATAAGCGGCAGAACATCTAAATTTAGGCATTGCAATCCTGAGCCCACATCCCCTTTGTGGATTTAGCCCCAAAAGAATCCACAGCTGCAAGTTAGGCCCAATGCATGGGGAGAGTCAGGTACCTAAAAAGGATATCTACAAAAGCCAGCAAGCTGAATGGATTGGTCCCTAAGCTAGCCAATAGGAAATGCTGAGGAGAGAGGTGTGGCCCAAGTCCCACTCCTCTCTTTTGTAGCTGGATGTAATGAATAATTGTAATTGTATTCTGTCAAGTGTTAAATAAAACAAAAAATGCTGACAAGCAAAGAAGAAGTTACCAATCTGACAGCCTCATGATGCAGATTATGAGAGAACCTGGTTGCCATTAAAACACACTGGAAATTAGAGACTCAACATTTTTGTAAGCCATTTTTTGAAATAATAGAATTTGCCTAATTTAATAGCTTAAATATAACTGAGTACATAAGCATGCAGAATGTGAGCATAACTCAGCACTTAATTGAGGTACATAATTACCACAGATGGTTACACAAATTATCTATGTATGAATATAAATCGAAGAGTTTGGTAGTTTGCAAATGCAATCACAGTAACTGTGCATGAAAATTACGTAGGTAATTACACCCACATTTTGCACACTTACCTGTATTAAAAATATCTTGCCCTTTAAATCTGACTGCCAATGGGAACTGAATTCTCTGTTGTACACTAGACCTCCAAATGAGAAGTACCATACAATGCTATAACTTTACAACGGCAGCACCCAGTAAGTGACACAGCAGCCCAATTTCTTAAATTTGCAACCACAAGCAGTGCCAATCTAAAAATTCATATTTAAGTAAGGATGTTTTTCTTTCAAGTTTTAACATTTTGGTCTAGCACAGCAGGTCAATCTGTCACCTGAAAAAGTTGGCTTGATTAACAGCCAACATGTAGAGCAGGGGTGGGCAAACTACGGCCCGCGGGCTGGATCCAGCCCCTCGGGGCTTTGGATCCAGCCCATGGAATTGCCACCCCCGTGGCGCCGCGAGGCTAAGGCAGGCTCCCTTCCTGCCCTGGCCCTGCACCACTCCCAGAAGCAGCCGGCACCACGTCCCTACGGCCCCTAGGGGAGGAGGGGGTGGCAGAGGGCTCTGTGCGCTGCCCTGGCCTGCAGGCACCGCCCCTGCAGCTCCCATTGGCTGGGAACGGGGAACCGCAGCCAATGGAAGCTGCTGGGGACGGTGCCTGCAGGCCAGGGCAGTGCACAGAGCCCTCTGCCCTACCCCCCAAAGGCCGCCGGCCACTTCCGGGAGCAGCACGGGGCCAGGGCAGGCAGGGAGCCTGCCTTAGCCCCACTGTACACTGCTGCCACCCTGGAGCTGCTCCAGGTAAGTGGTGCCAGGCCGGAACCCACATCCCAACCCCCTGCCACACCCCGCACCCCTCTATTTCAGGCTCTTTGCTGCTGAAAACAGGCTCCACAAAAAAGGAGCAGTTTTGGTTCCAATATGCATGACTTTGGTCCATACCACAGCATCCAGACGGTTCTGAAAAATCTCCGCTTGGCTCCGCTCAATATATTGTGTCTTCGCGTGCTGAAAAGCTGGCAAACCTCCATACACCCAGCCAATGACAGCCCCTGAAAACGTAGCTTTGATAATGTTGAGAGTTTCTTCTGGGTACTGCTGTAGTTCACTAGCACAAAGAAACAATGTTACTGGGAGATTTAGCATTTGGGAGCACTGCTAACCTAACAAGAGTCATTCCTGCTAAAACATATCATGCATGGGACCATTTCAGACACTACTCTTCAAATTATTGCATTTACAGATTAAACTCATAATCTGCCATCAATATTAAGCAAACAGGTAACATTATATTTTTTTAAATCCTTCTTGGGCAGGACTGGACAGCTAAAGTGAATGGGACACAGAGTCTTTCACCTTTCCTTCACAGGTTCTGTTGTAGTCAAGATCAGTAGTGTCCAAAAATCCATTGCATCTAATGGCTGTTTGGAGGTCTACGTGAAATGAATTGGTGGGTCTCAAGGTATTTAAAAACCCACACCCCTAACAAATGTCACTCAAGGGAAGTCTCAGCAAAAAGGCTAAGGACTGAGTGAAACCTGGAGACTGTGCTTTCTCATTCCTAGAATGAAAGGGGAATACAGAATATCACAAAGGTAGAGTTGCCAACTATCATGATTTTATTGTGAGTCTTGTGATATTGGGTGTTATTCTTAAAGCCCCAGTTCCTGTAGTCAGGTGATCACAGGAGAATCTCAGCTTTTGTTTTTAAAAGGTAAGTTTCTAGCCCTCCGGGTGGTGGAGAAAAGGTCAAAAACATGACTCAAATGCCCCCCAAAATCTCAGAATCCAGACAGCGAATTAAATGGTATTTAAATCAATCTCATGATTTTCCAGTGCTAGAGGTTGGCATAAGCCATGCTCACCCCAGAGAGGAACATGATCAGTACTAGCAGGTTGCTAGTTTTGTTTCCCCGCCTGATGGAAACAGTGCTATTTTCCCTTATAACTGCTACTTTATATACTAGTCGTGAATTTCCGAGTGTGCAGGTCAGACTGGGTGCACATCCAGGTGACTGTGAATGATTTACCAACGGGTGTCACACCAGGCAAAGGTGTGAATGGCTGTGCAGGATGAGCACTGGGATGAGGAGGCCAGGTAACCACAGCAACGTGTGTGTGTGTAAGATGGGCAGATAGATAGTGTGTGGGAGATAGCTGGATAGGAGGGAATGCATGGAAGACTGGATGGATAATCACAGCCAGGGGCGGCTCCAGGCACCAGCGCAGCAAGCTGCAGGGGGCGGCGTGCAGGTCACCATGAGGGCGGCAGTCAGGCAGCCTTGGGCGGCATGTCCCGCGGCTTCAGTGCCGAAGGCACAGGACCAGCAGATCACCCGCAGAAACGCCACCGAATCTGCCTGACTGCCGTGCTTGGGGCAGCAAAAAACATAGAGCCGCCCCTGACCACAGCAGAGTGTGCATGCCTGTGTGTGGGGGACAGACAGACAAGGTGTGTGTGTTGGGCGACACAGATAACCCGGGGGGGGAGGAGAAGGGACGGACAACCAAAGCAGTGTGTGGGCGGAGAGAGAGACAGAGGCGGGGACAGAGAACCACAGCAGAGCGTGTGTGTGTCGGGGAGGGGGACAGACACCCACAGCAATGTACGTGAGGGGGGGAGGCGGCGGCGCACACACGTGGGGAGGGGGACGGGCTGCCCTAGCCATGCCCTTGCAGGCCCGGCCCGGCCCGGCGTTACTCACTCGCGGTGCCAGAGCTCCCGCAGCCGCTCCCAGCCCGTGTCCGGGGGCTGCGCGGTGCCGATGTGCCGGGGCGCCGAGCCCAGCTCCGGGCCGCTCCCAGGGACCCCCATGCCCGGCTGCTGCCGCGGGAACGGCGGGCTGGCTCCAGCCTCCAGCCCCGCAGCAAGGAGAGCGGCCCGGTCCCGGACGCCTGGGTCCCCCCGGCCCCGCCTCACCGGCGGCAAGAGCGGCCCGGCTCGGCCCCGCTCCGCCCCCTGCCGCCCGGGAGGGGCAGCGCAAGCAGCGGCCTGGCCCCGCCCCGCCCATCCCCCGCGCAGGGGCCGGGCTGCACCTCGGCTGCCCCCGCGCCCCATGGCTCTGCCCGCGCGGCCCTGTCTGCCCGTTCCTGGGCGCCGCGCAACGCGCTGCACCAGGGCCCCAGGGGGCAGCGCCCAGAGGGCGGCATGTGGCGCGCTGGGATCCCGACCCCTGGGCATAGGCGCTGGAACGTGGGGTGCTGCCTGGAATTGGTTCCCGTCATATAACAGGGTTTACAGTTTGGTTCAGTGGCTCTCAGCACCCCCCACTATACAAATTGTTCCAGCACTACCACCCCATGGAGCACAAGCAGCCAAGTGTACGGGCACCCAAGCAATATCCCAGGGGTCGGCCACCTTTCAGAAGTGCTGTGCTGAGTCTTCACTTATTCACCCTCATTTAAGGTTTTGCGTGCCAGTGATACATTTTAACGTTTTAAGAAGTTTTCTCTCTATAAGTCTATCTTATATAACTAGGCTATTGTTGTATATAAAGTAAACAAGGTTTTCAAAGTGTTTAAAAAGCTTCATTTAAAATTAAATTAAAATGCAGACCCTCCCCCCACCCCAGACCGGTGACCAGGACCCAGGCAGTCTGAGCGCCACTAAAAATCAACTCATGTGCCGCCTTTGGCACACCTGCCATAGGTTGCCTACCCCTGCAATATACCAACAGCAGCAGCTGTACAGCCACATAACTTGCATCCACTATAGCTTGTAGTGTAGACATGACCTAAGAGCCACCACCCTAACACCAACCCCTTCTCTCTCCATTAACCAAGGAAAGAGCCTCAAGCACACGAACACTCTCTTTCTCTCTCTCCCTGTCCCCCAATGGCTTGGAAGATGCATACCTACTGCTGACCAAGGAAAATGCTTTCCCCCAGCAGACTTTCACTCCCTCTCTCTCCACAGCTTGGAAGATGACTGCATAGTGCTAAGCAGAAGCAGCAGCTTTCAGCCAGCAGAAAGCAGAAAACAAGGCAGCCCAGCTGCCCAGGATCCAGTGAACATACACATATGTTGGAGTACACATCTCAGGAATAATGTCACCAACACTCACCATTTTATCACAAACTTCTTAGTTGTGTTCCCCACCCCACCCCCCGGTTCCTGGACTCGGGTGATTTTTCTGAGTCGCAGCTTTCATTTAAAAAAAAAAAAAAAAAAAAGGTACGTTTGTAGACCTCCTGGGTGTGGAGAAAAGCTTGACTATGACCTAAGAGGATCCAGTGGGCTCAGAAACCAGAAGCAAATAAAAATACCCCCACCCCATTTATTACACCTTTACCTCGATATAACGCTGTCCTCGGGAGCCAAAAAATCTTACTGCGTTATAGGTGAAACCACGTTATATCGAACTTGCTTTGAACCGCCAGAGTGCGCAGCCCCCCCCCCCCCCCGCCTACCCACCCTCCTGGAGCCGCTGCTGTACTGCATTATATCCGAATTCGTGTTATATCGGGTAGCGTTATAGTGGGGTAGAGGTGTATTTTTAAGCCAATCAAATTAAGTGTAGGGACCTGAATGCTTGTGGTTGGTATGACTGATAACTGCACTAGATTATTCAAATCCAAGAAACTCCAAATCCTGAAAACCTGGATTCCAGCTTAATAGAGCCCACAAAAATAAACACCAATTTGTTTCTCAGGGTGCTTTCCAAAGTAATAGACCATGCAATATACAGTAGAGGGGCAATCTACTCATAGGAAATAATTTGATGAATTGTAATCTTTTTTCCCCGTTTTCAAATTATCCCCAAACAGACTGATTTCTACTGATTTGTTCATTATTAAAAAGTATTTAACACTTTATGCAACTGTATTTCAGCCTATAGGCTAATTGTGAACTGTTCACTTCTGCAATTTATGGTGTCTGATTGGTCACCTAACTTATATGGTCTTGTTTCTGCTTTTTGATTGCCTGAGAATTTTATAAGTGAGGAAGAAAAACAAAAATATTTCATGACAACCATGGAAACACATGCACAAGTTTTTCTAGGACTTACACTTTCTGCCAACATTCATGTAAGAAAAAAAAAATTACATCTACAAATATTTGTGGAAAACTAATAAAAAGGGTCACCAAGAACATTGGAGCAAAGTTGTAGCTTTTATTTGAACTAATGTTTATGAAGAACGTTTGGCAATACTGGCCCACTTCTATTACACATGTAGCACCACTAAAATACAAGCACCTCCAAAGTGGAACATGGCAGCCAGCACACAGTACAACAGCCCGGAAATGGGATATGCCAACCCGCACTTTATCAAAAATTACTAGGGAATCTTTAATGTCCACACAAAGTACAAAAAGGATCTTGGTTTGTAAGATTTCATTGGCCTCCCTTCCCCAGTAAAGGGCAAGGAGCTCCATTTATCTACTTCCAAAAGAGATATGGCAGGTTCAGCCCTATTGTGATTTGAATGTAGGGTGACCTGACAGCAAATGTGAAAAATCGGGACTGGGGTGTGGGGGGGTAATAGGAGCCTATATAAGAAAAAGACCCAAAATTTGGGACCGTCCCTATAAAATTGGGACATCTGGTCACCCTATTTGAATGTATGGTTGGAGGAAGTTGTGTTTCAATCCTGATGCTTAGGTCATTCACACCAGTGCCTCTGCTTACGGTTCCTTACATTACAGTTCTCTGTATGGTTCAGTAGGATAAAAGGGTATTTTAAAAAAAATACAAGAAATGAAACCAAAGCTATATTCCTTTTTGAAAATGCAAAAGTATAGTTCACGGAAACCTTAACCATACTGTACCCAGAACAAAAGAGGGAGTAGTACTTCCCCCCCATACCTCACAATCTACAATCCTGAGCTGGTCCTTGTGTACTTTAGAGTTCATACCTTTTTTCTTCTTTTTAAATTCTGACTGGAAAATTAGTGCTAATGCTCTAGAGGCTAAGCTCTTGCTGTTTATACCCATTCAAAATGCTGCTGGAAATGATAATTTGCCTGGCTCATTGCTTTGACTACGTCATCCCTTTCTATCGCTCCATTGGCCCATCCTTCTCCATCTCATCGAGTACAAACTCCATACCTTCCCTTTCAGAGCCCTTCCCAGCCTATCCTCACCTTACCCATCATATATGCTGTTGAGTTGGCTCCTGCCTCTGCATTGCTAATGATGCCAGCCTTCATCACCCACTTGTTACATTTTTTAAAAGCACCTTCATAGTCTCTTCCAGGCTGCCCCTCAAGCTTGGGAGGAGCTTCCCATAAACACCTGCAAAGCTATATCCTTGTTCTCCTTCAAATCCCTCCTTAAAGCTCCCCTTTGCCACGATGCCCACAACAAACTTGACAAGTTAGCCAGCTAGTGTGCTGAGACCTCTGCCTATCATACTTTCCAGTATTGGCTCACTGTTTCCTTGGGCTCCCCAGTCTCTGTCTGTATTCACCTGTTGTCTCGTCTTAGACTGTAAACTCTCTGGGGCAGGCACTGTCTTTTTATTGCATTTGTACACTGCCTATCACAGTAAGATCATGGTCCTTAACGAGGGCTCCTAAACCACAGCTGCACTACAAATGATATACTCACAGAATAGGGCAGTTTTAACACACTGCCCCAAGAATGTGTTTAAATGTTACTCTGGAAGGAGAAACCACCCCTATGGTGGAGATGGGACTTCAGTCTCCTGTCAACGCAATCTTTGGCTTCTCTGCTGAGACAGGCAGCAAGGGGGCCAATTAGTTGCACCTGGTTTAGTGATGTGACCACCTGCCTACAAGGAAATGAACTCAGTTCCCTAAATTATTTCACATGAGCCACTGAACAGCTATCAGGTGGTAACAATTTTTAATCTCTACCAATTTTGGACAAGATTTGAACTAGTGACTTAAGGTATATCTACACTTATGGTGATGTGTAGATTACTAACACTGTATGCCCAGCTAGCATGGGTATAAATAACAGTGCAGACGGGGAGACATGGCTTAGGTGAGCAGAATGCCCTCCATGCCTGAACCCCCAGGGTATATACCCAACATGGTTCTCTACACACCCAAACAGTGCCTTCCATGTCTACACTACTTTTACAAGTGTAGTGCCCTGCTGCCGCCTTCCTGCTCTCTGAGCCTTTTCCAGTCGCGTGTAGCTACACACCACGACAAAGGTGGACACGGCCTGTCTTTCACTGTAGCATGTAGCAACACGTGTAGTGCCTGTAGTCTACATGCTCTCAAGTATAAGTATAAGATGCAAAAGGCTCCACTTCTCAATCCCATTCCCATGAGCTATCCAATTCCTCTAAAAACATCTCCCTAAAGAGAACAAATGGTAAGGAATGTATATATTACTACATCCTGTTGGGTAGAACACTTGTTGACTGTCCAGTTCCTTTATTACAATAGAATCATTCTTTTGATTGAGAAATAATTCAGCCAATAAAAAGAGTTGTTGATTTTTTGTTTTTAATCCAAAAGCACTTCATTAAAAACAAAAAGGGTTTAAAAATACAGTAGATAAATCTGTTCTATCATTTCAGATAATTCCATCTCCTTATTAAAACCTGTCATTCAAGCTTTTATTAAAGAGTCTTCCAATATTACACAGTTCTGACTCCAAGATATTCATTTCCTGATTTCATTCTTTTACATGCTGGGTCAGCCCAGATAGTGGTCCTGTAATTGGTGCTCTGCACTGGAAACTGATGTTTGCCTGTCATGTCTAGTCCTTCTTGCCCTGTACTGGGGCCTGATGTTGGAGTCTGTTTGTGTGTGAGAACTCTGCAGCACCCCAATCTGCCAGAAGTCAGAAAAATCAGGTCACGGCTTTTTCTACTCCTCTGATTCAGTTGCCAAAGGAGGAGGAGAGGGTAAGTAGTTGCTTCCATCTCCCCTCTGTTTCCACTCCCCATCCCACCAGTTATCTCGGTAGCACATGGCCAGCCGAGTTGCGGTACTCACATGAGATGCAAGAACCTCAAAAGAGTGAGACCCCAAGCAGTTGCTTACACTGTTGTGCTTTCAGACAGCCTTAGCACTTTATTTCATTCTGCAGTGAGCCCACCACAGAACTAAGGAGCCACGTTGAAAGGCTGCAAAAAAGAAGTGCTCCAGTGACATCCAACCTTGCATATTCAAAGCCAATGTGCTGAGAATCATGCAAGCTGGTTCTGTTAGCACAGCATGTACATGGTCTAGAAGGAGACAGAGTCTCAACTCACAGAGACGGACAGTTCACAGCTTACATGGATAAGACAGAGGAGGTTACTCACCCTGTGCAGTAACTGACGTTCCTCGAGATGAGTGTCCCTGTGGGTGCTCCACTCCAGGTGCTGGTGCATCCCTGCGCCTTCACTCAGAGATTTTTACAGCAGTACTCGTACCGGTCACGCATGCGCAGAGCCTGCCCCCCAACCCCCCCACTCTGAGTGTACCTTAATAGTACGCATGAGCGACCGGTCTCCTCAGTTCCTTCTCTACAACGGAGGCTACCCCAACGCATCTCGAAAAACGTCAGTTACTGCACAGGTGAGTAACAACAACAACAACTTCTTCTTCAGATGTTCTTGTGGGTGCTCCACTCCAGCTGACTTAAGCAGTGTACCTCAAGGAGGTAGGGATTTCGGATTTGGTAGGAATGCAGTAGATAATACAGCTCTGCCTAATCATGTATCCGAGAGAGGGCCTTGAGTAAGGGCATAGTGCTTAACAAATGTGTGTTCAGAAGACCAAGCGGCCACTTTACAGATGTCAACCAGGGGAACTTTGCGTAGAAAAGCCACGGAGGTAGTCACAGATCTAATGGAGTGAGTTCTGATGCCGACAGGAGGCGTAACTTTCTTTATCTGATAGCACAGTCGGATACACTCAAAAATCAAGTTTGAAAGTCTCTGGGTAGAAATAGGTGTCCCTTTGGAACGCTCCGCAATGGAGACAGAGTCTAGAAGAGTTCCTAAAGGGCTTGGTTCTATCCAAATTGAAGGACAAAGCCCTGCGTATATCTAACGTATGCATTGTGGATTCAAAAAAGCTTGCATGTGGTTTAGGAAAGAAGGTTGGTAGGTGTATCGGCTCATTGCTGTGGAATGATGAATGCACCTTTGGAAGAAATTTGGGGTGTAATCAAAGGGTAATCTTATCCTTAAAAAATAGTGTATACGGTGGGTATGCCATGAAAGCTGCTATTTCTCCTGCCCGTCTGGCGGAGGTGATTGCTGCTAAGAATGCTGTTTTCATAGAGAGGCGTAAGAGGAAGCAAGTGGCTAGGGGCTCGAATGGTTGTTGAGTTAAGCAGGATAATAATAAGTGACAGTCCCACGGAGGGGTAGGAGGTTTAATGTCTGGGTATAGGGATTGGAGTCCTTTGAAAAAACGCTTGGTGATTGGATGAGCAAAAACAGAGGTATCGTCAATCTTGTCATGAAAAGTTGTAATAGCGGCTAAGTGGACTTTGATGGAGCTGAAAGAAAGGCCAGATTGCTTAAGGTCTAACAGGTAGTCAAGTACAAGTGGAAGAGGTGCAGAAGTAGGAGGATGTTGTTTAGTTGAACACCATATTTGAATCGCTTCCACTTTCGTAGATAGGTGATGCGAGTAGATTGTGTTCTGCTATGTAGGAGCACTCTTTGAACCTGCTCAGAGCATGCTAGTTCGTTTTGGGAGAACCATGTAGGAACCAAGCTTTGAGGTGAAGCATGGACAGTTTGGGGTGAAGAAATCGTCTGTGTTGCTGTGATAGGAGATTTGGAGTGAGGGGCAACGAAATTGGTGGGCGAATTGACATTCTGGTGAGGAACAGAAACCATGGTTGTCTGGGCCACGACGAGGCAATCAGAATCACTGTGGCATGATCTGTTCGTATCTTTGTCAGAACTCTGTGGAGAGCTGGTATCGGGGGAAAAGCACAGAGTAAGTCCTGGTGTCATGGGACCATAAATACATCACCCAGGGAATGTTTGCCCAGTCCCGCTCTGGAGCAAAATTCGGGACATTTAGTGTTTTTTGCAGTTGCAAAAAGGTCTATGGTTGGGTAGCCCCAAATGTGGAATATGTTGCAGATGATCGTCTCATTTATCGCCCATTCATGATCCCAGGGAAAGCGTCTGCTTAATTCGTCCGCTGTGGTATTCATAGCTCCGGGAAGATAGGCGGCTGATATCCGGATGTTATTCATAAGACACCAATTCAAGAGCTTCACAGCTTCTATGCAAAGCAAGTGAGAGCAAGCGCCTCTCTGCCTGTTTACATAGAACACGCAAGAGATGTTGTCTGTCATTATCCATACATGTTGGTTGCGGATTAATGGGAGGAAGTGACGGCAGGCGTTGCGTATGGCTCGAAGTTCTAGGACTTTTATGTGCAGGGAGGTTTCGGTTGCAGACCATAGCCCCTGGGCTGTGTGGTGGGACATGTGTGCACCCCACCCTGTGAGGGATGCATCTGTAGTCATTATGAGGGATGGAGCATCCTGGAGAAAGGGGACTCCTAAGCAGAGGTTGGAGGGAACTGTCCACTATAGGAGAGAGTCTGACTCTAAAAGGTATGAATAGAGGCTTGTTTAGAGTGTGTACATTCGGTCTGTAAACCATGGCCAACCAAGCTAGGAAGCACCTCAAATATAGTTGTGCATTTTGGACCATGAAAGTGCACTGGGCCATGTGACCTAATAGTTGTAGATAGTCTCGAGCGGTGACTGTTGCGAAGTTTTGTTGTCAATAGCTTTATGGTGTTGAAGCGATTGGGTGGGAGAGATGCTATTTCCATCTGGGAGTTGGGGTGTGCTCCTATGAACTCCAGGTGCTGGGTAGGAGACAACGTGGATTTGTTTTTGTTTATTTGTAGGCCGAGGACCAGGAAGCAAGCGACGGTGAGCTGCGTGAATCAAAGTGCTTCATCGAGCGTTGAGGCTTTGAGTAGACAATCGTCAAGGTAAGGAAATATTATGACCCCTTGTTTCCTGAGGTAGACAGTGACTATGGCTAGGAGCTTGGAAAAAAACATGGGGGGGGGTGGATATGCTGAAGGGTAGCATCCTGTATTGAAAATGTGTAGAGCCGAGGGTAAAACGAAGGAAACATCTGTGGGCCAGATGTATAGTAACATGAAAATAGGCATCCTATAGGTCGAGGGCTGAAAACCAATCACCCTGCTCCAGCGCTGGGATTATGGTGGTGAGGGTAACCATTCTGAACTTTTGCTTTTTGATGAATTTATTGAGCCGCCTGAGGTCGAGGATCGGTTGCCATCCCCCGGTTTTCTTTTCTGTTAAGAAATAATGGGAATAAAACCCTTTTCCTCTGTGTTGTTCGGGCACAAGTTCCACTGCTCCCAATAGAAGGAGATGTTGTACATCTTGGAGGAGCAGTTGCTCGTGAGAGGGGTCCCTGAAGAGGGACGGGGAGGGTGGGTGGGTGGGTGGGTGGGTGGAAGGCAAGGATATGAAAGGGATGGAATAGCCAATTGTGATGACCTCTATAACCCACTTGTCGGTGGTAATGTTCTGCCATTGATGGGAGAATGGCCGTAAGCAGTGTCCAACAATAGGGACATGGGGTGTAAGTGCTGAAGTGGGAATGTTGTTTTCTAAATCCTCAACCAAGGCTTCAAATCTGCTTATTAGTCGGAGGGGGTTGAAACGCTGCCGAGGAATTGGGACGACGACGCTGGTATCTGGGTCTCTGGCGTTGCTGTTGTTGCTCATGTGATCTATGGAAGTGCTGGGTATATGCGGGGTAGCATGGACGCTGGTAAGGTTGATATCTATATTGTCGCCTTATGGTTATAGGGGTTTGAATTCCTAAGGACCAGAGAGTTGCCCTTGAGTCCTTCATTGGATGGAAGTACGTCATTCGTTGTGGAGGCAAGAGTTTGTCGCCATTAAAGGGAAGATCTTCAATGGTATTCTGGACCTCTCGAGGAAAGGAAGAGGAGGAGCCCCATGAACCTCGGCACATGACCACTGCTGTAGCAGTGGATCTTGCTGCAGTATTGGTTGCATCGAGGGCTGCTTGAAGAGAAGTACATGAGATGATTTGCCCCTCGGAAACTAGAGCCGTGAATAATTGTTTCTTTTCTTCTGGAATGTCATCAATAAAGTCCATGAATTTGTTGTAATTTTTGTGGTCATATTTTGCCAGAACGGCAGTATAATTAGCAATGCGAAATTGTAACGTAAAAGATATATATACTTTACGTCTGAGCAGATCTAATCACTTACTGTCCTGGTCGGATGGGGTGGAGCGGGGAAAACTGGTGTTTGGTCTTTTGGTTGACTGCATCTACTACCAGCGAGTCTGGCGCTGGATGAGTGAAAAGGAATTCAGAGACCTTGGAAGGGATGAAGTACTTGCGGTCCGCTCGTTTACAGGTAGGTAGGCTTGCAGCAGAGTCTGCCAGATGGCCGTAGCAGGTTCCAAAAGGGCTGCATTGATCAGTAATGCAGAAGAAGGGGGTTGCAGGATGTCCATTAACTCATGCTGCTGTTTAGGAACCTCCTCCAAGTTAATTCTTAACTCACTGGCAGCTCTTTTGAAAAGGTCTTGAAATTTTGAGAAGTCATCCGAAGAAATCGGGGGAGGAGAAAGTAAGGCATCAGGCATAACAACTGGGTCTACTGGATTTGAGGCACGTCATGACCGATCCTGCAGTTGTGACATGATGCCTTACGTCAGAGGCAGGTTCGTCAAGGCAGTGCCGGGCAGGTGTCATGCCTGGCTGTGGTGGCATAACGAGTGTGGTCTCAAAGATAAGATGCCCATGGAGCCCAATATTGCCACTGTGGTGGGAAGGGAAGAGGTGGTGCCATCCAGGGGTTTACGCACCACGGGGCAGGATCCTGAGAATAGGACGAGGTAATTTTTCTATGACCTCTATTGATTGGGGTCTGAGGATGGGAGATTTGATATGGTGAAAATTCTCCCTGCAGACCAGCTTCCTCATCACTGGAGGAAGGCTGTGCGGACCCTGACTGAGCATTTGGAGAGAAGTAGGCATTAAGTAGCGGTGACTGCAGGATAGGTGACACCAGCCAGTCCTTTGACTGTGTAAATTGCGGTGCTGGAGCTCCTCTGTGAGGTGAGGGCTGTGCAAGAGGAATCTGCTGTGAAGAAAGGTTCCTCTGCACCGGTGTCCTGAGCCTTGTTTCACTGCCAGTCAGCTCAGCGGGAGACGGTGCCGGGAGAGCAAGAATAGCCTGCGGGGGGTCAGGCATGTCAGCATGTGTCGGCACTGCTTCCTTTGCGGAGCCGAACGGTGCCATGAGAGAGGCAGGCAACTGGAAGCCTGAAGCCTCGGCACCGGAGTTTTGTGCTACCGCCGCAGCCGCATTTCACACAGCGCAAGAGGAGCCCAGAGCGTCAAAAGTGCTCAGCCAAGAGGGAGGCTGTAGACCTGCCCGGGGAAGTCTTCTCCTACGAAGTTCCCTTTGCGGGTGAGAGAAGGTGCCGTTCTTTGAAGTTTTTTTTATCTTCCTTTGAGGTGGGGCAGGGGGGAGGCTGTGGTGTGCAGCAGAGTCGGCACCCAGGTTTGAAGCTGACCCTAAGGATTTCTGAAAGAGGAGCGTTTTAGTGTCAGCTTCTTGTCCTTCCATTCCCTGGATTTAAGCTTGCTGCAGTGGGCACATTTTTGGGGGATGTGGGACTCCCCCAAACATTTTATGCATTTTGAATGGCCATCCGAAAGAGGGATGGCATCATTGCAGGTAGAGCAGCGCTTAAAGCCTGGGGAGCCAGGCATGTTGGAAGCGGCTGTCACTGACAGGAACGAAGAAAAAAAATATATTTATTTATTTTGATAAATGGTAACTAAGTACTACTGGTAACAAACTAACTAACCAGGAAGGAATTTGAACAAAGGGAGAGAAAGTCTCTAACGAGTCTGCTGAGCTCCGTCTCAGGCCAGAGATGGTAGAGAAGGAACTGAGGAGGCACACATACTATTAAGATACATTCAGAGCAGAGGGGAGGGAGGGGGCAGGCTCTGCACATGCGTGACCGGTACGAGTACTGCTGTAAAAATCTCCGAGCGAAGGCGCAGCGACGCACCAACACCTGGAGTGGAGCAACCACAGGAACATCTCTTGAAGAACCACCCAATTTTTAAAACATAAGGTAAAAGTGTCCAAAGGAATGCACAGACTAAAACCTCCATCCAGCTATCCTTGGTCAAAAGACAGGCGGTCTTTATGCAAGGCCTTGAGATTATTTAGGGCAAATGCAAGGGATGGGAGGCATACACCTTAGGGTAGCAAAGGCAGAGAACATTGTGCATTATGACTGCACCTCTCATCTCAGGATCAGAGAGCACTTTAAAAACATTCATCCATCATCAAAACCCCTCAGTAGAGGTAGGAAGTTTAGCTGTTCAAAAGTACTTTTTAGTGTCCAACATGGCGTTAACATCTGGGTGCTTTACAGACTTAAAAAAACAACAACCCTAACCTACCCATAACAGTAACCTAAAATCCCAACCACGGCTGCTGACAGGAAACACTTGTACCCAAACTGCGATCACACAATCACAATAACGTTGGCAATTTGCCCCAAACAGGAGTATACCTACACGGAGGGAGGCACAGAGGTGTTTAAATGATTAGCCTGAGGGCACATAGAGCCTGGGGCCTGATCCAAAGGCCACTGATGACTCCCACTTACTGCAATGGACTTTGAATCAGGCTCATAGTGAGTTAGAGATAGGGGTGGTAACAAAACCCAGGAATCTTGATTGCCAGTTCCCTGCTCTAAGCACTGTTCTCCAGGAGTTTGGGGTCTAGTTAACATGATTCCATCTCATGGTACACAAACTGTTTTGAAGTAACAACAATGCTGCTTGCTGTAGCTTTACAGCAGTGGTTTTCAAACCTTTTTCATTTGCAGACCCCTTTGGAAATTTTGAATGGAGGTGTGGACCCCTTTGGAAATACATTGTCTGTATATATACATCTCTACCTCAATATAACGCTGTCCTCGGGAGCCAAAAAAAAAACTTACTGCATTATAGGTGAAACCACGTTATATCGAACTTGTTTTGATCCGCAGGAGTGCGCAGCCCTGCCCCCCAGGGGTGCTGCTTTACCGCATTATATCAGAATTCGTGTTATATCGGGTCGCGTTATATCAGGGTAGAGATGTAGTTGAATTCTGTTCAGTCAGTTTTCAGTCTAAGACTTTCATGGACACTTCAGACATAGTCCACGGACCCTGGTTGAGAACCACTGCTTTAGAGTATGAGATAATAAATCTGAGGGAAGAAGAGTAACAGAAGGTACACCAGTTTTTGGATTTTCAGTGACCACCAGCCCCAGGCCTTGAATTGGAAAGAGAATCACAATGGTTTTAAAGTTCTGTTTTCAAGTGTTTGGAGACAATCTCATCATAGTTTTTCCTCCTCTTAACTTTGTAAGTCAGAGCTTTAGAGTATTCAGTCAGCAGAGTCTCCCAGTAACAAGAGACGTCCTCCATCTGCAAGTGGTCCATGATGAACTGGTGCCCCCTGGAGGCAAACAAAAATAAAGTGACAGCTCAGAGTCAAACTTTGTTCCTGTAAGATGAAAAATCCTTGGATTTAGCTATTTTAATATCAATTTTCCCAGATTTTTTTTTAAATGGGGAAACATGAGAATTTGGATGTACAGTGCTATGTACTGTTTATTATTAATATTAATATGACATGTTTCATTACCACTAGCAGCTCTGATGACTAATTATTCACAAGACAGGTACAGCCTAGGGAGTGGCACTGCAAGCTTCCTCTACATTGCCCTGTTTGACATTTATTGGCAGTGGTGGTGGCAGCATTTTTGTGAAATGGACATTTGTTCACTAGGGCTAACTCATTTCGTACAGTGAACAAAAGTTATCAGTATCTGATACCTCTTTGGGGGACTACTGACATGGGTCAGATTTGAACAAGAGGCCTAGAGGTGAAGAGTTCTGTTATCAATACCCTGCACTCGCCACTCTCCCTGCTTTCACTGCTGAAGATAGATACATTGTGCGCTGTTATCACCAGGCTGTCCTTGACAGGTATCTCTTTTGAATGCTGGATGGTACAAAGAGTATTGGAGGATGGGTGTTTGACAATCAGGAAGAATACACAATTTACCTCTCTGAAATTTCTTGTGCTAGATCATCATTTTCCTTCACAAACTGCAACAGCTCCCTAAAAGGAAAAAGAAAAATTGCAACTAAGTATTGGCTCAGTGCATAATACCGCACACCCAGCTAGTGTGTTGTGGCAGAACTAGACTTGGGGATCCTAAAGCCAAGCATGTGATTGGTGCTGCTACTTTCAGAACCAAACTTTCATACCAGCCTTGGGGGGAGGGCAAAGGGGAAATCTGAATTGGAACCATTAAAGGCTAAGATGACTGCTCTCCTTTTTACTCTAAGTCAGAAATTCTGAGTCTCAATTTTCACTTCTAACCTTTAGGTTCAAGGTGTGCTGAACATCGGAGACATCCTCCTGGCCCAGATCTCAGAATAGATATTATTACTAAAAAGGTAAGGCATAATCAAAAATACCCTCAATAATCAAACTTATGTTAGAAGAATGTCAACATTTATTGTGTGCCTCTAATCAGCCCAATAATATATTCTTCTTCTACATGTCTATGGCTCTAAACTATTTCCTGTATGATTAATATGCACTGAGAATTTTGTTTGTTTCTTTTACAAGGAAAGGAGAATGACACATATACATCCCCTCTGTCTAAGGGATCAGCAAATGCCACATGATGTTCTTTCTACCTTTGGTGCACTGAATACGAGCAGAGCGTGGGTATTTGTCAGTATAACCCAAGCCTGATCATACCTTGAGTAGCATGGGTAGCATAGAGTCCACTGCATGAAATACTCTGCATAACACACTTGGGATCTTTGAGTCATTCCAGAAAATCACCTGTAGTCTCCTACCTGACATCAGAAAGGTCTGGTTTGACTGGGATGTAATGTACCCAAGGCTTCAGCTGTGGGTAGAAGAACTCCAGCCACTCTTCCCCTACGTGAAAGACTAATGAGCCACACAAGAAGAGGTGTTTGAAGCGGAAACTGGCTGCTACCCCCCGGAAATTAAACAGGTATCTGTAAAAAGAGAAGCAAAGAGAAATTTGATTTTGTATTGGCATTCCCCCATCTACTAACTCAGGATTTTTTTAAATCACTTTTTTGAAACTTTGGCTGTTTTTAAAAATCTGAAATGCTAAGTGCCCTCACCTCAAATGAAAAATGTGCGTGGAGAGACTAGGTTCTAGCTAACGAGTTTGCATTTTCCATCCGCCCTGACTCTGATGTAAGAACTAGTGAGAAAATGAGAACAAAGATACTTCACCTGCCAAGGTCAGATTTCAGGTTCCTTATTTCCCTGTTTACATTTTATAGCATTACTGAGTCCTGTACCAGACCAAGAACTGCATTTCTTATGCCATGGAGATTAGCAACATAAACAACTGTAGAGAACCCTGAACTCAGGGTTTGGTAGGGAAATAAAAAGGACACGCTTCATTTTAAACATTTTGGTTTAAGGGAGGCTTTTGTAGTTAGTTTCCACACAACCTTTCAGTTCTCCTTTACATTCCAGACTTGGCAGTCTCTTGACACTGACATTTAAAGAGGCCAAACTAAGCTCTCCCAAACCTTCAATTGACTCCACATAGGTGCAGAGATCTGACTGCCTGCATGGATTCAGTTGCAGGATTGGGGCCTTAAAAAGAAAATGATGCATTAAAACAAACAAGCCTAGCAACACTAACAATCAGACAAGATTTCAGCAGCTCCTGAACAGATTTATTGAGCAAAACCTCACTTGTATTTGCAGTGATCGACCAGAGGAATTTCCTTCGCAGGCGGTTTCCCAAGAGTGTCCTTCAAGAAAAAGAGACTTAAAAAATTAATTCAGTTCAATTTATTTTCTGATTACATTTTGTGTGAGGCTTCTTTTTCAACAAACTATAAATAAGGCTGAAGTCTCAAAAGTCTCCCTGGTCATAGGAAACCAGTTTGGCTTCTAATTGCATTAGCATCTTGGGGGCCTCTCTCATCTTTACCTGAGAAATATTCTCCGTACGTTACAAACATTCTACAAACAAGTCTCTTACTTAATGACTGTAAAGAGGGTTGGGCTTTAGCAATTCATTTTCCTCATCTCTGTGTGCACTGGAACTTTTAAGTTAATAGTGCTGGGGGAAAGTGTTGTTGGTTAGTGTCCAGGAACTGTCAAAAAGCCTCCAACTTGTCCACAGAAGAGTTAACAGTCAGCCGCAGTGAGAGCTTCCCCCATCACAGAGGAAGGGTTGCAACCTCTTGAGCAGACGCAGATAGC
Source organism: Malaclemys terrapin pileata (assembly GCF_027887155.1). Taxonomy (NCBI): domain Eukaryota; kingdom Metazoa; phylum Chordata; order Testudines; family Emydidae; genus Malaclemys; species Malaclemys terrapin. The sequence goes on from NC_071505.1 coordinate 168,721,521, forward strand.
AAAAAGCCATGTTGGTCACTGACTCCCAGACCTTCATCCTCAACAGACAGGCAGCAGATACACACACCTCAATCACAGGGGCCAAAATAATCTTTGCTACTGTCTCTGGTTGCTTCTCCCACATGTCCAAAACCTCAGTGAACAACAATGGCTTAAACTCAAGCAGAGAATGCCCAGCCCTCCGTCCCCTAAAGAGCCTGCTCTGCTACCAGAGTCTGAATCTAGGTGATTGTCTTTGCAAACTGACAAGAATTTTCCTCACTGATAATGAAATACCTCAGTCCAGCTTCCTAGAAGCTGCAGGGGTAAAATGCCCTCAGTGGGTCAGATCTTTCTTCTCAGAACCGCAGATGGTTGTTATGGGCAACAGTTCCTCCACAGCCCTCATGCGTGGAGTCCCACGGGGCTCTACCCTCCCCTCCCCACTATTGTTCAACACATATATAAAGCCTTTGGGGGAGCAGGTCAGGCAACCTGGGCTGAAGTGCCAGCCATTTCCAGATGACAGCACCCAACTCTATATCAAACATGAGCAGCACAGTCTCCCAGATTTCTCAATGCCTAGCCAAAAGCAGCACCTGAAAAAAGGACAGCTGGCTAAAGCCAAACCAAGGGAAGAATGAGACTAATGCTGGTAGAAGAGGGAAGCACTTCAAAGAACTTGCTTCCCCCACTATTGAGGGCATCTGCCCTCAGTTTGTTAAGTCAGTCTCTAGCTTTGGGGTTTATTTGGACAGATTAAGGCTACTAGATGCTCAAATAACCAGGGGGGCAAAAGATAAAAAGAAGATTGTGCTCTAGTCCATCAAACACAGACTGGGCTATAGCAATCCATGAGTTCATGACCTCCTGGTCTGGTTACTGCAACTCTAGGACTGAAGCCACCCACCCTGGGAAAGCTCTAACTGGAATAAAACACCAGTAGCATCACAGGTCACCCTGACCACATCCCTCCAGTGCTCCACTCTCTATATTCAGTAGGGAGTGCATGCAGAATTCACTCCAAAGTAGGGTGACCAGACAGCAAATGTGAAAAATTGGGACAGGGGTGGAGGAGTAATAGGATCCTATATAAGAAAAAGACCTAAAAATCAGGACTGTCCCTATAAAATCGGGACATCTGGTCACCCTACTCCAAAGTCCTTTCCCTGCTATTCAAAGCCCTCTGTTGGATTGACCATAGCTACCTGTGAGAGCCTCTCTCCCTCTGAGCTCCCACAACAGTGAAACTATCAACCGCCAGGGGGAGGTTCACAAGTGCTGGAAACAGAACTTCAAAGGACTTGTGTTACACTATGGGACTCACGCCTGAAATGACCCTGGCTCTCGCTGCATTCAGATCTACATGGAAAACTCCTCTCTCTGATGCTACTTTCTCTTAATAACCTCTTTTCTCTCTCTCACACATACACACAATAAAAAAACTCCTCAAGTTATTTATACTACAGACTGGGCGAAGGGAGAGGGCTTGTTACTTATTTTTAGATACTTGTGAGATGCTCAGAGACTGCAGTGATGGAGGCATGCATGTACCTACATTAGACAGATACAGCCATCAGATGGCAATAATTTGAATGCCTGACTTAGAAGTGGCTTAAATAGTGACACAGCCTCCCCCACCAATATTATCACCAGTCTCCTAAGAAGCAACATTTACATAAAGCACTTGAAATTGCCCTTTTTAAACTATTGCTTCCTAAGTTGCTTATGCAGTTGGCTCATTAGCAGTTACTTTTTCAGATTTCCAGGCCTGGTTTTTAGTGTACTCAGCATCGACGAGTTCTGGGTTCTCTCGAGACAGAACAATGAGGGGATCCCTCTCAGGGCTTGTTCTGCAAGAGAAACAACATTCAAATCAGTCAGTGCCATTCTGCATGTCTCCAATTCTGCACGTCTGCATGACAGCCAACTAACAATGGGATTCAAGACAGAAATACCTCCTGGTCTCTATCAGACTGGCTCTTGTGTGGCCTGAAGGCAATATTGCTAAATGCTGCTCACAATATCTGTAGGAGGACATAGCTGGTGGAAAGGGGACAGGGGAAATGGAATAAGTAAGTGATATTCCCTTGTCCCATTTAGTTTTAAGTAGTATATTATTTAAACATTATTCAGAACAAATCAGCAAAAGAACTATTCTCTTAGTGCCTGATCCTGAGAGGTGGGGACTACTCTCAATTTATATCTAAATTATGAAGTTCAGAGATGTTTAGCATCTTTTAGGATTAGGCCCTTTGTTAGGAGAAAAATTAACATGGGTGTGACCTGAATGAAATCTTAATTCTCTTTGCCTCCTGAATACACTATTGAGAGTCACACAAGTCTGTTTTCTTAAATGCACAACCTATAAACAAATAGGAAAAAAATAGTCTGCTCCTTCCTTACTCCCCCACCATCCAGGTATAATTGCTGTAAGGATACCTGCTGAGTCACTGCTGCAGAGAATTATAAAATAAAGCACATGATGCCCAAAAAGGAGCTATGATGATACCAGACAAACCTTCCAATGCATACCAAAGTAGCTGTAGTTCCCATTGCAAGGGAAGCGAAATACAGAACAAAAAGAGTCCTTATTCAAACCATTTATTAAGAACGAAAACAGCTGAACTCTTCATAGCACACCCACCACCGCTATTGTTATATGTATATCTTATTACACTAAATTAGTTGCAAATGGCAGCTAATGCTTAGCACATGAGCCAAGAGGATGTTGTACAAGGTGGTGGACCCAATTTGCTTTTTAGAAACATATTTTGGTTACATTTTTTGGTTAGTACTTAGGGTACGTCTATACTTACCTCCGGGTTCGGCGGTAAGCAATCGATCTTCTGGGATCAATTTATTGCGTCTTGTCTAGACGCGATAAATCAATCCCTGAAGTGCTCGCCGTCGACACCGGTACTCCTGCTCCACGAGAGGAGTACGTAGAGTCGACGGGGGAGCCTGCCTGCCGCGTGTGGACCCGCGGTAAGTACCTTGTAGTTCGAACTAAGATACTTCGACTTCAGCTATGTTATTCACGTAGCTGAAGTTGCGTCTCTTAGTTCGAACTGGGGGGTTAGTGTGGACCAGCCCTAAGAGAGAGAAAATTTCACAAGTCCAGACGGCTGACACTGTAAGGCACTGCAGCTGGGAGCAAGCCTCCCAGCCCAGGTCGACAGATTCAGGCTAGCGGGGCTTGTGCCAGCACACTAAAAACTAGCTGTGTGGATGCTGCAGCAATGGTTGAGGCTCACGCTAGCCACCTGAGCTTGGATCCAGGGAACAGGGTGGGTCTGAGCTCGGGTGGCTAGCCCAAGCCTCCGCTAATGCCACAATGTCCACCGCGGCTATTTTTTAGCATGCTACGGCAAGTCTATTTATTCGGGCTGGAAGGCTCGCTTCCAGCTGCAGTACCCCTAAATGCAACCCCATGCAGCTCCACCGCTGCTCCTCAAGCCGAACATATTCTGCTTTCTTGCTGATTGAAGCAGAAACTAGCGACTGGACCAAACTCTGTCAGGTAGTTTTCCTCATGAAGTGGACAGAAATAGCAGTGGCCATGTGGTGAGGTGAGGAGTGGCACAAAGCATTATTTGCTGTGCAGCAGTATTTCCCTTTGGCATGGTCTTTGCAATATCGCCTACACTTAGCACAGGAAATGCCATACCACTGCACATACTGCTTTTTAAATGGCAACTGTTGTGTCAAGTAGTACTTAAAGATCCCCAGAAATAAAAAGCTAGTGCATATTTTCATCAGCCTTATTTTGGTCTTAATTAAACTGGCACCTGTTGGCAGCCTATACCGCCAGAATATCCTGGAGTTGGAAAATGCGCTCACCTGGATCCTCGAAAATATCCTTTGGAGATTTTTTTCTTCCACGGCCATTTTTCTGCAGATCTGGAAATATTTTTTAATATGTGGGAATAAATAATTTAACACAAGCATGAAAAAGTGTCGTCAGTTTCTGCAGTACAGTCACATTTCATTATTCTTGAGGTTTGATGGGAACCAATTCTTTCATTAGAGCAGAAAAACATCTCAGCTAAGCCCAACAAGATAGGCCTTTCCCACAGATGGTAGCTCTCTAGCCAAGATGTTATAGGGGCACTGTCAAGATAACAATCTATACACACAAAAACAAACTCTTTCCTGTGTTATCAGTAACACTGTGAATGATTGAAACTTAAATCATTTTAAAACTCCAGTTCACATTTCACTACTTATGCTGCTGCTTTACTTTTTTTGCATTTCACTGAGCATAGGTCATGCAAATCAAATGGGCAGTTTCTAGGCATTTTCACTTTCTACTTCTCTTGTACATGCAAAACACTGTTAAGTTCCTAACTTTGCCGGCTAATGTTTGCACAAACAACCTTCATTTTAAATTTGAACAAATCATTGAACCATTAGAAAAACAAAATAAAAAGAACGTTTAAATATACTGTTTATGTGTCTTATGTGTATGTTCACACCGCCACCAAAACACGTGCATGTCAGAATTGTTATCCCACAAGATTAGTTTTTGTAATTCTTGTCCTTTCTTCCCCAATGTTTGTTGCTCTCACTCGTGTCTTGTCTAAAACATAGGTCCCAATCCTGCAGTCAGCTCTATGTAGGGAGACCTTCGCACATGCATGGAGCCCCAGTGAAGTCACTGAAGGTCCATATGGGTGGGAGGATCTGCTTGCATGGATCTGATTGTACATTTTTTGAGGTGGAAAGCTATTTTTAAAAAATCATGCCATTAGATGCCTGGTGTAGTTCTGTGCTCGAGTAAGGCATTTGATATGGTCTCGCATGACATTCTTATCGATAAACTAGGCAAATACAACTTAAATGGGGCTACTATAAGGTGGGTGCATAACTGGCTGGATAACCGTACTCAGAGAGTAGTTATTAATGGTTCCCAATCCTGCTGGAAAGGTATAACAAGTGGGGTTCCGCAGGGGTCTGTTTTGGGACCAGCTCTGTTCAATATCTTCATCAACGACCTAGATATTGGCATAGAAAGTACGCTTATTAAGTTTGCAGATGATACCAAACTGGAAGGGATTGCAACTGCTTTGGAAGACAGGGTCATAATTCAAAATGATCTGGACAAATTGGAGAAATGGTCTGAGGTAAACAGAAACAACAAGGAGTCTGGTGGCACCTTAAAGACTAACAGATTTATTTGGGCGTAAGCTTTCGTGGGTAAAAACCTCACTACTGCAGATGCATAGAGTGAAAGTTACAGATGCAGGCATTATATACTGACATATGGAGAGCACAGAGTTACTTCACAAGTGGAGAACCAGTGTTGACAGGGCCAATTCAATCAGGGTGGATGTAGTCCACTCCCAATAATGGATGAGGAGGTGTCAATTCCAGGAGAGGAAAAGCTGCTTCTGTAATAAGCCAGCCACTCCCAGTCTCTATTCAAGCCCAGATTAATGGTGTTAAATTTGCAAATGAATTTTAGTTCTGCTGTTTCTCTTTGAAGTCTCAGAGTAACAGCCGTGTTAGTCTGTATCCGCAAAAAGAAGAACAGGAGTACTTGTGGCACCTTAGAGACTAACAAATTTATTAGAGCATAAGCTTTCGTGGACTACAGCCCACTTCTTCGGATGCAAGTGGGCTGTAGTCCACGAAAGCTTATGCTCTAATAAATTTGTTAGTCTCTAAGGTGCCACAAGTACTCCTGTTCTTCTTTGAAGTCTGTTTCTGAAGTTTCACCAGCAACTACACACCACACCACAGAAACACCAACCCAGGAACCAATCCCTGTAGCAAACCTCGTTGCCTACTCTGTCCCCATATCTACTCTGGCGACACCATCAGAGGACCCAATCACATCAGCTACAACATCACCGGCTCATTCACCTGCATGTCGACCAATGTTATATATGCCATCATGTGCCAGCAATGCCCCTCTGCTATGTACATTGACCAAACTGGACAGTTTCTACGCAAGAGGATAAATGGACACAAGTCAGATATCAGGAATGGCAATATACAAAAATCTGTAGGAGAACACTTCAACCTCCCTGGCCACACAATAGCAGATGTAAAGGTAGCCATCTTACAGCAAAAAAAACTTCAGGACCAGACTCCAAAGAGAAACTGCTGAGCTCCAGTTCATTTGCAAATTTGACACCATCAGATCAGGGTTAAACAAAGACTGTGAATGGCTATCCAACTACAGAAGCAGTTTCTCCTCCCTTGGTGTTCACACTTCAACTGCTAGCAGATCACCTCACCCTCCCTGATTGAACTAACCTCGTTATCTCCATACAGATTTATACCTGCCTCTGGAGATTTCCATTACTTGCATCTGAAGAAGTGAGGTTCTTACCCACGAAAGCTTATGCTCCCAATACTTCTGTTAGTCTTAAAGGTGCCACGGGACCCTCTGTTGCTTTATGCATAAGCCAGTAAGTGAACACTTCAATCTCCCTGGTCATTCTATTACAGATTTAAAAGTCACTATCATTGAACAAAAAAACGTCAGAAACAGACTTCAAAGAGAAACAGCAGAACTAAAATTCATTTGCAAATTTAACACCATTAATCTGGGCTTGAATAGGGACTGGGAATGACTGGTTCATTACAGAAGCAGCTTTTCCTCTCCTGGAATTGACACCTCCTCATCCATTATTGGGAGTGGACTACATCCACCCTGATTGAATTGGCCCTGTCAACACTGGTTCTCCACTTGCGAAGTAACTCCCTGCTCTCCATGTGTCAGTATATAATGCCTGCATCTGTAACTTTCACTCTATGCATCCGAAGAAGTGAGGTTTTTACCCACGAAAGCTTATGCCCAAATAAATCTGTTAGTCTTTAAGGTGCCACCAGACTCCTTGTTGTTTTTGTAGATACAGACTAACACGGTTACCCCCTGATACTTGAGGTAAACAGGATGAAGTTTAATAAAGACAAATGCAAAGTGCTCCACTTAGGAAGGAACAATCAGTTTCACACATACAGAATGGGAAGAGACTGTCTAGGAAGGAGTACGGCAGAAAGGGATCTATGGGTTATAGTGGACCACAAGCTAAATATGAGTCAACAGTTTGATGCTGTTGCAAAAAAAGCAAACATGATTCTGGGATGCATTAACAGGTGTGTTGTGAGCAAGACACGAGAAGTCATTCTTCCGCTCTTCTCTGCGCTGGTTAGGCCTCAGCTGGAATATTGTGTCCAGTTCTGGGCACTGCATTTCAAGAAAGATGTAGAGAAATTGGAGAGGGTCAGAGAAGAGCAACAAGAATGATTAAGGGTCTAGAGAACATGACCTATGAAGGAAGGCTGAAATAATTGGGTTTGTTTAGTCTGGCAAAGAGAAGACTGAGAGGGGACATGATAGTAGTTTTCAGGTATCTAAAAGGGTGTCATAAGGAGGAGGGAGAAAACTTGTTCATCTTAGCCTCTAAGGATAGAACAAGAAGCAATGGGCTTAAACTGCAGCAAGGGAGGTCTAGGTTGGACATTAGGAAAAAGTTCCTAACTGTCAGGGTGGTTAAACACTGGAATAAACTGCCTAGGGAGGTTGTGGAATCTCCATCTCTGGAGATATTTAAGAGTAGGTTAGATAAATGTCTATCAGGGATGGTGTAGACAGTATTTGGTCCTGCCATGAGGGCAGGGGACTGGACTCGATGACCTCTCGAGGTCCCTTCCAGCCCTAGAATCTATGAAATAATGATTTTTTTTTAATGCTCCTCCACAGTTTTTTTTAAACCTGTATTTTGGGCCTCACTTATTGCCTTAGGAATTCAAGGAGGAAAATATTTAACCCTGGAGTCTGTTGCTAACAAATCTTTGCTTCAAAATGCTTTGCTTCCCACAGCATTCCTATATTTGCTCACCTTCCCATAGCCTAAGGGCAAGTCTACACTGCAAAATGAAGTTGACCTAGGTTATGTTGACATACAGCCACCGCAGTAATTAAATCACTTTTGCAGGTCCACACTACGCTCCTTGCGTCAGCGATGCGTGTCCTCACCAGGAGTGTGGGGCATTGTGGGACTGCTTCTGAAAGGCAGCAACAGTTGATGCAAGCAACGCAGTGTCTACACTGACCCTGTGTCGACCTAACTACATCGACCTAAGCATAACACCTCTTACAGAGGTGCAGTTAAGCTGGTGTAGTGGGCGAGTTACATCGGTGGGACTGACATTTTAGTGTGGAGGCTTACAGAGTTAGGTCGACATAAGCTGCCTTACGTTGACCTAACTCTGCAGTGTAGACCAGGCCTAAGTGCTGCTCTCTGAGGGAGACCAACCCTTAGACTGACAAAAGAATATCATGGCCAAATGAAAAATACCCTCTCACAAACTTCTCCTGTCTTACTAGTCAGTGACTCTGGTTCCCTAGGGCAGTGGTCTCCAAAGTGGGGTGCGCAAGAGGATCCTTGGGGGTGTGTGGCAGGAGGTTTTTTTGTTTGGTTTTTTTTTGCTTTGGCAGTTCGGGTGGGAGTCCGAGCAGCTTTTTTTTTTTTTTTTGCTTTGGCAAAAATGGGGAGCCGGCGCGGCAGGGGGTGCGTGCTCAAAATTATTTTACTGATAGGAGTGCGCGATCAAAAAAGTTTGGAGACCACTGCCTTAGGGTATGCCTACACTACAATCAGACACCCACAGCTGGCTCGTGCCAGCCGACTCAGGCTCATGTGGTTGGGGCTGTGGGGCTGTTTAACTGCAGTGTAAACATTCTGGCTCGGGCTGCAGCACAAGTACTGGGAACCTCGCAGGGATGTCTATACTGCAATTAAACAGCCCTACAGCCCGCGTCCCACAAGCCTGAGTCAGCTAGAACAGGCCAGCCATGGGTTTTTAATTGCAGTTCAAACATTCCCTTAGATCAGTGGTTCTCAACTAGCAGTACGTGTGCCCCTGGGGGCACATAGAGGTCTTGCAGGGGGTACAGCAACTCATCTAGATATTTTCCTAGTTTTACAACAGGCTACATAAAAAGCATTAGTGAAGTCAGTGCAAACTAAAATTTCATATAGACAATGACTTGTTTATACTGCTCTATATACTGTACACTGAAATGTAAGTACAGTATTTATATTCCAATTGATTTATTTTATAATTATATGGTAAAAATGAGAAAGTAAATAATTTGTAAGCAAGTAGTTTTTAAGTGAGGTGAAACTTGGTGGTACGCAAGACAAATCAGACTCCCAAAGAGGGTAAAGTAGTCTGAAAAGGTGGAGAGCTATTGTCTTAGAGAAGTCCTGTCTCTTCTCCTGTGTAAAAACAGTCCCCTGAGCACAAGGTGATTTGGCTTCAGGCAAATAGACCTAACAGGCTTAGAAGTTATTGTCACCACGTTGCATCAATGCTAGGAGGTTCTCTTGCATAGTTATGCTGAGCTGGTTTTTGTCTATGAAAAAAACTCCTCTCTCCTGAAACGTACCTTCGGAGGTCCTCTCTCATTAAGTCCCAGCGCCCAAGACCTGTCGGGTAAATTGGCCAAACAGCTGGTCCCCCTTCCCAAAACGTCCAGGCAGGATACATGATATCATGGTACTCGGAAGTCTTAAAAACAAGAAAATCAGCAGGTACACGAGTGGCCATGCATTTAACCAAGTTTCACCCTCACTGTTAAGAAGAGGAGCAATTGGGTTTTGTTTAAAAAACAAACAAAATAAACACACAAAGGTATTTAGTCAGTACACATGATAGGGACAATTCCTTGTAACTAGCCTGAACATAAGCTTCCTGCCCAGCTGGTATTAAACAGCCATTCTTGTGACTTGCCTGGCCGCCTTCTGGTTTCCTACAATCTGTAACATTTTACTTGGGAGAAATGTTTCAATCAAATGCCCTCACACATGCAGAGCATGGATTACAGGTTTATCCAGGGGAGCAGAACCAAGCTTAGATTCTGTTTCTCAGTGTGTTGCCCTCACTTACCGCCCACCTCTCTGACAACGTAGCAGTGCCGTCCTTGTAGTACTGAGAGGCCACATGCCTAACAAATAAAGAGTCTGGTTTTGTGAGTGTATGTATGTGAAGGGGAAAGAGGTGCTATGTGATTTGTTGGACAGTCAAACCCAGTATCCTGCCTTGGACCATGGCTAATACCAGATGCTACAGAGGAAGGGGAAGAGAAACCCATAATGCACCAGATTAGTTGTGCAATGCTCTACACGGAGAAAAAATATTCTTCCTGACCACTAGCATGATCAGTGAATACCCTGAAGCATGTCTTTGATTACCTTTTTAAAAAGATATGAATTATGTATAGCTACAAATGTTATTATTGGTCATAAAATAGGCAGTACTGTTATGACCATTTTCTGCAACACTTTGCCATCGAGGCTGCTCATGGCTTCTCTTTAATCCACATCAGACTTCCTAGGAATCATCCTACAAGTCACCGTAAGGACATAATCCCTTAAGCGATGCCACTTAAGGGCCATTTGGCCAGTGAAGTTATCGCAATTGAGCATCCAATGGTCTATCAGCACTTCCCAATGGCTCTGTAGAGGCATTTGTACTACACCCCCAACTGGTATCTGAGCAGCTGGTTCCATTGGCCACATTCCCCTTGAAATAAAGAAGGAACTTCAATAAACTTCCATAATTTTTCACAGCTGTGATGTAATCCTGAGGCTACAGTTCACTGCTGTGAGCTCATAACTATGAGAAAAAGTTACCATTACTTTTCTGGACTATCAACCAAGAGGATTATAATATGCAAATTAACTCAAAGCAACTATATGATGGTCAACTGAGTTTTTAGTGAGGCCACAAGCCCGCTCCCTTAACAGTGATCTCAAAAATCAAACTATAACTTTATCAAAGATCTAAAGCTGATAATGAACCACAGGGAGAATGGAACTAAAACCAGTGGTGGTATGCATCACCCACTGTTGGACAGATGAGACACTTATCTGGAGTATGAGCTTGTGAGGGGGTCATTCCCTTCAACAAATTTCTAATTCTTTGCACTGGAGAGCTAGAAGGAGAAAGTCTATAAATATGAAGAGCAAACAACTCCAGGTTTTGTATCTGAAAGAAAAGGGTAATTTTGACTCAGAGTCTTTGGGCATTGGAAAAAGAAATTACATTGTGGTAGAACCCCCACTCACTTAAAAATTCCTGTGTCCCATTAGGAAAGGAATTTATAGCTTCTTACTCTTGTGACTGCAGTGAACTAGAGGATGAAATGCAGGTCACAGTGTCCCCCACTATCACAAAGGTGCCTGCGGACTCTCACCTTGCTGAAGGAGAATACTGGGATGACTGGCTTCATCCACTTGGGGACCTGGGGGTAATCTCGCACATTGATCACCATCTCCATGTCCGGGAGGCGGCCAATGATCTCCAGAATGAAATGTTCGACCCCATTACATCTGCAGAGAATTGACATACAATGAAAAGCCATGAGCAAAAGTCTTGGTGTCACCAGGCCTTTGCTTCCCCCACTAGTTACTCTTCTGAAGGGGCAGAGCTGAAGAAGGTGGAAAAGAAAAGCTACAAGGGAGAACAAAGCTGGAGGACACAAACGCTGAAGTATGAGATGGCCAGGTTTGGGGCTAGTTAGAAACAAAGACAGTGAGGTAATTAATGCTTTCATCTTCTCCATGAACCGTTGAGACTCTTCTGTCAAGTGGTACTACTGCCTACTGCGTGGGTTTTTCTATATGTATTATAGATAAGGCCTGACTTGAATCACGGGATGATTGTCAAAAAATTGCGTCTGAGTTGTGGACAAGCCATGGAAAATTGCAGAAAAGTAATATTATTTTTCTGCGATTTTCCACTGTCAGCCACCCGGGGCTGAGAGCAGGGGCTCCTGCTGTCAGCCCCACATACGGTGTAGCTCCCACTGCCAAAACTACGGTGGAAGCCTAATATTGCGGAATTCGCAATTTCCACAATATTGCAAGTTAAGTAGGGCCTTAATAATAGACATTTACATAGTATCTTTCATCCAAACTCCCCAGAAGCACTCAACAAAGTGTACAATCTGTAGACGACAGACACAGCAATCACTCTACCCACTGTTGAAATTCAGGGAGGCAACATAATAACGGTTTCAGAGTGCACACCACTACTCAGCTGCTAGGACAGGAAATCAAGACTAACACATCCAAATGAAACTGCCTAGGGAATCTAGAGTGGCAGAATGTAATTATAATCATGCAGGGTAAACATTCCTATTCTGGCAGAAAAAACTGCCCTGGGATTGTTTATGATGATAAGTGGTCAAAATCTTAGTTTTATGTCTCGTTTGAAAGAGCCCATTTCAAGAGAGACACCCGGCTGGAGCTGGCTCCCTTTGGTGACTCAAAAGTGGCATGGAACCAACCAAATCATCAATACCATTTGCTGAAGAACCTGGGCTTTTACTAGAATTTCCCATCCAAGGACTGACCTAACCCAACCATAGGAAATTTAATGGGATAGCCCTTATTTAACATTCACGTCCATCGCAGAGGAGTTCTTCATCTAATGAGTGACTGAGGAAGCCACAAACATAATGCAACAGATCAGAAGAGAACAAGATAACTCTGTTAAAGTGATTTCTCCCCAAGTGGGAAGATTCAGTCAGTGGGCTGTGCACTAGCAGAAGACACTGCAGTTCAATTCCTAGGTCAATCCTTTACTCTTAAGCACATAAGCAGGGAAGGACCCCTCATCTGTTACTTTCTGGGTTTGCAAGGGCCAGGAGCAAGCATCTCAGGTCACTTTGTAGCACGGTGAAGTGATTTCAATTAAGACAATGTAATTAACTGATTTAAAGCATGTGCATTTTATTTTTTTAAAACAAACTATTTAAATCAGGTTGAGATTCTGTAAAACTAATTTGAAAATGTGTGCTACTGCAAATTTACATAAATATGTACAATGAACTAGATAATAAATGCTGGGTTTTTAAAAATGCTGTTACTGCTAGGGGATTTTAATTGTACAAAATTGCTATATGGAAAAAACCTCAAAATATTGAAAATGGAGGCTCTTAGCCTGCAAAAACTTGGGCATAGAACTTTAGAAACTTTAGTCACACAAATAGTCGCACTGACTTCCATTACTCAGATGCTTGAAGTTAAGCACATGCATAGAAGTTTGCAGTCTCTGAAGCTAAAACTGTATTTCCATTAAAAACTTCTCTTAGAAGCAATTTTGTATTGAAGTGACAAAGATTTTGACACTATGTTACCAATGAAAAGTTATTTATACTTTCAATATACACCTCTACCCTGATATAACGCGACCTGATATAACATGAATTCGGATATAACGTGGTAAAGCAGTGCTCCCGGGTGGGGCAGGGCTGCGCACTCGGGTGGATCAAAGCAAGTTCAATATAACGCGGTTTCACCTATAAAACAATAAGATTTTTTGGCTCCCGAGGACAGCGTTATATTGGGGTAGAGGTGTATTAGCAAACTTATTGTGAACTTTTTAATACACATAAGTGAAAAGTTACAAAAATAGAGTCGGTACCTAGATTTATGTACCTACTGGTGGGATTTTCAAAAGCACCTAAGCAACTTGGAGAGCACGTCCCAGTTACTTCAAAATAGCAAACCCCTAATGAAGGAGTATAGTTTGGTCAAAGCATTTCAAGCTTTCTTGACTTTTAGGTTGTGAGAATGTTACTGAGGCCCTACACATGTTTTTTTTTCAGCATAGATGAGCATTTTAATCGTGGAACCTCCTTAGCAGAAAAAAATAACTATGTAAAATCTGAAATCCAACTAACAGTTAAGAAATGAATTAAAGAAACAATTACAAAAAAACCATTTTAGTGATTAAAGGCCATTAAATAGGAAGAAAGTAAAAAACCAGCAATGCATTATAAAAAGACCATTTTTTAAAAAAATCATAATTTAAAACAAAAAATATATTTCTGATTTTTTTTAACCAAGATTTTCACCCACCCTGCTTTGCAGTAAACCCTCCTGGTTAATTGAGGAGCAGCACTGATGGACCGTGAAGGCATCTGCATCCAACCCTTTCCACTAAAGGAATGTTACAATGATAGAGGGTGTAAATGCAGGGAAAATGGATGAGAATCTTCCCTCTGGATCCTCTCACTCCATTGAACAAAAGAGCACTAAATTATCTTCCCACACTATAAAGGTAGCTTGGGTACAGTCACTAGCCCTCTCTGACCCTCAACCCAACCTTGAGCCAGGCAACAATGAAAATTATCCCTTTCAGACAACCTTACTCCCCACAAAAATTTAAGCCAGCCTTCTCTGGGACTCTAACCTCTTCTAACCCCTGGTCCAACTAATTGCAGTGCGTAGATTTCAATCCAGTGCACGCTTCATCAGGATCTTCCCTCACACAGTGGGATTGAGACCTGTCAAACACTCTTCTGCTCAGTAAGTGGTCACATGGCTGGTTCTGGAGTAATTTTTTATTTCCCTGTGGAATGGATGAGATTTTCTACATTGCTCTCACCTAGCAGGGAACATGCAGTCATGCTCACGGTACAACTTGTTCTTGATGATCTGGTAGTGTGTCCCAAGCTTCCGGCTAACCACATCAGACAGCAGCTCCTTGGAGATGCCTCCTTGAAAGGGAGCCAAGTCCTGCTCCCTAACACTGAGAAAGAAGAGACACCATCTTTCATTAGACACATTAGGGAAGATATTACATTCCCAGTTCTCATGTTTCCTAACTTTACTCTGATGGCTTTCTTGTCTTCCAAGTACTCCACTGTGCAGGCTGCACATTTTGATTCTTCCTTCTCTTCCCACCACTGTCTTCATTTAAAAGCGTGGTGCTGTTTAGAGGTATCAGATAAACATGGGCAGAGACTAAAGCCCTTATCCACAGGATTGTTAAAGCACAGGAAGCCAGTGATGCAATCCTGCTCTGGAGGGGCCATCAGCAGGAGGGAAAAAGAAGCGTTTAGAGTAGACTATGGTCTAGTTAGTCACCTGCTTTACTGCTGATGCTGCTAACAAGGAGAACAATTAGGAAGGTAGCTTTTGTGTGTGAACGTCCCTCCTCTAGGAAACAGCAAGAACCACCAACTAATTTTTTTAGAAGGCCATCAATAGTGTTTCCTTTAATACTAGTTTTCCCTCCTTGGTTGAGAGTATGATAGCTTAGCTCTCAGCCACTTCACAGTTACACCCACCTATCAGTGCATGGCAAGAGTATTTTCTCTCTAGTGCCAGAGGGCCCCTCAAGCAACCAGGAAAACATGCCCTCACCTTTGGTAGCAACTGCAATTCTCCCTTATACATGGTCTGTAGCCCTCCACTGCTCTGTCAATCTGGTCGATGAAATGTTTCCATTTTGTACCTGGAAGAAAGAAAGAAGAAAAAGACTTAATATATATAGTACATCCATTATATTATCACAGCAGCTACCAGGAGATGAATGGGTCTTCCAGGCCATGAAAGCCAGCTGGTATGATGACAGCAATGGTGTGTGTCGAACACCACAGACCACTTCTGTACTACTCTTATCCATGTGTCTAACACATTGCATGGTGGTGCTGCCTCTGGGTGTGAGAGGGAGTTGAATGTCCATGTTTATTCAATTCATGACTTCTCCATTGAAACTGTCAGCAAGGGGGTGCCAGAGGTGACAGTGGTTCTTTTTATGTGGATTCCTCAATCCAGACTGAAAGAACAGACTCAATTCACATAAGCCACTGAACAGGCATTAGGTAGCAATGACTCTGGTCACTGCTAGAGAGAGCTGGATTTGAACCTGTGGTTTAAAGGAAAGTATTTTTACTTGCACATGCTACCTAGTTATAACATGATCCAATGGCTAGAAATTGAAGATAGACAAATTCAGACTGGAAATAAGACATCAATTTTTAAGGGTGAGAGAAAATAACCACTGGAACAATTTACCAAGGGTCATGGTGGATTCTCCAACACTGACAATTTTTAAATCAAGATTGGATGTTGTTCTAAAAGATCTGCTCTAGGAATTATTTTGGAGAAGTTCTATGGCCTGTGCTTTATAGGAGGTCAGACTAGATGATCACAATGGTCCCTTCTGGCCTTGGAATCTGTGAATCAGCTCTCCTTTGATTTTCCCCTGCTTCTGAGAGGGGCAGAGAGAAAGCTCAGTAACATCTGCCCCTTACTCTCCTAGGTACCAGAGACCAAATCTTGGATTCTTGTCGAGGCATTGTCCTTACTTAACCAAACATCTAGATAAAGGGACATGTGTGATGTAGGTGCTGTACGTTACCAGTACTACTTCTAAGCAACTGGTAAATATGCATAGAGCCATCTCAAGAAGTAGCACTCTGCACTAGGTGGGCTACTCTCCTATTATAATTGTAAAATACCTCTGTCACTAGTTGGGCTAGCCTTTTAAGGGGAGTGAGGCTCATCCCGACCTGTGCCTAGTTTTCCACCTCCCAGGTGATGAGTATGGATTTGGCTGGTGGTTGGGTCATGTGGTCAGGCACCACAGGATGGTAGCCTGGGGGTGAGGCTTCATATAAGAGGGATCCTGCTTTCTCAGGAATGAGAGAGCAGGAGTCAGGGTAGGTCTTTTCAAAGAAGCCTAAAGTGGGTTGGCTGGCAGAGGTACCCTGCTTAGAAAAGTCTGGGGAGCTGAGGCCTGATATAAGGGTAAAGAGTAGATACAGACCTACAAGGAGGCTCCTGTGGGTGGATCCAGAGTAAACCCAGGGTCAGAGAAGAAGCTCTTTATACCAGCTGGTTGGAGCTACTTGCAATAAAGAACAGCAGCAAAACTCTTAAGAGGGAAATAGGAGTCCAGGAGAGGCATCATGAAGTGCTGAGCCTGGAGAAGTCTCTGGCTTTAAGTTAAACTACTTTATACTAATAAATCAGACCCCAGAGTGGACAGTAGCTTCATTTGGATATAGTAGCATGTACTTCCTGTCCTAAACTCGCCCTTAGTGTTATTGTGTGCTGCTGAACAACTGCCATATTCCACCTTCAGCAGTGGGTGAAGTGATTGATTTATATATAGTTTGCAAAAGTATTTTGGGAGACTTCTGGTGCTGTGCAGAGGCTCTATACAGAATACTTTTTTGTATTATAGAAAGACTCAGAGACAGATTCATGATGGGTGCCATATACATAACACAGTAAATGACAGTCCCTGTCCCAAAGACCTTACATTCTAATTAAGTAACAGAGGTAACCAGTCTCCTCTTTCCACCAGCAAAGGAACTGCTTCTAGAAACCCTGGTTTGAATTCTTCTTTAGTGACAAGTTTGTTTAGAGCAACACGATTGTGATTTTACACGACCAGGAAGTACTTAATAAGATCTCTGAAAAAGCCCAGGCAGGTATGAGAGGTGCAGGAAAACTAGGGATGCTAAGCCTGACTAATAGTGAGCATACAGAAACAAGGCTGTCTCTGGAGTACCCCTTCCACTGCCTCCTGGGCACCTCTGTTCTAATATGTATCTTGAGACTAGCTAAGTGCACCATTGGGACACGGCCGACCCTCGCAGCCCTCTGCCTGCCTGTGCTGTACGCACCGCATACACCAACCTATCCTCACCCAACCACACCCCCATCTCAGGACAGGCAAGACCTGTCCCACGGGGGCCAATGTGTACAGCCCTAGCAGCACGTTTCCTACCCCAGAAGTACGTTCCTCATTCTAGGGGCAGGCGGCCGTGCAGGGCCGGGGCGCTACGCGGCAGAGAGCATCTGAGCAGGGTGGGTGGGTCACGGAGGGCTGCGAGGAGGCGGAGGGAGCTTGCACAGTGACCAGCAGGAGGCTGATGCAAACGGAAGGGGCAGCCTCAAAAGCGGCACCTAGGCGGGCAGAAGAGCCCACACGGGACCCGCCTGCAGGAGGAGATGGGGGCGGAGATGCAGGGGCCCGGGGCGGAGAAGGGACGGAGGAAAAGCCCGGGCAGGGGAGGCACGGATCCGGGAGAGGAAGAGCACGTAGCACAGCTGGGGCAGAACGACTGAGAGCCAGAGGCGGCAGCGGGCAAAGCAGGACGGGTCCCGGGGCTCTGGGGGAAATACCCCGCTCCCCAATGCGGGGGGGCGGGGGAGTTGGTGCTGCTGGGAGGGACCCCCGCCCCGATCTCAGCTCTCACCTGCGGCGCTGCTCCCCGGGCTGAGGACCAGCTGGGACAAGGCAGCCACCCGCAGCGTCCACGCCACCAGCAGCCCCATTGTGCAGCCCGGCGGGCAGTCGCCGCCCACTCACTGCGCGTGCGCGCCCCCAGCCGGCCCTTCCACCGGGCCGCCGGCTTATTCAAGTCAAAAAGAAGTCGGGGGAGCGGAGGGCGAAAAGCGCCCCGCACAAAGATGGCCGCCGCAGCGGGGAAGGCGGCGGCGCGCCCCACACAAATATGGCAGCGCTAGTCCATTCCACATCGGCCCCATCGCTGCTGTGCATCCGGGACAAACTCGCTTTGCCTGCTGGGAGTTGTAGTGCCGGACGTTTGCACATTCAATCTCAGAGGGATTTGGGTGCCGCTCTGGTGCGTCCCCATCCTCCCGCCCGCTCTCAGCCCTGGGCAGGTGCTCACCCAGACCACAGCCCCTCCCTGCCCAGGGGTGACTGCGGTGTGGGTCGCAGCCCTGGAGCCCCTCACAAACCCTGCTGGCTTGGATGTGTGCAGGGAGCATGTGAACGCCACCTGTGAGGTGGGTGGGAATTGCCCTCTCCAGGGCCAGCTCCCGGCACCAGCCCAGCAAGCAGGTGCTTGGGGCGGCATGTCCAGCTCTTTGGCGGCAATTCGGTGGTGGGTCCCTCACTCCCTCTCACAGCAAAGGACCCGCCACCGAATTGCCGCCGAAGACTGAAGAGGCGGCGGTAGAGCAGATCGCGATCGTGGCTTTTTTTTTTTTTTTCTTTTTGCTGCTTGGGGCGGCAAAAAACCCTGGAGCCGGCCCTGGCGGTACAGTTTGTATGTGGGGGTGCTAAGAGCCATCGAACCAAACCGTAAACCCTGTATATGATGGAAACCACTTCACACCAGCGGGTGCAGCAGCACCCCTAGTTCCAGCACCTATGCCCTATCTCCCCAATAGGGTGACCAGATGTTCCAATTTTATAGGGACAGTCCCGATATTTGGGACTTTATCTTATATAGGTGCCTATGACTCCCCACCCCATCCCGATTTTTCACACTTGCTGTCTGGTCACTCTACTCCCCATAGGTCACTGCACAGGGGAAGAAAGGGGGTGAGAGCCAGGGCTGAGGGATTCATTTGCTTGAAGCTAGTGGCTGGACAGTGCACTAGTGCTACTACTGCTGGAAGTCTGTGTCCATTTCTGGTGTCAACCAAGAAGGAAATTGGTAAATTGGAAAGAATTCAGAGAAGAGCCCCAAGAATGAGTAAATAATTAGCAAACATGTCTTATAGTGAGAGATTCCAGAAGCTCAATCAATTTACCTTAACAAAGAGAAGGTAAAGGGGTGACTTGATCATTCTATAAGTACCTACATGAGGAACACAAATTTGATAATGGGTTCTTCAGTCTAGCAAACAAAGGTATAACAAGATCCAGTGGCTAGAAGTTGAAGCTGACAAATTCAGACTTGAAATAAGGCACACATTTATAACACTGAGGGTAATTAATTATTGGGAAAACTTAACAAGAGTTGCGGTGGATTCTCCATCACAGGCTGTTTTTAAAATCAAGATTAGATCTTTTTCTCGGTCAGACAGGAATAAATTCAGAGATGTTCTCTAGCTTGTGTTATGCAGGAGGTCAGACTAGATGATCACAAGTGATCCCTTCCAGTCTTAGAGCTTGTCTTCATGTATAGCACAGCAGTGGCGCAGCTGTGCCGCTGTAGTGCTTTACTGATGATGCTACTATGCTAACAGGAAAGATTCTCCTGTTGGTGTAGTTAATTCACCTACCTCAGAGGCAGTAGCTATGGCCACAGGAGAAGTTTTCCCATCAACATAGTGCTGTTTATATTTGGGGTTAGGTCGGTATAACTATGTCGCACAGGGGATATGGATTTTTCGCACCCTGAACAATGTAATTATACCAAGAAAAGTCTGTTGTGTAGAGCTGGCCTTATAATTTATGTAGCTGTGAACTTGCTACCTATTTTTAAAAGTGCCAACCAATTTGAGAAGGCTGCATTACTGTTTTGAAAGCCACTTTTTTTGTTGGAAACCATTAGAGATAAAAATATTTTGAGAATGATGCCTTGTCCACAGTGTCTAGCAATGGCCTGTGTAACTATGTTATCTGAAACCGTTTTGAAGTATTCTGTTAATTATGGTGCAACTTGAATACATAAGGGAAGCAATGCATCTTCCTCGAAGGATGTTACAATCTGGATAAAAAGTTTCAGAAAATAGTCAACTTTTTAGATTAACATTGGCCACTCCCTCTCCTTTTTTTTTTCGCCCTTAACCATCCTTTATATGTGCTTCTGACCCTGACTATAGACAAATATGGAAAACCCGAGATAGATAAGGCAGTCTCAGAGCAGATAGGAACTACCTTATTTTTTGAAATCCGGGAGAGTGGGATTGCGGGAAATATAGTAATGTTGTGGTCCTTGCCTAGGGCAAAGCAAGCTAGGAAGTCAGGGAAATATATGAATCCTGTCCTCTCCCAAGAGCAGGTCTACATTACAGGTGCTACAGTGGTGCAGCACCATAGTATAAATGCTTCCTACAGTGATAGAAGGGTTTTTCTATCTGTGTAGTTAATCCACCTCCCTGAGTGGCAGAAACTATGTTGATAGAAGAATTCTGCCATCAATCTAGGTGTGTTTACACTGGGGGTTAAATAGGCTTAACTATGGTGCTCAGGGGTGTGAATTTTTCACACTTCTGAGTATTGTATCTATGTTGCCCTAACTTTTAAGAGCAGACAAGTCCTAAGTACAGAAACCTGGAAGGAGGTAAGTTGTACTGAGGGACTTGCCCAAAAATTATCGGTATGTACAACAAGGTTTTTCATTGTTTTTCCTTTTGCTTTGTAATTTTTTTTCTTAAATGCAGGTATCTCTGACACTGGTCTCATCTGATTTCTAAGAAACTACAGAGAAGCTGAGAGAATGCAGCAAGGAAGCATCAGGAATGCTCTGAACAAGCACGTAGTGTGAGGTCCTGGAAAGCATAGAGAGAGAGCTTTTGGGACAGGTTCTGGCTAAAAGAAGTACGGGACTATGAGGTTTGGGGCTGTGAGCAAGGAAATGGTCTCCTGTTGTTTAGCTCCTCCCATGTTCAGGGAAACAGAATGTTGTACATTCTCTCTAAATGAACAAGATTGCATTAAAGGTACCTGAACCCATCATAGATTTCTTCTAACTGGAACAACCTGCAGGGCCCCAAACTGTGACTAACCACTTAGGTCAAAAGTGGTAACATTACCTACAGTGAGAAATTGGAAAATCTAAGGCATTCCTCATATGCTGATCCAAAACTCTTCTTGGCATATGAGCCTCCCTGAAAAAATTCATTAGATCTGGAAAAGAATCTACTCCTCTCAATGGTCGTTGTCAAGAGCAGTCTTCTTGCTTTCTGTTTAAGCAGAATCAATTTTTCTGTTCCTCTTCTAAGCTGTTATTGTTATAGCTGTGCAAGTGACGTGAATAGTCCTAAAAATTAAGAACATAAGAATGGCCATACTGGATCAGTCAGAGGCGTAGGGAAACCCAGAGCAGAGGGTAGCATCACTGACACCTTGGCTAATAGCCATTAATGGACCTATCCTCCATGAACCTATCTAATTCTTTTTTTAATCCAGTTATAGTTTTGCCCTTCACAACATCCCCTGGCAATGACTTCCATACATTGACTGTGCATTGTGTGAAGAAGTATTTCCTTTTATTTGTTTTAAACCTGCTGCCTTTTAATTGTGGTGGCTAGGCTTATAAATCTTACAAAAGCTTGAGAACGCAAGCATAACGTGAATGCCTTAGATCTTTGTCACCTATATAGTTGCCCTAGACCCCGTCTCTCCCTGGGTCTCCCTACACATCTGATCCAACTGCTATATTACTATTAATAGTGTTTTCTCTGCTTGTCTCCCATTTCAAGTTCCAGAACATATTTCCCCATTGTTTCCTCTGATCACCTACATGTGGCATCCATGTCCTGTGTCAATGTTCTCATTGTGGTTGCCTCTCATAGGTTGCGTGCCAACTGTCACACAGCCAGTAGGACTGTAGTAAATGGCTCTGCAGCAGAAGGTTGTCATTTGCAGTGCTCTCTTTTAGGCAGACAGCAGAAGCTGTAGCCAGCAGAGATAGTCAATAGCCACTAAGTCTTTCCAGGGCTCAACTCATTTGAGGTAAATCTACCTTCATGGTCAAGTTTAAGACGAAACTCCTGTGAAGCTACAGATATACACTTCCCCACGCCCTCCAGCTTTATGTAATGAAAGTACCTCAGGTCATTGGTGTTTGTTTTTGGAACATGCAGCTTTTCTTAAGCTTGGAGCCTTTCCAAAATGACTTGGCTGTGAACTTAATTGGAACCCCTTAATTCTCATTTCAAATACCAACCTTGCCTCACCTTCCCTCCTCTCCCCAATTTCCCTCTAAGCCTGGAGCTTTGTGGAAGGAACATCTGGATGTTTCAAACATCATTCCTCCCACAGTTTTTCTGCCAGGACAAGTACCAGCAGAAACCCATTTTCATTATGCTCCATCTGCCTGGAGCAGAAAAGCTGTTGGCTGTAAACCTGCAGTGTGCAATGTCCTTGCCCAGATAGTCATTATGGCACAGAAGATGGGGGCTTGGGGAAGAATTCTGAGACCTCAGGGCCCAATAGAGGAAAAAGCTATAGGTAGTGCCTTGCTGCCAAATCCAGATCTTGAGTCTCTTCCAAATTCTGGGATCCTGGATTCACTCCTCATTCCTGGCATCTGCTGTGCAAAAAAGATTCCCTCTCTCTTTGTCCCTTACATCAGGCTGTATTGAACAGCAAGTCCTAGGTATGCTGTTTGGTTCCTCAAAGAAGGACAGGCCTTTCCTTCAGCCCTTGATCTTCATTCATTATCATGGGCCTTTTGGTGTTACATAGTACTGCCACCCCCAACAGTTCAAAACTCATGATTCAGATGCCCCCCAAAATGAGATTTTTTAAAGAAAACCATTGTGATTCTAGTTTTCAGACTCTTGTATGTATGGGGGGTGGGGGAGATGGTGACACCTACTGTTGTCATCTCTCAATTTACAGTAAGTAAAGTGACTTATTTTGGGGAATGGGAAGGAGGCCACTGTGGGAGCTCTGAATGGAAGATCCAACTGAGATAAAATTACAAACTTGCCTTAAATACTGCCTGATAGTGTAGAGGGCTTCAAACCACAAATTTCCAATTACTTCTCTGCACGCCCAGCCCCACATCTGCCCCTTGATCTCTGTGCACCTTGTCTCCTCCTTGGCTCTTAACCTCCCCACCACCCCCCCTCGCCCTGAGGTGGCATGCGGGGCACCTGCAGAAATTCTTCACCCCTCACTCCTAGGCCTGGTGTTGTCTAGCTAGAGAAGAGCTGCCCACCCCCATTTTTTTCTTTTTTCCACAAGAAGAGAGGAGGAAGCGAGCCTCCCTGAGCTGCTGGTTCGCTCAGCTTGCTCCCCTCTTGGGACAATGGTATTGGCTGCTCCTTCCCCCTACCCAAAAACTTCTGTGGGTCCTGGGGCGAGAGCTCTGCCTGCCAAAGGCATCAGCTATGATTAGCTGTGCTTCTCCAGGATCCAGGGAAGTAAGGAAGGGAACCAATAGGAGGCCCTTCCATCTTGGTAGGTCTGAAAAATCAACATGAGCAAAGAACTTCTTTCTCTCTCTCTCGCCGAGAATGCCTGCAGTAATGGCCAAGATCTTAGCAACAAACTGTGAGAGTTGATAACACCTGTTGCACCTAACCTGTGAGAACATTAACAAGTGACCTTCATCTGTTACTGGCATTGTTTGTTGGACTGAATGATGCCCTTTTTGGAACGTCCACTTGTGCACTGGGTTTTCCTGAATTACCAGCATTTGGCTATGACTGGTTCTTGTAGCTCCAGATGGCTGCCAGTGCCTGATTATCTGTCTCTGGCCAGCTGGCAGCACGTTCCTAGGAAATCTTCTGAAACATGCTTGATGAGAAAGGAATTGTTAGCAGGACAATGCTGGAGAAGAAGCTGATACCATTTAAAAGAGCAGGCAGATGAGCTCTCTGATGCATGCAGAGCTATTACCACTTGTAAACATCTTCTGGCAAACTTGACCTATGGTCAACAGACCAGTGGTCCAGGTGGACTATTAACACACAGAGGTAAAGGTTTATCATCACAAATATCTGTGCCATGGTAAGGATTCTAAATCATGTGTGATCCCATTAACAAGTTAGACTAGGCTAGATGTTATCATACAACCAAACATTTAGTAAGTTATTTGGTATGTTTTATCAGCTTGATATATGGCATATCTGTATTGTCTGATTTGTCTTTACAGTCACTTCTATTTCAGTGTTTTAAAAGTGTTTTTGTATGTTGTATCTGTATACAAAAACAGCATGAGAGCAACTAGGAAGTGACGGGATCCCCGGGGTACAACCTGGAACTGGGGTACCACTATGCCCCTTAACTCTCTAGCCTGGGCTATCTCTCACAAGGCTTTTCTAGTGACAACAGCTAACGCCCTCCAGGCGCTGTTATGACTCAGTACAATAGCATGTAATAGAATTTAGCCCGACACCAGCTAAATTGCATGAATGCTCCCTGAGCCACTCACAAATCTCACAGAGAAAAGCACCAGCAAATCTCCCAAGCCCCCAGCCTTGCACCCCAGGACTGTATCATCTTGCCTTGGTCAGAAGCCTGACCAGTGTAAGTTCATTACCCAGTCCGCCCCTCCCTCAATGTGGTGAGGACACACACCAGCCCTTTGTAAACTGAGCTGAGATTTTCCAAGCACTTCAACCAAATCACACGCTGTTTTAGGTAAAATATAAAACAGATTTATTAACTACAGAAAGAAATATTTGAAGTCATTATAAGTGGTAGGCACAAGAGGTCAGACATAGTTACCAAAGAAAATAAAAGGTCAGAATAAGCATGGAGTCTAAATCCTGAACCTTATTAGACTAACAGTATTTGGATTAAGCAGTTTTTCCTCACCCCACTGGATGTTACAGGTAGGTTACAGTCCTTAGTATACAGGCTTTCCCTTTAAGCTTGGGACCAGTCTCCTCAGTCCAAGTCATTGTCTTCCCCAGAATTCTTGCTGTTTCCAGTGTAGGTGGGGGAGGAGAAATGTAGAAGCATGATGCCACTGTCCCCTATTTTATATCCTCAGTCCATGTGCCTGAAAAATACTAGCCCAGATACATCCTGATGGGCTTTGCTGAGTCACATTTGCTGAGCAATCCCCCATCATGTGATGCTTGTGCAGCATTCTTACAGCATTGTAAATCCCTTGTTTACAACTCCCATGCTGATTAATTATCATTTAACACCTTCCTGGGAGTGGATCACCTCCTTTGTTTTCACTGGCAGTGGACACCCCTCAAATTTACAACATATTCAGTAACAACCATACAACAAAATCTCAAAATATGTATGTCAAGGCTGATTCCCCACTCTGGCACTTTGAGTGCAGAAGATGGGGGCCTGCAAGGATTTTAAAAATTAATACTGGCCACTCAAGGCTGGTATTAAACTCCCAAGATCACAGCTTCTCTCTGATCTTGGATGGGTAGACGCTGCCACCACCCAAGTGCAAAAAACAACAACCTCTTTTGAGAACCCAGGAAGGAACACTTGGGAATTCCTTCCTGTGGGGTACCCTCAAGCCCTTTCACTCCCCCTGCCTGGGAAGAGCTGAAAAAAAAAAGGAAATCAGCTGTTGCCACCAGCTAATTAAACAACATATACACAAATCTCTTGGGACACAAAACCCCAATCCTGTTCTTAAAAAAGGTAAATTTTATCAAAACCAAAAAGAAAGAAAATACATCTGGAATTTAGGCTTTTGCCAGATTAAAAAACCTCACTTACAAAATTTAAACATCAAGAATAACCTTCTTGAGGTCCAGCTTAAAGGTTACAAGCAAAACAAAAAAGCATTTGGGGTTAGCACAGAGGAGTCCACAACCTTACAGAAAATAAAAGAAATAAACCTAATTGCATCTTTCTAGACATCTCCTAATCTACTGACATATTTGGGTAGTTCTGGGTATAATCTGATGATTTCCATACCTGGCAAAAAGTTTTTTACAGCAGTCATAGCCCTGACTTTGCTCTGTCCCCTCTCTCCGGAGAACAACCACAGAACAGAAAGGGAAAGCTTTTTTCCCAATTTTAAAAAGTTCTAGCCCTCCCATTGGCTCTTTTGGTCAAGTGCCCACTCCTTTCCTTTTAGCTGTGGGCTTGTTAACCCTTTACAAGTAAAGCAAGTAGAGAACAAACACCAAGATGGATTCCATAGCCAATTGGCTGGCTGGGTGTCCACAAAAGGGAGCCATCCCCCTCTCATTTATCACAATGTATATCGTTAGTGTGTATGAAATGACCAGAACAATGGGTTCTAGCAGATCATGATCTTTCATATGATATCTTACATGGCATGCTTTGTATGAAATATATCATAATTATGTGACAGGGTGAATATGGGGGTTCCAGTGTGCTGCTTTGAGGTACAGGGTGCCACATGGGTATCTCTTCAATTTTTTGGAGAAGGACAAGAAGTTTATAACACTGGGTTGTTCCAGAGATCTCTTAATTTCCCTGTAGTTGCTAAGCTTTATTATTTTATTGTAATTTGAAACTTCACTGACCCAACCTTGGAGCACCAATGAGTTCGGGGAGTTCTATAAACTTGTATTGCAAATCTTCAGGCCAGAGATCACCTGTGGGTCACCTCTCAATTGCAACCAGGGAGGGAGTCAGCCCTGCAGCACAATTCTAACTAGTACGAGTGCAGTGTGAACTTGTTCACTTTCTGTTATGGAGATGATGATCCTAATTATGGCCTAATATTGGTACAAACAACTGCACGGCCAATATATCTTTTCCCTATGTGCCATCTGCACTTATTTGGTTTTCTTTCCCTCTTACAGATGTAAGGCTACAATGAATCAGTGGAACATTTTGTATGTGGTATTCATTGTTTATGTTGAAACACTTGCCTCCATTCAGTCATCTTCAAGGGAGGTGCACTAATATCTCTGATAGGATGGCAGACTCTTGGCCTCTGCTCAGGCATGCAGGGCTCTTCTGTTGAGACTTCTTGATACCCAGGGATTAAACTCTGCATAGAGATGCAGAGGTATGTTTTTGTTGAGTCAGTCTGGAGTTACAAGCAGGTGTATCCATCTAGCTCCATTCTAGACATGTAAGAGGGGGTGAAGTTTCACTCTGAAGCAGAGGGAACTTGAGACTGAGGTCCCTCCGGGAAACTATGGGAACATCTGAATGTGGGGCAAAAGCTTAGCACAATGTTTATGGGTTTTTTTAAGCTGTTACGTTTGGGCCATGCCCTGTATGTGTATATAGCTTCTATTCAGAACAAGGGGCAACTCCAACTGTTAGTCAGACTTCTACTATAGGAAGTGCTGCTTTTGCTGTGTAGCATGTGTGCTAATAAAATTATCAGTTTCTTCATAACTGTACATACTTTCTCATTAGCAGAGATCTGTTCTGAAGTTTGAGACACAGAAGATAGTACACCAAAAGCTGTGTTATCTGGCACTTTACCACCTGGAAAGCTCTATAAATGGGCATTTCTGATCTTCATTGAAAGTCTGGTTTATTGTCCAGTTAGCGCGGGGCCGGCAGCCTCACTACCTGGCTCCACGTGGCTCTCCAGAAGTGGCAACATGTCCCTGCTTCTCCTACATGGAGGAACAGCCATGAGGGGTCTGGAGTGTGACCTGTTCCCAGGCGGAGGCATGGCAGGCATCTCTGCGCACTGCCTCCGCCCACAGGCGCTGCCCCTGCAGCTCCCATTGGCCAGGAACCAGCTGCAGAGCCAGCGTTTGGGGCAGGGCAGGGACAGCATGCAGAGCCGCCTAGCCACACCTCCACCTGGGAGTAGCAGGGACATGTCGCCACTCGCGGGGAGCTGCCCGAGGTGAGTGCCAGCGGGATCCGGCACCCCGCACCTCCTCCCACACCCCAACCCCCTGCCCCGAGCTCCCTCCCGCACCCAAACTCCCTCCCTCTTAGTTAACTGGAATTTTTTATTTATCGGCACCTCCCATTCCCCCAACATGCTGGATACCAAAGCTTTTACTGTACAAATAAAAGTTTCAGACTTGTTCCTGAAATCTGTCTGGCACCTTCTCAGATACCACTCTCCCATTGCACATCAGTTGCAATGCTCCAATGCTAGGCTTCAGTCTGAAGAAATGTCATCTTGCAAAGCACACTTAGCATGCTTATGGAAGTAGGAAGTAACACAACTAAATGGGATGTCTGTTATAACCTAAACATCTCTATTAGCCAACTCTGCCAGGAAAATGGAAGCACTGTAATCCTTAATATGTATCATTCTTTATGTGTCTGAGCACTGACTTCATTCAGAGACTGATCTGAGATGTCAAGTTACAGAAACACATCATTTACTTTATTTGAAGCACTCACGTTCCTTAAGACCAAGCTGACACCAGACACAGACACATAGTACAATTTTCCAGCCAGCTTACAGTATCAGTCTCTGAAATAAACATGCCAGTTCACGGAATGTTGCTTTTTCCAATTTTTCAGGCTGAAACCATTATCATTTAGTTGTTCTAAACTAAACTAGAACTCTCCTTGCTTTCTCAAGTCATGGAACCCTTTAAGCGAAGAGAAACAGCTAAAATGTGGGGAAAGCCTGGACATCAATAGTCCAAATTTAAAGCTTCACCTAGCTAAGTGCTGAATTTTAGTCATAAATAAGGCATTCTAATACTGTGTGGAATCCACGGTGAAAGTGTCAAGACATGGAAACAGAATCTAGAGAACACAGTGCTCCAGGAGTCATTGTATTGATTCCTGAGACGTATTTGTTATCTCACTTGAGTAAATCTGCTATTTTACTTAGCATACACTCCCAACAAAGGTGGGAGCACTATGGAGTCTACATATGCATGACATGGAAGCAGCATAGCTCAGGGAATAGTACACTGGACTGCACTTCTGGAGACGTGTTCTATTTCCAGCCCTCTCACTAGCCTGTTGTGTGATCTTGGGGGAGTTGCTTCACCTCTGTTAACTTCCTCCCTTAGGGTATGTCTACACTACGAAATTAGGTCAATTTTGTAGAAGTCGATTTTTAGAAACTGATTTTATACAGTCAATTGTGTATGTCCACACTAAGTGCATTAAGTTGGTGGAGTGCATCCTCACTACCGTGGCTAGCATTGACTTACAGAGCATTGCACTGTGGATAGCTATCCCACAATTCCCACAGTCTCCGCTGCCCATTGGAATTCCGGGTTAAGCTCCCAATGCCTGATGGGGCAAAAACATTGCTGAGGGTGGCTTTGGGTACATGTCGTCAGGCCTCCCTTCCTCCGTGCCTCCCTCCCTCCATGAAAACAATGGCAGACAATTGTTTCATGCCTTTTTTCCTGGGTTACCTGCGCAGACGCCATACCACGGCAAGCATGGAGCCCGCTCAGCTCACCGTCACCATATGTCTCCTGGGTGCTGCTGGCAGACGCGGTACTGGATTGCTACACAGCAACAGCTCCTTGCCTTAGCGGCAGATGGTTCAGTAAGACTGATAGCCGTTGTATGTCTCCTGGGTGCTCCTGGCAGATCTCGGTGAGGTCGATCGGGGCACCTGGACAGACATGGCTATCCTCCTCTTAGAGCACCGAATGGGAGCCAGAGACTCCAGGTCATTCTCTTCTTTAAGTTTCGTCTCATGGAGATTCAGTCCTGCCTGGAATATCACGCAAGCTGGAGGCTTCTGCCTCAGGCTGCTCTCCCAGCCGGCAGCACTGCATAGTCGCACCTATCCCAGCCTACCCCTTGCTCCCATGGCTCTTGAGGCCTGGACTGTATTAAGGAGCAGTTCACCTATAGGCTGAGCAAGTGCAGAATGGTGGTAGAATGTGCCTTTGGATGTTTAAAAGCTCGCTGGCACTGTTTGCTGACTAGGTCAGACCTCAGCGCAACCAACATTCCCATTGTTATTGCTGCTTGCTCTGTGCTCCATAATATCTGTGAGAGTAAGGGGGAGATGTCTATGGCGGGATGGGAAGTTGAGGCAAATCGCCTTGCATCCAATTTTGAGCAGCCAGACACCAGGGCAATTAGAAGAGCACAGCAAGGTGCGCTGCGCATCAGAGAGGCTTTGAAAACCAGTTCATGACTGGCCAGGCTTCGGTGTGACAGTTGTGTGTGTTTCTCCTTGATGCAAACCCACCCCCTTTGTTGATTTTAATTCCCTGTAAGTCAACCATTCTCCCCCTTTTGAAATAAAGTAACTATTGTTTTGAAACCATGCATTCTTTCTTTATTAATTTTTTTTTTAAAAAGAGATAACGGACAAGGTAGCCCAGGTGAGGTGGGGGAGGAGGAAAGGACAAGGCCACATTGCTTATTGTAGCCACACTAAAAATCAAACTGTTTGAATGACAGCCTTCTGTCGCTTGGGCCATCCTCTGGAGTGGAGTGGCTGGGTGCCCAGAGCCTCCTCCCCCCCTACATTCTTGGGCGTCTGGGTGAGGAGGCTATGGAACATGGGGAGGAAGGTAGGCGGTTATACAGTGGATGAAGCAGGAGTCTGTAATCTTGTTGGCTTTCCTGCAGCTTCGACAGATGCTTCATCATGTCCGTTTGCTCCCCCATTAGCCTCAGCATCGCGTCCTGCCTCTGCTCTTTGTGCTCACTTAATTCTTTCCTGGCCTCTGCCACTGAATGCCTCCATGCATTAAGCTGTGCCCTATCAGTGCGGGAGGACTACATGAGCTCGGAATACATGTCATCGCGAGTGAATTTTTTTCACTTTCTAATCTGCGATAACTTCAGGGACGGAAATGATAGGGGGAGTGTAGAAACATTCTACGCTCTATGATTCTGGGGGGACTGCATGGTCATCTGTGCTGCTGAGTTCACCAATCTGACCAAACAGGAAATGAAATTCAAAAGTTCCCCGGGCTTTTCCTGTGTACCTGGCTAGTGCATTGGAGTTCAAAGTGCTGTCCAGAGCGGTCACAATGGAGCACTCTGGGATAGCTCCCAGAGGCCAATACCGTCGATTTGCATCTGCACTATCCCAAATTTGACCCAGCAAGGTCAATTTTACCACTACTCCCCTCACCAGGGAGGAGTACAGAAGTCAATTTTAAGATCCCTTTAAGTTGACGGAACAGGGTTGGTTGTGTGGACGCATTCATTTTAAAATCGACCTAATGCGGCTAAATTTGACCTAACTCCATAGTATAGACCAGGGCTTAGTCTTATCTATTCAGAATGAAACTCTTCAGGGCAAGGCCTGTCACTGTGTGCATAATGGGGCCCAATCTCAGTTGGGCTCTCTATGTGATACCGTAATACAAATGACTTTTCAGAACTTCATTGATACTAGCAGGTTGACTTCTAAGCTATCACCTCCAGCAACAATTTTGCTAAAAGCATCTGCTGCTGGATCCTGTATGCAAATAATTACCTCAGCTCCTTAGTTCACTGTCCATAGACTAACAAATGTCTCTGAAAGCTGCTGTCCTTTGAATTCTCAAGCTTCCTTACTCCAGTTTAGAGATTTTAAACTCTCGGTGATCTAATAGACTTGCTGTCAAAGAACAAATGACAGGGAAACTATTTAGTCCACCATTTGTATTTTGCCCACAGACTCCTGGGACTGTCTTTCATCTGCCTCATTTAATAAAACACTTTAGTTCCCAAAAGGACTGTTAGTGTGTTGAGGATGAAGACTAGATTGTTGCCTCATCAACAGGAAATACTCCTCAACATATGGCTTTGCTTAACCTGTGGCTTTGTTTCCCACTTTCACAGCACTGGTGCCAATGTGGTGCCAGCTCCAGCTACTTGGATATGATGCAAAAGGTCTGGGCAGTGTGGGGCAGATGCTCCAGCACAATTCCCCTCTGTCGGAATGAGGAATTCTCTTCTGGAGCCTGCTCCTACCACAGCCATCTCAGCACTGGGTTTGGGGCAGAGCACAGTTCCACTCAACCAGTGTACAACTGATTTGTGCTCACCTAAAGAGGAAGAATGGTTCAGCGCTCTAGGGCACTAGCCTGGGCTAACAGGGAGCTGGGTTTAATTCTCTTCTCTGCCCCGTATGATCTTCTCTCCCCATATGACCTTGGGCAAGTCCCTTAGCCTTTGTGTATCATTTCCCCATCTGAGAAATGAGGTTAATAGCACTGCCTTACCTCACGGGGGTGTTGTAAAAATTGGGAGATGCTCAGATACTATAGCAATGAAAGCCCTGTGAGTACCATGGATAGATAGCCTTGTGTTAGAGCTGAGGGTGGGGAAGCCGTCCTGTTTTGTGCAGATCTCATTTCCCAGATTTTCTCCTGATCATTTTCAAGTAACTAAGCAGGTTTACCAACATTAAAATGTCATGCTTTTTATTTTCCAAAAACTTCAAAGCAGCTCTTACTTTCCCTAAATCCTACCATATAAACTACTTTTCAGGATGCATCCTATTTGAAAAACTTGTCACAACTCTGATTGTTAGGCTGAAATGACACAAAAGGTTTGGGGCTCCATTTAGCTCTGCTAAAAAATTCTTAGTTTCTGAGCATGCTTGATGGACTTTTCAATTGCTGTACTTTTGATTTCTCCTTTCCCTCAGACTAATGGTTAATTACACCCCAAAGACTGTCCATGCTGTATTATAAGTTTCAAACATCAGTCACCTTCACTGAAGCCCTGTTCAAAAAATGGGGGTAAACTTTTTACCATAGAAAGTGTCTGTCTTTTATTCTCCCATAGCTCTGAAGTGCCTGAAAAAGATTCTGCTCAAATCGAACTTAAAAACAAGTTGCACCTTCAACCAGGGAAAATTTCAGCCACAAGGATGAATGTTACAGAAAGTTATAAAAACAGGGGGATATAATAGAAGCTGTTCTACCACCTTAATAATAGCAAGTACCACCTAACCGATAGCTATCTGGGAAAACTACCGTATATGGAGAGAGTCACATGATTGTTATATTGAAAGTGCAAAAAATAAAAATATTCGTTATTTAAAACTGCAAGAGATAGTATATCTCACCAAAAGATTCTTATTACAGAGATGACAAACAAGATGATTGTGACTTCATGGCACTTCCCATTACATTTATCCAATCAGGAGTTACAACGTAATTCCAATGGTATTATGTTCCAACTTTTTCTTGCATGTCAGAGTTGAGAAGCAGGTCAGCTTTTCTGTTTTTAACTAGCTTGTATGTGGTACAAATTTCCTTTCTTAATGAAGCCTCAGGACTCCTAGTTTCTAATTTAGGATGGAATAAAATGAGTTATGCTGTGACTTTCAGTCATTGGAGAACTCTTCTAATGTGTACTCACACCTACTGTTTGTCTTATGAACACGCTGGTTCCTTAACAATGCCCATTGCAGCTAATTTGCAACTACGAAGTGTAAACATTGACTTCTAAAGTTTTTTAATAGAGCCCCATGCAACTTAATTATCCATTATTGGCACTTGTTTTCTAAAGATGATTAGTCTGAGGAAATTAAACTTTGCAAGAGCAAGGTCTCTGGTGGCAACAAGATGGACAATTTCTTTTTGCAAAGTAGAATGAAAGGGACTCCCATGGGTCATGTAGCTCATCCCTCCTTTCCTCAGGTATGATTTCCTTTCCATTAAAATGTCTCTTATTTAAACGTCTGCTAGAATGTTCTCTCTTATTCAGTTCAAACTTAAACTTCAATTTTACCTTAGTAACGGAACCAGCTCAGAAACCTAAAATGGATCAAAACATATTCAAAGTTTGAAAAAGTTCCTCCACTCCTTCTCTCCTGTGGGTCACTTGCTTTCACTGTAATCCATCTGGTGGCTTAGCAAGTCTACTGATCTCTGAGCTAGCTGGTGTCCTCAGGTTCTTGAGTCCCAAGGTCTCCATGAGGTTTGAGAATAATGCAACCTGGATTCTGAGATTAATTTACCTTGGCTCAAGTGAAAGTACTTGAGCTAGATTAATCCCTACCACAACTCCATTGACTTCAACAGGGTCACACCAAGGATGAATTTGGTAGAGCTAGATTCTCCTCTAAATGTTTACACCCATTTTGCACAGATGTAAATGACTACTTGTGACACGTGGTCAGAAAGGGTTAAGCAGCTTGCAGGCTAATTGAACCAGATTCAACCTTTAGGGATATATTGGTAGATAATGTTTATATTTTTGTGTGTTTACATATATATTGTTAGAGGTTAACAATGTAATGGAGCAGTCCCTGTCTATGCTGTATTCTGTTAATTCAGAGATCAAAAGGAAATCTTAACATTTAAATGAATTGTAAAATAGTGATATCACTGTATTCATCCTTCTTTGAAATGTATAGCAAATCACCTGTGAATGGTGGAAAACAGGCAATTGCCTTATGTTAATTCTTGTAGCTAATTACCGGTGATGCTTAGGAAATAGGCCTACTTCAAAGTCTCCATGATTGCCTAAGGACTCCGAGCTGTCAAGAGAAGGCCTGGAACTGTAAAAAAACCCTTGGGTCCTGATCCTTTTTATCTCAGATCTGCTTGATGCTTCATGCTGGGGAAGCTTGAGTCATAAGACTGAGATCTCCAGTCCCATATGGATCACCCTGAATATCGACATTGGACTATAACCTCTGGACTAATTCTGAAAGAACTCTTTGTAACTACAGAGCTCACCATCTCTACTATGAATCTGATCTCAGAACTGTACTCATGTCTGTATGTATATTGATCTTTTAACCAAATCTTTCTTTTCCTTTTAAATAAATTTTAGTTTAGTTAATAAGAATTGGCTGTAAGCATGTATTTGAGTAAGATCTGAAATAGTCATTAACCTGGGAGGTAATGTGTCCGATCCTTTGGGATTGGTAGAACTTTCTTATATGATGAATAAGATTTTCAGTAATCCTCATTGTATTTGACTTGGGTGTCTGGGTGGAGGCCTGAGGCTAGGTTGCTTTACAGGAACTGTGTTGTTGGCTTCTGGGTAACCAGTGAGGTATTATAGATGCTGTTTTGTACTAGTTTGGTAAATCTAATTATTGGAATATCCACCAGCTCTGGGGATTGTCTGCCCCATTTTTGCAGCTCACCCTAATTGAGTAACTACAGAGTGGCTCTCTGGGACCCCGGTCACACTACTACTTGGACTCTCATACACCAAGGACCTGATCAGATCACAGCAGAGAACAGAACATGTGGGAAAGGGTGGTGGTCCTCAAAGAAATACTGAAGGGAGAAAGTAGGTGGGGGTGAGTGGTGGGGAGGGTCATGGAAGTGTTTTGATATTTAGAAGAGTAAGCAGTGAGGTAATCAAGAAAGGGAAGGATTGGGAAAGAGAAGGGCAAGGTGAACAATGTGAAGTGAAGAAGGGAGAGCATAAGAACGGCCATACTGGGTCAGACCAAAGGTCCTTCCAGCCCAGTATCCTGTCTTCCGACAGCAGCCAATACCAGGTGCCCCAGAGGGAATTAACAGAACAGGTAAATATCAAGTGATCCATCCCGTCACCCATTCCCAGCTTCTGGAAAATAGAGACTAGGGACACCACCCCTGCCCATCCTGGCTAATAGCCATTGATGGACCTAGCCTCCATAAATTTAACTAGTTCTTTTTTGAACCCTGTTGTAGTCTTGGCCTTCACAACATCCTCTGGCAAAGAGTTCCACAAGTTGACTGTGTGTTTGTGTGAAGACACAAAAAAGTTGGTGTTTGTTCAAACCTAAGGCGTGAAGCTCAGCATCACTCATTTGTATTGAGGAGAACATACCCTTATTGTTTTTTATTGGTAAAGTTTTGCACAATAGTTTATCACAGATAGGTGTGCATTCCCTGTGGATATCAAAAGCCACATATCCAGAGCCTTCCTCCTAACTCATAAATGTCAGGATGGGGAGTAAAGCTAGAATTTTGGAGGCAGCCTATTGCTCCTTTGGGGCCTAATCCAAAACTCTTTGAAGCAAATTGGGGTGTTTCCACTGACTTTAATGAACCTTGTATTAGGCCCTTAGCTGGCAGCATAGTGCACTCATGCTGATAGACCTTCTATTACACCACCACATGCTATACAAAAATGACGCAGGTCCTCCTATAGTTTATAAAGGGTTTATACATGACAGAGATGTAGGTGTTAGAGATTATTATAAACACATCCATAAAAAGTGTTTGATAACCTGTCTAGAGTCCACCTGGCTACATAACCATCTATGACAGTTACCGTGATCCATATAACATGATCATAACACCTATTAATCACTTATTAATGCTTAAGAAATATATCCTTAATATACAGTGTGATCAAAAACTCTTAAATGCTCAAGATTTTAATACTTCACTGGGACTATTATCCTCTGTCTGTGAAACCAGGTGCCTTAGTTCTTAGGAGTCCAGCTGTACAGAGAATGGAGAGGAAAATTTTGAAAAAACTCAAATGATCAAAAGTCTTTCTTTTAGACATAAGAACACTTGCAGCATCAAGCTGTGGTATTGGGACCTTCCAGGGCTAGAAGCAAGTCTTGGACCCTGGTGGTACTGGGATTTCCCCACTGAGAAATCTCCCCATTTTAGACATGATGGGTCACGGATATCTGACCTTCAATTTATCACGGGTTCAGTACTAAATAGTATCTGTCCTGGGCCTCAGGTCAGGGTAATTTTGAGGGGAAATTTACCCTTAAGGAGAATATGGAAAACAGTCCTCTGGCATACTGTTGGTTTGACTTTGTCAAGTTGGAAACTGCTCTGGGTTCCAGAAAGTTTGAAGCTCCTTGAGAGGATGGAGATAGCTCAGTTGCCAGAATGCAGATGAGGTGCATGATAAATGTGATTGCTCATATTGTTCCACTGTCAGGTTTTGGAGTGCAATCCAGACCAGTGAGAAGTTGTGTCACTGACTGCCCTGTAACCCTTTGTGCCTTAAAATGCGCTGCTGCTGTAGCTCCCTGGCCTGGATGCTCCCAGCCAGCAGACAAGCATGCACTGAGTATCTGTGTGATAAACAGCCTGGATCAACAACTCTGACTCCAGCAGCCTGCTTGTTACACCACAGCCACACTCTGGTCTCCACCAGCCTTGGTTACTACTAGCCAAATGACCCCAATGCATGCCTACTCCTGAATTTCCCCCAAACCATCAGCCCTGAAATATCCAGCCCTCTTGTGGATCACTCAGAGTAAAAATGAAGTTCTTTTGCTCCTCTAAAGAGACAGTACCCAGCAGCTTGCCACTTTAACTGGAGTTAACAATCACTTCCATTCAAATACAGCACGGGATTGATTTAGATTAAAATAAAACAAGATTAACAACAAAAGGGCATAGGTTAAGTGATGCCAAGTAAAAGAAAGAAAGGTAGAGATGGTTATAAACAAACACAAGTGAAAAGCATGCATCTAAAGTCTATCACTTAATCTAGCAAGACACAGTCTTTGTGTAAGATGGTGTCTCTCACCAATAACTCTTTGTCCATCATGGCTGACTGTCTTTAACTCAGGACCTCCCACAGAAGTACAGGGTGCTGGTTCCCCTCGTCTTCCTGGGTGAAAGATAACTTGGTATTCTTTGCTCCTCATTCTTATATTTCAGTGAACCTTTGAAATGGATTCTTCTGAAGGTTCCCCCTCCAAAATAAAGTTCACTCAAGCTGTGAGGAAGGAGACATTGAATCTGGTGGTGAAGGAAGTTCCATGCTGGTTTCTTTCCCTGCTGTTGTTTGTTGTAATGCAAGTTGGTCTGTTCCTGTCCACTCCAATGCAAATGAATGGCGACTTGGCATATGATTGCCAATGGACTCTGATGATACCTGGCTGGAGGAATTGGCTTGTCCTTTGTCTGGGAGAAACCTGTTTACTCCCTCTCCAGACTTGTCTGATAAACACATTTTAGTTCTTTTCTTCACATTTGTATGGTCCCTTGGGTGTTTAGTGTACACATCCCACACAGGAATATTAATGATCAGTGTGTTATTAGTTTTCCAGTGATACCTTACATGACACATATCAAATATGATATTAATGAATTGGGGATCACTGAACTGGTCGGGCCAGCTGAAACTCACTACCAGATACCAGTGACCCCTTGCCCTCTTGCATTGGGATGCTGATAGGGACCCATCTACTGTCTACATCACATACATGGAGATGTCAATTCCATAGTTGCATGATACTTATTTGTCATGTACCTTTCACTGCATCACCTGCCCACTAATCCACCTGCCCCACTTCACATCCATGGTGGTGATAAATTACAGAAACATACGACAAGCTGGATTTAAGCTGTGGATAAAACTAATTTGAAAATGAATATCTGTGGATAAAGGGCTTTAATCCTTAGTGATGAATACGCTGAATATGTCCCACTTGAAATTTCAGCTTTTTGAGCTTTGAATAACAAAGCATTTTAACTATTTTTTAAAATTCAGCATGTCTTTTCTTCACCCTCACTGTAGCTAAATATTAGTAATGGGATCTTGTTCAATTTTTCACCAGTGCGCAGAATTCGGGGTGGGGGGGGAGGTCAGAGAAGTTGAGAATGATTAGGGGCCCTGAAAAATTCATATGGAGATACTGAAATCACTGGGATTGTTTACCT
Source organism: Malaclemys terrapin pileata (assembly GCF_027887155.1). NCBI lineage: Eukaryota > Metazoa > Chordata > Testudines > Emydidae > Malaclemys > Malaclemys terrapin. The sequence continues at coordinate 168,760,121 of NC_071505.1, forward strand.
TGAAAAGGAGACACATATAGGGGATATGCTGACAAAAGTATATTAAAAATGAATGGGCTAGAGAATGTAGATCAGGAAGGTCTGTTCTCTTTCTCCTGTAACCCAGGAACAACGGGAAATTCAGTGATGCCAAAAGGTGGCACATTCAAAACTGACAAAAGGATCTTCTTCCTCCACTGATTGTGACATTAGATTGCAGAACTCACGGCCACACGTTCAAAGAGGGATTGGATTTATATATGGATAACAAGAATATCTAGAGCTATAGGCAATTATACAAGTTTTGGAATCTGTACAAAGTCTCATGCTTCAGGTTTCAAACCAATCTCCAGTTAGTAGGGATTAGAATAATACTTTCATCTGAGGGTCGGCACCTTATCCCAACTCTTCCCACTGTGGGGTTTCTTCTTGCATCTTCCTCTGAAGCATCTGGTGCTGGCCAGTGTCAGAGCCAGGATACTGGACTAGAAGGATCACTAGCCTGATCCAGAGTGACAATTCCTATGGAAGTCCAAAAGGGAAATTTCTGTCATGACTTGAGAAACAGAAAGCTGGGGACTTACTTGGCAGCTTCCTTGCACCTTGTAGAGTCAGTTACACCTGAGTAAAATGGTACCAACCCAGGATAACAGCATTTTACACCCACTTCACCCTTTGCGTACATGACTACACAAAAGCGCAAGTTGTGAAACTGGCCCCAAATGCTTTAAGAAGAGTCCCGTACATGGGCACAGGTCTGACCCATGTGTGCTGTAAGAATAGTTATGGACCTCCACCCAAAGACAAATCTTCAGACATAGATCCAGGGACATAAGCCGTCATATACTTTGCTTCTCTTATGGCATGCACCGATCTGCTAAAAGTTTCCTGGTAGGTGCTTTTTCTCTAAATGAACAGAACTTTTCATCGTATACATTCCTCACTGTTTATCACAACATGAAAACTAATATTAATAATTGTCTAGTCGTTGCATACATCCCTGAGATATTTCTGTGAACAGAATATGTCCCAGAGGTCCCAGACACATGGTTAAATACTGCTTTCGGAGGGAAACCATAGGAGTCCAAGACGAAAGGATTCTTTTGTTCACTGGTAAGTCATGCAGTGTTAGATGTTGGTAAAGGCTAGAATTTCTCTTATTTACTGTATCGTGTGCAAATGATAGTATTTTGGGTTGGGCTCCTGTTTGGTCCTGGACTTGTTCTTTGCCAGAGCTGCTTATATTACCATAGAATACACCTTATTTGGGGGACAGGAAAATGGCAATGCAAGGCAAACATCAGAAATGGTGGTTTGATCTGTAAGTGAAGCCTGGTAAGTATTTCCATGCTACTTTTCTTTCTACTGTCTGTCTATACAAAACAGTGTATGGGCTGGGTTCTGCCACCCTTACTCACATCTAGTAATGTAATCCTTGACTAACCTGATTGGAAATCAATGTGACCATTCAAGGAGCAAATTGTCACTCCATGTGAATAAGGGTAGCAGAATCTGGCATTCTGTCAGTAAATGTGAAGCCAATTTAAACTTTTACACTGAATTGATGTCAAATGCTGACCTGGATAATAAGCAAATGGTAATCCTGACTATGGGATGCTCCCATCTCATTCCTGTGTAAAACAAGTCCCTAGTTTCAGTCCACTTCTGTATGGAGAAGTGTCCACAGCACAAACGCCATCACACTTGGTACTAACTGGCCATTCCCTGGGCAGTTCAAGCACCAAGGTAGTGTGGTAGCTGGCTCCTGGTGGCACCCAGCGTGAGTTATGCACTTGACAAATAGTCCAGGCTTACAATGCTTCCTGATCTCTCAACCCTAGAGCTGGCAAAAACCCACATGAAACAGTTAAAACAAAAAAAGTCTTCTCAGGTCTGCAGTCAGGGACACTGCTAATGGGATGCTAATGTGACTCCTGCTATACCAGATCAGAGACTGAATTGAGGAGTTCTGTTTCCAAGGATGTCAGTCTGGCTCTTTGCACTAGCCCTAATTGCAAGCAAATTTTTCGCAAGTTTCTTTAACCTAACAAGAGTACCTTGGAACGTATCCTTCGTTCAGTGGACAGTTATGTATGTTAGGCCCTCATGCACTGACAGAAGAGACATCAATAGCTACAGGTTAACTGAGGGCAGGTTGACACTTAAAACACTGCAGCTGTGGTGCTTCACTGAAAACACTACTGCACTGACAGGACAGCAGAGTTAATCCACCTCCCCGAAAAGCAGTAGCTATGTCAATGGAAGAAGCCCTGCCGTTAACGTAGCGCTGTCTACACCCAGGTTAGGTCGGTATAACTGCGTCACTCGGGGTGGGGATTTTTCATATAAGTTTATAGTGTAGACCTGGCCTATTTTTGCTTCCAGGTATTGTAATATAACACAGAACAAAACATGCCTGATCTCCTTTTATAAGCCAAAGAGGCAGGTATTTCCCATTTATTCCCTGCTCTCAGACTTCAAGACTGTAAAGTGCAGCAGGATTGCAATGTTGAAGCAGTAGGCTCGTGCAAGGTTCAGATTTCTTGTACTTCTATTGCCTGCTTCCCCCTATTCGCCACCTCTCTCATTCTCTTCCTCACAAGAGAAACTATCCTTCCCTTACTCATCCTGCACCCGTTCAAGTCAATGCAGGGTTTTTTTTGCCATTGACGACAATGAAAGTAGCATTAGGCCCATAATGCTAAAGTATCCCCAACTCCGCCTCGGATTAGATGATTCTCCCTTTAAGGACGTCTAAATCTCTGCTAGCTATTTTAATTGCTCTTCTCACTGTACTTGAGAACCACTTTTTTTCTATAATCAGGCTGATACGTGAAAACATTGGAGGGTGAAAATAGTACACTAACTGCTACTTATTGTAATATTTCCACAGTAATTCCTCTGAAAATATCTTACCCACTTGATTGCTTTTGTTGTGAACTGGATAATGTATCACTTACCGCTGATTAAAACTCATAAGGCTTCAGTTCTTATTTACAGTAACTTTGCAATCAAACTGAAATGTCCAATCCTGAATGTTGTTTGTGTGTATATAAACTCTCAGAAAAGAAAGAAAGAAAGAAAGAAAGAAAGAAAGAAAGAAAGAAAGAAAGAAAGAAAGAAAGAAAGAAAGAAAGAAAGAAAGAATGAAGGTAGGGATATCCTACAGATTAGAGCTAGTTTGCATGGTTTAACTTTAACTGAAATTCTCTCCCATGAAAATGTCCAAATGGATCTTATTAGGACAGGTTGGGACCAATAAAATGTAGATCTGACTTAGTAGAAGTCACATTATATAAAAAATACCCCTTAAAGAACATAAACACAAAACTGAAATAAAGGAACAATTTCTTAACTATATAAGTGAAGACTGAAACAGTAACAAACAGTGGGAACATATTGTGGTGGATGGAAGTAATCTATTTATAGAGTAAAAAAGGAAATAAAAAAAAATGAGTTAAGGTTTAACTTAAAGAAACCCAACCATGTACAAGTCTGGAAATACACAGTTAGGGCACCTTAATACCCTTAACTCTGCCCTTTAGGGTCACCCTGGCAGGGGAGGATAAAACCTAGATGTATCTTTTAAAAACTTTTCATTTAGCATTGGACTTCAAACACTAAAAGACATTAATCACATGGTTATTGCATGACGTCACTACAGGGCAGAATTAAAGTTGTTTGGGTGCCCTAACTGCATCTCTAGACCTTTGCATGTCTGGATGTAAGTTTAACCTTAATTCTGAATGTTGTGGGTTTATAATGGCTGCTTTTGGAATAAATACACATCTCTCTAATATACCTTACCCTAAATTTACTGATATGTGCTGTCAACTATAACTCCTTCTTCTTGTAGTTTTCACTTTTGTCTGGGAAATAAGAAGCATGCATTACTAACCATGGCAACCACACTTCCCTTCCTCTCGCTCTCCTATTGTCTGTCTTAATTTGTTATATTTTGCCCATGCTTAGACTGTAAGCTCTAGGGTACTGGAACCACGTCTCTTATACATTCTATACACTCTACTTAATGTATTAATAAAATAACAATAGCTCAATGGGGCGAGAGCCTCAGTTGATGTAAATTTGTGTAGCTTCATTGATTTCAATGGAGCAAATGCCAGTTTGCACCAGCAGATGCTCTGGCCCCCTACCTGGAAGGTTCTTTAGAAAGAAAAAGTGGTGTTCATTGACTATTCTCATTGTTTGCACACTGACTATTTTCCCACATCCTTTTCCTTGACAGATTTTTTAAAAAGCCACTGTGTAAATGGGAAATCAAACACACATAATGGAATTCATTTTCCTGGGCTTTTCAAACCATCCCAACCTTCAGATTTTATTCTTCCTGGTGTTCTTGGTCATCTACATAGTAACCCTCCTGGGGAACACGCTGATCTTAACCCTGACCAGGGCTGATCCAACCCTTCACACACCCATGTATTTTTTTCTTAGTAATCTGTCCTTCTTAGATATCTGCTACACGTCCGCCACGGTGCCAGTCATGCTGGTCAACTTCTTTAGGCGCAGGAAAACCATCTCGTATGCCGGGTGCATGGCCCAACTATTTTTCCTCATTACCTGCGCCGGCACAGAGTGTGTCCTGTTGGCCGTCATGGCTTATGACCGATATGTGGCTATCTGCAAGCCCTTGAGCTACCGAAGCATTATGAGCAACAGGCTTTGTATGCAATTGGCGGGGTTTTCATGGCTGTGTGGCTTGGTGAATTCCCTGGTGCACACTCTCCTCACATCAGCCATAGTCATATGCAAGTCCAATCAACTCAGCCACTTCTTTTGTGATGTCCCGTTGCTGCTGAAGCTCTCTTGCTCAGAGACCTCTGTCAATGAAGCTGTACTTCATTTGGCTAGTGCCTTGATTGGACTGAGCCCTTGTCTGTTCACCATGGTCTCCTATGGCCACATCATCAGCACCATCCTGAAGATCCATTCAGCCAAGGGCCAATTCAAAGCTTTCTCCACCTGCACCTCCCATCTGATTGTGGTCATCATCTTCTACAGCACCTCCAACTTCAATTATAATCGGCCCAGCTCAGGCTACTCTTTGGACATAGACACCTTGGTTTCGTCGTTATATTGCATTGTGACCCCCATGTTAAACCCGGTTATCTATAGTCTAAGGAATAAAGAGGTGAAGGGTGCATTGAAAAAAATGGGCAGAAAATATTTCGCTGCAGTGGCCAGGCCCAGAGGAAGGGAGGGGGAACGTCAATGACATGAGCATTGCTTTAGCTCAGCAGAAAGGGAGCCCCCGTGTAAAACAAGTAGCAAGGCATCTTAATCCGGGTTTGCTGAACTCCGTGGAACTCAAGGGCTTGGTGACTCTCCAACCACGTTGTGGAGGCTGGGTCAACAATCAGACAGATTTGAGTTTACTACTAATTCTTATTACTCCTGGAGCCCTTGACTGAGATCAGAGCCCCAGGGTGTTTGCACAGTGGATAGCACAGAGTGAGATACAGTCTCTGTCTGAAAGAGTTTACAATCTAAGGCCACAGTCCTACAAATTACTCCATCTGGGAGGACCTGTGCACCTGTAGGGGAGCTACATGTGTGCAAAGAGGCATGACTCTGCAAAATAACTTGTGGGATTGGGGCATCAGATCAGACAAAGGGAAGAGAAGGAAGGAAGTATTATTCCCCATCTCACAGGTGGGGAACTGAGACACAAAGGTCAATTGATTTGCCCAAGGTCACCCTGGAAGCCTGTGGCAGAACCTGATCTCCTGAGTCCCAGTCCCCTGTCCTATCCTTCTCCTCAATGTCTTCCTTAATTTTGCTGGAAGCTACTGTATAGAGGCAGGTCTCTTTGAGGAGCCCAGTCCTTTGTGAAGGACTAACAGGCATAACCTCCGGAAGCCAACAGCGTCTGCTGCAAAGGCATCAAAGAGCATACGGTTCAGTTGCAAGGACTATCCAAACTGCAATGGTTATGGACCAAACAGTATGCTACAGACCTGAAAGTATCTTCAAATCAGAGTAAATGCCTATAGCCGTCCATGCCTTCCATATAAGCTTCCACTCTATGTTAAATCTGGGTTTTCTCAAAGGACAACGTCTGTATGTAGCTTTCAATCCAGAATGGTGTTGAGCTCCTTCATCTCCTACTGAAGTTCGTAAGAGTTTCAAGGGCTCCTCTTGTCTTCTGGATTTGGCCCAAAGTGAGGGAATTAAGCTTGTGAACTTGGTCCAGATCTGCCCAGATGCACCTGGTGCGGAGAGAAGAGGAGGTGAGAGTAGCAGTTTCTGGGGCTGGGAAAGCTGAATGCTCTCCTGGAGGCTGGACAACTCAGTTTGAGAAGGGCAATGTGATTCTTCTGCTCTCCCACTAGCCTACTGCTTGTACAATGAACTGAGTGTAGGTGGACAAGATGTCTCCCTAAAGCAGATGGGTGAAGGTGTTTCTTTGGGGAGAGAGAGTAAGAGCTTGCCATGTCCTTAAATCATAGGTTGTAGCAGTAAATATGGATTCTGTCTCACAGTCGTGGGAGTGGGCTGGATACAGCTAACTCATCTCAGAGAGATTAGAGCCCAGTGGAAATTCCACAGCCCAGATTCTGCATTGTGGGACAGCTGCTTGGGCTGTGCTACCAGTGCACAGAAGCTGGTGTCAGCAGCTGTGTGAGTATTTCCCCAAGGTAGAGGGATCCTTGGGCAGTGTGGAGCCAGGATAGTGGCTACTGTGCCACCTTCCCTCCCTGCTGCCAACACAAGAGATGGTTATCGCCTCATTGATTCCATGCTGCCATACTGGCCCCTTGGCTCAGCTGGCGTTGGCCTGCTCTACCATGCTGGGGTATTGGCCCAAGGGCCCAACACTTGCAAAGAAGGCCTCTCTTATCTGAGTACTGCCCTGCCCTGATCTCTGCTTATACTCTGATCTAGGGGGAACAGAAGCTAAGGAAGGATTGATGCAATCCAGGACTGGACTCATGGGTCACAAGAGGACTCTCGCCCTTCACCTTAAAACAATCTCTTCCTGATATTCAAGGACCAGATCTTTGGATGTCCCAGCCAGCCAGGGGTGGACAATGTGAGGAAAATGCTCAGATTGGCAGTGCATCTTCCAATTCAAGTAAAATGGCCCCTCGTTTCTCAAACAACATTAATGCAATTAATTGCTTCCACCAAAATTTGTAACAAGCTTACCCTGCCTTTCTGTCCCCCAGTCTCACCCTGCTCCTTAGTTTGTGTCTCAGCCTGCTTCCCCTCTATTCCCACTACCACAACTCTTTGCAGGCCTAGATATTTCCTTGGGTGAAGGCTCCCCAGTGCTCTGATCGGGTACACAGAGCCAGCTAAGCAGCAACGTGGTGATTCCCTAGCAAGAACTAGGATCTGAACCAGTGGCTCAGCTACAGAGATCAGGGAGCTGCCTGGGAAAAAAGGGGAATCCAGGAATTCCTAGGATTTTCCAAGCAGAGTCTTGTCAAGAGCCTGTCCTCAGGCTGTGTCTGCCACCTCTTGTCACATGATGTGCCACACTCAGTGGAACTGAAGGTAAGCACATGGGGCCAGCTTTGTATTTACACTGCGGCCTCTTTTACACTGCCAGAGTGGTGTAATTGGACCTGCATGAGTAATGACCCCTTATAATGGCATTATGTGCTTATGGAGAGCTTGTAGCTTACATCCACAACATGCTGCTCATGGTTTGGGGAAAGGAGGCAGCTCTTTTCCCTCTCGGTATTGATCTTTTGTTCTGCGTACTAGGGTTCCTGGCAGCTTCTGGCTTTGGTGTAGCCTCGACAGTCCAGAGTGAATGGCTACAATTGCCAGCTTTAGTTTCTCATGCAATAGAGTAGAGCTGAGTGATGTAATTTTACTTTTGCTAGTGAATTTAGTGCTGGTGAAAGCTCCCAGCCTGACAGCCATGGAGATTAAATGGTGTTGAAGCCCCAATCTGTGGGGAGAGCAAAGGGTTCAAGCCACAAGCTGAGTTCCCCATTCAGTTTTCATGACAGGGTACAGAATACAGCTCCCCACCCACCCCCAAGAGGCATTTTGCTCTGCTTGTGTTGAAAGCTGAGCCCTGCTCTGCAGCTCCTGCTGTATGGAAGAGCCTTCCAGCCATCTCTCCTGCTCAGTGACTTCCTATCTCAGGGGTAGGCAACCTATGGCACGTGTGCCGAAGGCGGCACGCGAGCTGATTTTCAGTGGCACTCACACTGCCTGGGTCCTGGCCACTGGTCCGGAGGACTCTGCATTTTAATTTAATTTAAATGAAGCTTCTTAAATGTTTTAAAAACCTTATTTACTTTACATACAACAATAGTTTAGTTATATATTATAGACTTATAGAAAGAAACCTTCTAAAAACGTTAAAATGTATTACTGGAACGCGAAACCTTAAATTAGAGTGAATAAATGAAGACTCGGCACAGCACTTCTGAAAGGTTGCCGACCCCTGTCCTATCTACTCTCTGATCTCATCAAGGAATCTGGCTTTTAGCTCTTACCTATACCCCTCTGCTATATCGTGTACACAAGGCCTACAAATCATGTCATCATTCAACCATATATATGGACACAGATATTTTTATTTGCTACAAATTGTGCTCCAAAATTTGTTTTCATGACAAAATAAAAACATCAGGTGTCATCATGCAAGATGCTGCAGTCTAGAAAATAAAGTAATTTTAGACCGTTGTGTTAATATGTTTAGAGGTCACTAGAGCTGGAGGTGGAATCCTAGAAGTGAACCAATCTACACTGCATCCATCATCCAGTCAAATGAGTAATGTCGGGCTGTCCTTTCTCTTTGTCACACCTGTGGTTGATGTTCCCCTGCTGGACACTCACCAGCCTGCTGTGTTATGGCTGATGCATCTCTGCCCACTGAGTCTGAGCAGCATCCCGGCATTGTTTCTGGCCACTCAAGCTCACGCTCAGGGTGTAGACTCCATGTCTGGTACCTCTTCTCGGAAATGGGAGCCGGCAGTCCAGCAGCCCTAGGTCCCAAGGCCAGTGCTGACCCCCTCAAATATCCCCAGTAGCTCAACCACACCCATTCCCCGATTGCCACCTTCAGAGTACTCTGGTTTTCACTTTGTCCATTTGGGGATGCATGACAGTTAGAGCAATGAACTGCGAGGCTTTGCAAAGTAACTTAACCACACACACCTTATTCCTAGAGACAGCATAGGGACTTACAGATCTACGCCAAAATCACAAAACCCGCACACAGAAACCAAGCCTGTGGTGTCCTGGAGATTCTGAAGGCCTTCAGGTTTTTGGAAAATCCTTCACTGTCCTCAGACCCTCCACTCCTTTGGCTCAGCCTTTAGGTTCTCTCTCCCTCCCATGGCTGGTTCCAGCTTTTTTGCCGCCCCAAGCGGCAGCGAAGGAAAAGCAAAAAGAAGAAAAAGAAAAACCTGATTGAACGGTCGCCGAAGTGCCGCCGAAGAGGAAGCGAAGGACTGAAGGCCCCACCGCCAAATTGCCGCTGCAGTCCCGGATGTGCCGCCCCAAGAATGGATGGACTGCCGCCCCTTTCTATTGGCTGCCCCAGGCACCTGCTTCCTTCGCTGGTGCCTGGAGCTGGCCCTGTTCCCTCCCCGTGCAACACGCTCTCCTTGGTTTGCTCAGATCTGACATCAACAGGTTCCCCTTGCGCAGGAAGCATGAACCTTTTGGACAGCAGTTTCTAATGCCTCTTTACCTACAGAGCAAAGGGGACTTTCCAGTTTCCACAGCACCACCCTTGGGAGAGTGTAAGTTTTGTGAAGAGTTCAGACAGTTTCTATTATCATTTAGATAATGGCATACAGAGTACACTTATAAAGTTTGCAGATGAGACCAAGCTGGGAGGGGTTGCAAGTGCTTTGGAGGACAGGATTAAAATTCAAACTGTTCTCCTTTGATGAGGAATTTCCATTGCTCCAACTCGTCTCCCTGCAGTCAATTTTGGGGGGAAACCAGTTTCCTCTAGCATATGCATTGTTCTATCAGCTCAGGGTCAATCCATGTGAACCATTCTTGTGATTGTCTTGTAGCTGCTTCCAGACAGGGAGTGTAATACACCAACCAGCCATTTTCTGACAGGGACTATGCCTATTCACAGTGAAGATTAGCATTATACACAGCCTTCATAATGTCAGTCAGAACTCCTAAGCTGTAGGAAGATCATTTCCCCAAACTGTCACAGTCTTCATACCTCACAAGTAATAAATGACAACCAGTTATGTTCCTGGTGAGGTCTTCTCTATTTGAGCAACAGGGGAGTTAGTGGAGCTGCTTTCCTAGAAGATTAATCTGTGCACTGATCCTGCAAACACTTAGACAAGTGCTTAACTTTACACACACATGTGATTGCACTGACATTAATAGGGCTACTTTTGAGCAGAGAGTTAAACATGTGCATAAGTGTTCACAGGATTGGGGAACTATAGGAGGAAAGTTGAATTCTTGCCCTCCCTCTCTGGATCCCAAAAGTGACCTCTTGGATCACTTACACTGCCTGGTGGAGAAGAGGTTCTTGGCATGGACAGGCACATTTTTTGATGGCTTGGGGATTAAAGTATTTGAACAGGAGTTGGGAGATCCAGGTACTCTTCCTGGCTCTGCTGCAGTCTTGTTATGTGACTTTGGCGCAAGTCACCTAAACTCATTCTACTAATCATCAATTTCCCCACCTGAGATATAGGGATAATACTTAATTGGAGGTGTTGCATGGAAAACACTTAAAGATCCTTAGATGGGAGCACTAGAGAACAGAGCAGAATTTCTACTCTGTCCACAATCTGGATTCCTCTATGTCCAATAAGCCATTTTAGAAAGGGTCCTTCCAGTTTCCATCACCTGTAGAGCAGAAGAGAAGCCCATAAATTTTCTACCATTCCCTTAATGATTCAAGAGATTGCTCATGCTTCCTTCATCGCCCCTACAATTGAAAGGATTCCTCACCACCACCACCACCACAGTACAGAAGTGTATTTCTAAGCTTTATCTAGGTATATATGACCCTCATCACTGTTGTGTCTGAGCACCTTGCAATCATTCATGGACTTTATCCTAAAGTTGGGAGGTATTATCCCCATCTCTCGGAAGGGGGAACCGAGGCATGGGGAGGATCAAGTGACTTGCCCGAGGTCACGCAGAAAGTCCATCACCAAATTTGGATTTGAATTCAGGTCTCCCAAGTCCGATTCCAGTGCCCTACCCATAAGATCATTCTTCCTCCCTATCTCACTCCATGCTATTTGCCTCCTCACCTACATAGCAAAGGGGACTTTCCAGTTTCTACAGCACCACCCTTGGGAGAGTGTAAGTTTTGTGAAGAGTTCATACAATTCCATTATCATTTAGATAGAAGCATACAGAGTACATTTATAAAGTTTGCAGACAATACCAAGCTGGGAGGGGTTGCAAGTGCTTTGGAGGATAGGATTAAAATTCAAAGTGATCTGGACAAACTGGGAAAATGGTCTGAAGTAAGTAGGATGAAATTCAATAAGGACAAATGCAAAGTACTCCACTGAGGAAGGAACAATCAGTTGCACACATACAAAATGGGAAATGACTGCCTAGGAAGGACTACTGCAGAAACAGATCATAGTGGACCACAAGCTAAATATGAGTCAACAGTGTAACACTATTGCAAAAAAAGCAAACATCATTCTGGTGGGATGTATTAGCAGGAGTATTGTAAGCAAGCCACAAGAAGTAATTCTTCCACTCTACTCTGCACTGATTAGGCCTCAACTGGAGTATTGTGTCCAGTTCTGTGTGCCACATTTCAGGAAGGATGTGGACAAATTGGAGAAAGTCCAGAGAAGAGCAACAAAAATTATTAAAGGTCTAGAAAACGTGACCTATGAGGGAAGACTGAAAAAATTGGGTTTGTGTAGTCTGGAAAAGAGAAGACTGATAGGGGACATGATAACAGTTTCAAGTACATAAAAGGTGTTAAGTATCAGAGGGGTAGCTGTGTTAGTCTGGATCTGTAAAAAGTAACAGAGTCCTGTGGCACCTTATAGACTAACAGACGTATTGGAGCATAAGCTTTCGTGGGTGAATTATGCTCCAATATGTCTGTTACTCTATAAGGTGCCACAGGACTCTTTGTTGCTTTATAAAAGATGTTATAAGGAGGAGAGACAAAACTTATTCTCCTTAACCTCTGAGGATAGGACAAGAAGCAATGGGCTTAAATTGCAGCAAGGGAGGTTTAGGTTGGACATTAGGAAAAACTTCCTAACTGTCAGAGTGGAGAAGCACTGGAATAAATTGCCTAGGTGGAATCTCCATCATTGGGGATTTTTAAGAGCAGGTTGGACAAACACCTGTCAGGGATGGTCTATATCAGGGGTAGGCAACCTATGGCACGCGTGCCGAAGGCGGCATGCGAGCTGATTTTCAGTGGCACTTACACTGCCTAGGTCCTGGCCACCAGTCCGGGGGGCTCTGCATTTTAACTTAATTTTAAATGAAGCTTCTTAAACATTTAAAAAACCTTATTTGCTTTACATACAACAATAGTTTAGTTATATCTTATAGACTTCTAGAAAGAGACCTAAAAACATTAAAATGTATTACTGGCTCGCGAAACCTTAAATTAGAGTGAATAAAGAAAGACTCGGCACACCACTTCTGAAAGGTTGCCGACCCCTGGGCTAGATAATACTTAGTCCTGCCTTGAGTGCAGGGGACTGGACTAGATGACCTCTCACTGTACCTTCCAGTGCTATGATTCTACCACAGGGTTTTACAGATAATTTTTTAGCTAGTCAAGAGCAGGGAACACCACTCACCATCTGCCTGGCCATGAGAGTGCTGCAGCTCACTGTCTGTATCATGAAAGAGGTGAGTTTTGAGGAGAGACTTGAAGGATAAGGTGGTGGATTTGCAAACTTTGAATGGGAGTATTTCCCACTTGTAAAGGGTGGCACAGGAGAAAACACTTCCTGGAGAACTGGGCAATGAGGCTGTCATTGCAGAGTGGTTGGGTTATAATATTTAGCAATGTACAAATGTTTTTTTGAAAACAAGCATTTTGATGGCACTCATCACCACAGGCATAGGGAATAGGAAGCAGTATTACTAGCCCATATGAAGTATGGCAGAGCTAGGGACTGGATTGGTGAGAGAAGGGTGTTTTTTTTGTTTGTTTGTTTTGTTTTGTTTTGTTAAGGGAAGTAATCCGTCATAATATGAATTTTATTTTGGAAGTTTTTCTTATGTTCACTAGAGGGCAGCACAGGCTAGTAATAAGGAAGCAGGTGGAAAAACATCTTATGAGCTGAATACCTAAATGGTTATTTTCTTAGTAACATTGTGGCTGGGCATGGGAGAATGAGGCTTACTTGTATTTTGATCCCATATTTATATTCCAATATAAATCTAAGACCCAGGAGCTGACTATATAGAGCCTTTTTTTTTAATGGTCTCCTCTCTATTTTCTAAGTTTCTTTCCTCTCTCATTTTTGTCTTTATTCTATTCTTGCTGTCCTCTCCCCGCCTGTCAGGTTCCTTCTGGCTCCCTCTGTCATATGTATGTAGCAGAGCATGTTTTTCTCACAGCCACGTAGCCCTCCCTCTGTGCAGCTCACTCCATGAAATGGAGCTGAACAATTCCACAAGAGCAGCCTTTTTTTTTTTTAATGCCATATGCCGAGATACCACTTCTTTTATGATGTTGAATGCATTAATGCTGGAAACACTCTGACAATGGCAGCATTGTGGTGTTTCTGCCAATTCATATATGGATCAGAATGGGATTAAGGACTGAATATTAACGAGACCTCATATTTGGTTGCACAAATATTTTGAAAACCTGAGTCAAATTTGGGCTGATCCTGTTTGGACCCAGCCAAGATACTGTGCTACTTCCAGGATAGTGTAATTTTTCAAGAAGGAAGGAGATCATCCATCTATGTGCTGTGAGTAAGCAAGGGTGGAACTGGGCTGGGTCACACCAGGTCAATGACCTGCCCCTCCGCCCCTTCTTTTCAGACTTCCATGTTCTGTAGAATCTACCTTTTTAAAAAAAATAATAAAAGCTAAATATCTAGCCCTTATAGACACTGATGTAAACCGGTGCAGTGAGTAATGCCTGCCCGGATTTGTAGAGAGCCTGAAATGACAGTAGCTCTAAAAGGCCGAGAGCTACCCCATTCCTTTCAAGGCTGTGTTCACCCAGCCAGCATGGGGATACTCTAACTCTCAATGTTCTGAGCTATTCCACTGCTGTCAAAACGGGTCTCATTTTAGTGGCACAAGTGGATGGTGCTTGGGAGATACTGCCACTTTTTCCCTAAGCTGACTGACCCATGGAGACAAAAGATTAGAGGGGTTAATCAGAGCACTGGGAGTGAATTAGTTTCCATAAAAAGGAAACTGATCCCACAGAGGCCAGCAGGACATCCAATGGGCAACAGGGGCTTGATCACTTGGTGATTACCTGTTCTGTTCATTCCCTCTGGGGCACGTGGCATTGGCCACTGTCGGAAGACAGGATATTGGGCTAGATGGATCTTTGGTCTGACCCAGTGTGATTGTTCTTATGTTCAAGCTCCGGAGCAATGTCTGGTGGTGGGTGTAGGGCAAGGCAGCTTCCTCCCTGGCTCCAGTGACTGCTGCTCCTTCCTCTGTAGGAGGCAGTCTGCAGCCTCAGACAGACACCTCTGCAACAGTTACACCTGGGTCACATTTTCAAGACATAAGGGCTAGAAAAAATAACAATATGACAGATGATTCCAGTGTCATCTCATGACTCTTTCCAGGAGCTGAGACTATAGACATGTGTCAGTTGGGCCTATGGCTTGATCTGGCCTCGCCAGGTGTACCTCGGAACCCCTCTTAGCCAGAGCCAAGCCTGAGGAGCCCAGCACGGCCCATGTGATCATATTTTGACTAGGTTCACAGTCTGCTGTGAATGGTTTCATTTTGGCATTTCGGGTGGGTGGAGCTTGGCTTGCAGACAAAGCTGGGCAGTACACCACCAAACTCTCCCTCTCCCCTCATCAAGTCAGAGGGATTAGATCTGGTTAAAAGCAGGGGCTCAGGTGCTGGGGCTCGTGGTCTCTATTCTGTATGAACTCACTGAAAGACTTGCTCAAAGTCACACAATCTCTGTGCCTCAGTTTCCATACCTACAAATGGATAATCCCTATCTCCCAGGGCTATTGTGGGGCTTAAATAACTCTTATAATGTGTCTTGGGATATAGTATCCTATTCAGTAAAATCAAATGATTATTTCAGTGTTTTTTCTCTAAGTACAGCTATCGCTTTGCATATGGTCACAGCTGCAGGTTCTACTGCTGTCTTTGGTAGTGTTATGGACCGGGATGTCGGCAATCTGGCCTAGTGATCAGAGCATGCAGCCAGGTTGGGGAACAAAGCCGAGGGTCAGCGCCAGAGTCAATTGCCGATTACCAGAGCCAGGGGTCAAGCCAGAGTCAGAGCCAGGAATCGAAACTGAGGGTCAGAGCTGGGATCAGATATCAGCTGGCAGAGCCAAGGGTCAAGCCTGAGTCAGGGTCAGATGCTGGAGGCTTAGGTCAGAACCAGGTAACTGATGATTGGAGGCAAGGTATAAGGGCAGGAACTGGATAAGAGGCAAGGATCAAGTTCAAAGCTGGAGCATGCTGGAAACAGGAGCAAAGGCAGGGGCAAGCCAGGAGCAGAGCAGGACTCAGGAACAGGGGTAGGTGCAGGAGGCAGGCACAAGCAGGGTCCAATGCAGCAACCACAAGAAATCACCTTGTTGCTTAGACAAACTTCCTATGCTTCCTTCTGGCCAAAATAGCATGTTGGACAAATCAGTGGTGCTGGGCAATGCTCCCATCAGGGCTCCCCTGGGTGGTGTCTTGGCTGAGGCTATAGTCCTGCTAGCTCCTTGGTCCGCCAAGATTCAGCAGACAGTGGGCAGAGGCCAGGATGCAGCAGCTGTCTGGGGACTCTCAGGCCTGCGTTCAAGACCCAGGACATCACAGGAAGAGCCATTCCAGAAAGTTCTTGAATTCAGTGTTTGCTGTTGTGTTCATACCTTTTACTCTCTTGAACAGACTTGAGCATGACCCCGTCCATGCTCTTTGGAATGATATATTCCTGATCAGTGTCTTGCAGTTTAACTATTTTGATCATGGTCTAGTGCAATTTGTCACTGAAACAAGCTGATTCAGCTGAGACCGGGAAGGAAGCTAATCTTATACTTTTTATTATTATTATTATTATTTTTATTAAAGGCTTTAGGAGTTATCCTGGGGATTATGGACCAGCAAGTCTGACTTTGGTTAAGTTTGGTTTGCTAGCAGCTAAACTGGCTGGAAACGATAAGCTGAAACACGTGGTGAACATGATATGAGAGGGACAAACCTGCACAGGATTTCCTTGAGGATCTCAACCAGTTATCATTTATTCACTATTTTTAATAATACATATTTGGACTTTCAAGAAACCTTTCATAAATAGTGTATAAGAGACTATTAAGGAAATGCAGTAGTCATAGGGAAAGACACAATGGTTTAGAAACTGATTATAGCACTGCAAACCCCAAGCAATCAAAATCATGAGGCAGACCCCTCCCCCCCCACAAATCATTAGAAATAACGGTTCTAAAATTTCAGTTCTGCTCATTTGCCTTCTAGTGTTTTTAATCTTTGGAGTAGCTTTTCTCCCAACCATGAGGGCGAGAAACATTCATTAAAACAAAAATAGCGGAGTCTCTCAAAATCCAGTGATTCCAGGAGCTGGGGCTTTAAGACACAGCAGATATTATGGGACACCACTAGGAACCACAGATATACGAGGGGACTGGCAGCATGAGGACAGACTAAAGTAAGTGTAAATAAAGGGCAAGTGACGCACATTGGAAGGAACAGTTTGAACTACTCAGACACATTGATGCATTCTAAATTAACTAATCTCAGAAACAAGATCTAAGCGTCATTGAGGACAGCTCGATGGAAACATCTGCTCGATGTGCTGGTCAAAGCAAACAAGATGAGAGGTTATAGTTAGGAAGGGATACAGAATAATACTCAGTATTATATTGCTAGTATATAAAGTGATGGGACAGCTTCACTTTGAAAATTGGGCTCAATTCTGATCACCCCATCTCAGAAAGGCTAGAAACAAAGTCTAGAAAAGGGCTACAAAAATTAGATGCATGGGTAGAATTTGGTATGAAGAGAGATTAAAAAGATTGGGACTGCAGGACTAGGAGAGTAGAAAAATAAGAGGTGACATGATTCAGAGAGAAAATGAACAGTGTAGAGAGGGTAGATTGGGAGTTCCTATTTGGTCTCTCGAGAAACAAGAATAAGGAGATACCCAACAAAATTAAAAGGCAACATTTCTAACTGATAAAAAGACATTCTTTATTACATAAAGCACTTTTGAGATCTACTGATGAAGAGTGCTATATAAGAGCTGGGCATTATTATAACGCAATTAACCTGTGGAACTCATTGTGACATTGATACTCGGACACCTGCTGAACTCTTAATGGATAATGAGAACACCCACAGTTATTAGAAGGGATACAAAGTTATAAAGGCTATATACTCTTCTGTGTAAGGAAACCACCAACCACCATGGGCTAGGCAGAAATTGCCCTTATGAGCAGGATATCTGTGCCCTCCCCCACTCTACTAAAATGCGCCTATTATAGAGTTTCTTGAACTTCCTCGGCAGCAACTGATACTAGCTATGGTTGAAGAGAGGATACTGAATTAGATGGACTGTTGGTATGGCATTGCCTATGTTCCTGTCCCATGTTCCTCAATTTTAAGACTAGAAACTAGGAACTTCTGAAGCAGATTCCCTGCTCTGACTCTTAACTTGCTCTGTGCATGACCTTGGGCAAGTCACTGAACCTCTGAGTGCGATTTTTTAAAAACACCTAAGTCACTTAGATGCTTTAAGTCATTGCTTTTCAATGAGACTCATGCTCCTAAGTCACATAAGGTAGGATTTTCAATAGCACCGATGTCTAAATTGTACAGATGGGAAAAGGAAGCCATAAAACTCTCCCAGGATTAATCAATACTCTGTATCTGCCAAACCCTTACCAAACATGAATGTTACTATTATCCCTTTGGCTGGTTTCCCAACCCTGTTCTTTTTAGTTTACATTTGTGAATACAGAGTAGTCACTTGTGTCTCTATAGTTTTCCAGGTAACTTTGGATCATATCTCACTCCTTGCTGATACCCCCAGAAGTGCCAACTGCTTGCTATGTTCTCCATCCTTTGTGCCATCAATGGAAAGTAAAAAACCTGGATATCCATTGTTGCTTCCTTCCTAAAATTTCCTAAGAAAGGATTGGTTATGACTGAGTGAGGGGTGGCAGATTGTTAATTAACATTGTACCAACAGGGAGGCATTAATAGTCCTCATCAGCAACAGTGCTGGGTACAGCCCAACCTTTTGCCAGCTATGAGATGTGTGGGTTCACTGATACAGATTTGTCCCTGGGGCCCTCAGAATCTCTGAATGAGACTTGAACACGGAGTGTGGTGCATTTGGTCTTTCCTGGATTGGCATTGCTTTCTGGGTACCAGAGCAACATTCCTGAATCTGATCAATTTTGTCTGCAAAACAAGATGAGAGAAACATTCAGCCATGAGACTGGGAAACAATTCTTATTTGTAGCCCCTAGGTGCTACTTCAATAGTCATGGATCAGGGCCTCACTGTGCTAAGCACGGTACAAATGCATAACAGAAGATATGTCTACACAGCAAAAGCTGTGCATGGCCTAGTATACCCGAGCTAGCTTGAATCCAGCTAGCAGGGCTAACAATAACAGTCAAGCTTGGACTTCAGCACAGGTAGTATAAGCCCGGCATGGACACTGCATGTGTACTTGGCTCACTCTGAAATCCATGCTGTGCTGTCTTCTCTGCTATTACTATCTGCACTAGCCGGATTCAAGCTAACTTAGGTCGGCTAGACTGTGCACAGCTTTTGCTCTGTCAACATACCCAAAGAGGCATTCCCTGTCCATAGACTTTACGGTCTAAGTCCTGGTCTACACTGGGGGGTAGCTGAAGTTGACGTACTTAGATCTACTTACCGCGGTGTCTTAACTGTGGTAAGTCAACGGCTGACGCTCCCCCGTCGACTCCGTCTATGCTTCTCGCTCCATTGGAGTAGCGGAGTTGACGGGAGAGCACTCAGCGGTCGATTTATCGCATCTATAAATTGACCCCCGCTGAATCGATTGCTGTCCGTCGATCCTGCGCATAATGTAGACATGCCCTAAGTAAACTTAAGTTAATCATTTGGCCACCTAGTAGGAACAATCCTGCTTATGCTGCAGTGGAGAAAAAGAGACTTGTATCACGGCTGCTGCATAGACTTGTAAGATCCTAATTCTACAAGCAATTATAGCTCTGCTACCGTTAAGGCTGAGTGTGACTTTTAAAAAGATGACTCTTCTAAATACTCTAAAATCTATGTGCTCTCTCAGATTGTCTTGAAATTTGCTGTGCCTCATGGGGGCATGTGGTAGCATTGGTAGTCCAAATGAGAGGTCATTTGAGCCAGGGGTTCCTGAGATAAAGGTCCTTAAAAAAAAAAATCTTGTGTTCCTGAGATACAGCCCCGTTAAAAAAATCATGTGTTTTACAAGCAGACTCTAATTTTACTTTAGAAGTATTGTCAAGGAAATTAGCATTAATTAAATAGAGGGAAGATGAAAGACTCTAGTAAGCAGTTATGGTAAATATAATAATGAGTCATACTCTTCACCCATTTCCTAAACAATGGGACTGAGTGTGAACAAAGGAAAGCAAGTCACTGGGTCATGTAGTCAAGCGGTTCCTGATATACAGCCCCCTAACATGAGCTGCTCATAAGATTTTCAGAGTCTTATAATTTTTGGGGGGTGCACAGCTAGGCCAATAGGGGAATTGGAGCAGTGTTTAGGAGCATTGGCACAGTGCACCAAGATGTTGGGGGTGCCAGGTGGACCCTGTCCTTTTGCCAATCTTACAACTATACTCTGGCACAACTACTGAGGGGCCAGAACACACCAGACAATGATCCCTGTTAGTGCAAGGAATTATTCCAACATGGTTTTTGAAAACCCACTTGGATGACTAGAGCTTTGACAAAGAACAGGGTTTCCAAAACTGTCATTTTTCTATGATCTCTCAATGAAGGGACCTTTGCTCTCTGGGAGTGTAAAACTGCGGACAGAGCAGAGCCATAGGGGAAGAAAGTAAGGCACTTTCCCCTTCCATGACATACATTGGGTGGTGGGAGGGAAGGGCAGTGAAAACATCTGTGCCCTCCCCCATTCTGCTAAAAATACCCTCCAGAGTTTCTCCACCAGGCCAACGGAGGGAGCCCAGAGACTCCCCTTCCCTCCACTGCCCCTGATCAGGGGATGGAACCCAGAATCCCTCTCTTTCCCATGCTGCCTCCAGCTGTGGAGAAGGGACACCAGGTTCACCCTTCCCCCTGCTGCTGCTGCTTCAAGGGGAAAAGGGGAGGCTGTGCAGTGGCGGGGGCACTTCAGCTCTTCCCCCCAACCTGCTGACATCCATGCCCCCCTCATTTCTGTCCCACACCCGCAGGCGCCGGCTTTTTTCCTTTTCCCGGGGGGGCTCAACTCCCGCTCAACCCCAGCCCTGCCCCGACTCCACCTCTTCCCCCAATGCTCCACCCCTGCCCCGCCTCTTCCCACCCAGTTCCACCTCCTCCCCTGAGTGCGCCTCGTCCCCTACTCCTCCCGCACACTGCAGAACAGCTGATCGCAACTGCTGGGAAGCACTGGGAGGA